>NC_059484.1:12467010-12784867 GCF_018139145.2 Gymnogyps californianus
ATGAATTTTGCCTTTGTTGCATGCACGGTAGCACTCTGTGGCCTGGAATATTTACTGGGTTTGGAGGACATCATACAGTGAGGCCAATGTGCAGCCACCGCTGGGCAGCCACCTGTGCAGGATGGGGTACAGGCAAGGGGGAGGACCGCGGACCCCCACTTACCCCAGCAGACCAAGTTGCTTCCAATTACAGGAACAGGCTTTTCTCAGTGTATTTTGGAGCAAAAAAAGGGGTGGAAATCCATTGGCCAGATGGGCTAAGGCCACTCCATAGATGTCCCAGGCTACTGTCCAACTCGGGTCCCAGAAAGACAATGGAAATACTTAAACTGTCATATGCACCATGCCCGATTTTACTGCACATTAGCTGAGTGCTGGATATTTGCCTCTGGTGCAAAAGGTCCTGAACTTGCACCATTATCAAACCCTATTTCAACGCTGCCTGACAGGCAACAAGGCACTGTTCGCAATGCAAAATCCTGGACGTGGCTCTGTCTTTTTTTTTTTTTTTTTTGTCTTTTTTTTTTGTCTTGTTTTTTCCCCCCCTGTAACCATTGAAACAGATGGTTATTTCTTCCTAGGAGTTGGTAGAGCAATCTGATTGCAATGTCTGATTGTGATCATTGCTGACTCTGACACCCTCCTGGCAGGCTCCTCTCTTCTGTTACATCAACTTCCATTTAACAAAAAAGAAAGGAGGAGAAGAGGACAGGCACAGCTGAAAAGCGGAGAGTTTGGGTCCCTGCTCAGGCCAGGCCAGGCTGCCAGGCTGTAGCTGAAGCAGAGCAGATCAATGGCCCCCATCCTCGGCACATGAAAAGGGCCAGAAAGATTCTGAGTGAGTTTAATAAAAGGCAGTCAAAGCCTAGCTGCACCATTGTTTCTGGGTAGGACAAAACTGCTTGAATCATCTTTGTTCCGATTTTTTTTTTTTTTAAGTGGCTTTCTTGGAAGAGGAAATTTATCCAGGGAGGGTCTCTTGTGACAACTTCCTGAAAGCATCTAAAAAATCTGGAAAATTAAATATAAGAGGTTATTTGGCAACTAAAAATTGAAACATTGTATCTACAGAAATTAAGCTGTTGGGTTTTTGATGGATGCCTGAAAGCTTTGGGAGAAAAATTCCAATGAAAAAAACAACTTTTGCTAGTAACAAGAATAATTTCCTCCTCACCGGGAGAGATTAATTCACTTAAATTCCCCTCTCAGGCTGGAATTCTTCATGCTCCATCTTTTTCTAATAGTAATTTTTTAAAAAAATTTTTTAAATTTTTTTTTGCAAAGCAGGGCAGCAGGGCAGAGGCCCCACAGTAAATGAGGAGGGAGGCAGGCTGAAAGGGTCCACACTGAATGAGGGTTGGTGGAAGAGCACGTTAGAGCAGGTTGGGCTCCATAGGTCAGACTGTATCACTATAGCTGCTAATGGGGTGAAAGAGAAGCATCTCCAATTCAAGTCTTTGATGGGGCTAAGTCACTCTGGAGCTGCCAGTCTCCCTCCTGACTTTGCAGGAACCACAGCATAACTGTGTCCTTAATACAGGTACCTCAGGTAAAGCACTAAAGGTGGGACGAGTGGTTTTCTGTACTTGCTGGCTTATCACTGCATCTCCCCATGCCAGTGGTCCCCTTCCTGCGCTTTGTCTCTTCACTTCAGCATGTTAGCTTAGTCTTCACTGACACCTCTAATCAATATGGGAATACAAGTAACAACAAAATAAAAACATCTCAGCAGCAGGTAAAGAATAACAGGAATATTAAAAAGCCTAAAAAAACCCAACTGCAAAGAAAACAAGATACTTTCCCATATATATTTATAGACACACGCACTCATACAAGATGGAATATTCCACCTAAAATGGCTCCATGAAGACACTAAAGGTGTTACAAATTTAAGCTCTTAGAGGTCCACACAGTTCACACTCCAGATCAGCCAAAGATGGACATGAGGGACATAAAGGATGCAAGCATTTAATCTAGGTATTGCTCACGCAATTACTCCATGAGAAAGCACACATAGCTTATATATTTCAGAGAAGCCTAATTTTTCCATGAATGAAGTCTCAAGCTCCAAAAGCACTGAGTCTAAAACAGCTCTGCAGGTTCCTAATCCTGTTATCTGCTACCTGGCAGATAATCCTGTTATTTGCTACCTATCTGCTATGTCCTGGGTCAGACAACTCTGCACCTGAGCGCATTGGACAGTCTCCTGGGAGAGGAGACGTGGATTTGACCCACTCAAAAAGGGCACTGAACTGTTATTCCCCCTAACTCAGGGAGTGATGTCACCTTTAGGTGGTGGTATGGAAGGATAATAGCTACATCATCCATTTTTTTAAAAAAGAAAACATTTGCCAGATTAAAAGTCTCTGCATGAGTAGGCACAGGTGCTATACCAAAGTCCAGAGAGGTGCCTGGGTGGCAGGAATCAAGAATCAGCCCTGTGCATAGTGTTTTTCGTCAGCAAAGAATAGCCAATAAAATTGGTCAAAACTAGTTATCAAAATTCCCTCCATCACACAGGAGGGAACAGGAGGGACCTAACTCTCCCCAGCTGATGCTGGGGAGCTGACACGCATGTCCAGGCTGCTGGACTCCACTGAGAAACCAAGCATATGAAAACTAGACAACATCGAATTTTATATCTGCATCCCTTATCGGCCCTCATGCCCACAGTGTGCTGATCTGCATCGGGGTAAGGGGTTGATTATAAACAAAACAGAAAAACATTCTTTAAAATCTACTTAATTGCCTGTACCTACTCTCCACGCATCCCAGAGAAGAGTTCCTGGTATCAGCTGATGTGGGAGGTGAACCATGAAAAAAACAGGTTTTGCTCAAAGTAATTCCATTAGGGCCTGGAATGACTGGGTGAAACATGAGTAAGGGAAATCATCGCAGAAACACAACAGCTGGGCTCCATGACATCACTTGCAGGAATCAAAGGAAATGAGCTTATAAGTTATGCAGAAAAAACCTTTTTTTGTTTGTCTGCTTATAAAGTTACAGTTTGCTTTCTGAATGACAGGAAAAAAAAAAGCTTTGAAAAATTTGGTCCTGATATTTTGCTCTTTTAGGTAAATTGTTTTGCATTTATTGAAGCTGACAAGGAAATAAAATGCCTGAAATCCTTTCTGTTTGGTGTGCATGAAGACGAATTATTGCAGAAGCAATAGTACCACATGCTTCCAACAAAAATACAGTAGTGCACAATCTAAAAAGTTATGAAAAAAAAGGAGGATGCAGTGGTTAACATCTATATTATTGTTGCTGTCATTTGTTTGCATGTTTTGACCTTATTGGATAGCTTATCAGTAACTAGTTCTTCACAGACATCATGTTTATTGTCAAGGGATATCAAATAAATGACAAATAACTGCTTTTAGAGTTCAAAGAGCAAAAAAATAACACAAGCCAGGATATTTACTGCAAAGGCTTCTGCCTCATGTTTAGCTCACTCGCTTGTGTCTTACTCCAAGATGTGCTTGAGTCTTTAAGCCACAGCCCAGAAGACAAATCAGAAATCAAGGAAGCATTGCAGACAGACAGACCGGTTCCTGGCTCCTTCGTGCTCAGTAGCATGGGTATGTTAGGAGCTGGTTTCAAGGTAATGCACTTAATTATTTAACAAAAAACAATTTACTAAATAAGGCCATTTCTTACCCTGTTCCAATTACTGCTGGAGGGGTAAACAAACATTTTTTATGGATTCTTTTTTTCATGAAAACAGAAAAGAAGAGTCATGAAGTCAGAGAGCTGGGATGGGATTCATCCAGCTGGAGCCATCACCTGGGCTCCCCCTTCATCAAGAAAAAGAGAACAGCATCTCCTGAAGAAACCTGTTGTAACCAAAGTGCATCTTAGAGAGGTGACATGATCACCTTCAGGTGGGGTGAGTTCCCTCTGGATTATACGTAGTCTAGACAACTGCAGTAGACTTTCTTTGGCAAAAACTACAAGAAATTACTTCTACCTTCAGTGCTTCTGTGACACACCTGACTTGCAACCGCGGTGGTCCTTGCTCCTACCCGTATCCCTGATTTCACTCCAGACGGACAGTCTGTCCCCGCATTGTTTTCCGGCATGCCCAGCCTCATGTCCCTGTTTCTGTCTCCCAGGTTTGGTTCCTGCCTCACACCGTGCCACCCTTATTCCAGTTTACAAGGCTGTAGCCTCAAACACGTTATCATAAAAAAGTGTCCACTGTAAAGATTTCCTCATAAAAAACCCTACTCTGTTCACAAATAAATTAAGAATGTGCTTAAATCCCAGTGAAAGCAATGGAACATAAGCATGTGCTGAAAGCCTTTCCTGAACGGGGGCCTATTGCCTCCCTCTTCCTAAAACCTATTTCAGTTGAGCTCATATTTCTTGTTGGCAAGAACTTAAAAACAAAAAGAAGGAAAAAGCCTTTCCCATAAAAGTTGAACTTAATAGACCACTCTAGCATCCTTAATTGCCATATTTTTGTGTATTGATGCAAATACTTATTAATGGACCTTTTTAAGGAAAAGTTTATACTTCATATCAAAAATACATAGCAAAATGAGTTAGCACGGTTGTACACCATAATGGTTTGCAAAGTTAATCAACCTAGATAGTTGGAATGTGGCAGAAGGTTTTGTTTCCAAATGGAGAATGATTACAATATACTGGGGGTTGTTGTCTTGCCAACTTCCTTTTAATCAACTCTTTTTTTATATGGAATGAAGGCCATGAAACATCTTAAAACTACAAGCAACATCTTCACTCAAAAAAGAACAAGGCAGATTTTTTTTTTTAAGTGGGTGAAGGAATCCACTGATGTCATAAATGTATCCATGTATTCCAAGTATAACTTGGAGCCAGTCTAGTTATAAACTCCTTAAGATCAAGGTTCATCATAAAACTGGGCCCTACCTTTATTTTCGTAATACTAGCGGTTGCCACTAGAATTCCTGAACCCCTTCTTCACGCCATCTGGAATGCATACACGAGCAAGTTTATGATGAAAAATATACTGTGCACTAGAGCTGGGCTTTTTTAGGGTAAAAGCAACTACAAAGGCAGTAATGTGCAGGGATTGTACATTTATTTTATTACAAGAACCAACGTGTTCTTTTCCTTTTGGTCTAACCAAGCTGAAGACAGATCATAGAAGCAAGCTTTGCAAATGAATACTATGGTATATGTTCAGATTTGTTCTGTGCTATCTGGAAATGAAAAGGGCACACCTAATATCTTTATCTACTTAATCCTGTCGCTGTTTAATTCATTATATAGAATTTCAGTCAGGGTCAGCTGTTACGTCCAAGGTCAGTCTACGGCAGGTTTTATGCCGTATGTTACCCTGATACCTCAGCATTCATAACTTCCATTACAGTTGTGTTGGGACAACAGGTAGCAAAATTCACTTTGGTGGCTTCCCTAGTGTCATTGCAATTGAAAAATGCTAGCTCTGGTCACCTTGTAAGTTTGCTCATGATTGCCACAAGCTGACTCCTAATCAAAGTGCTATGTGTTGTTTTATTCTGGGTGGTTTTTTTTCAGGGGTGTTTTGGTTTTTTGTTTTTTTTTATGCAAGAATAGTGTGAGAGATACCTTCTTTCTTTAACTTTTTCAGATTTTCAGCCCAAGTGTACTAACTTTTGCTAAGACCAAAACCAGTAAAATAAAATCCTAAATGTCAGATTAGGGCTCTGATTCAGGAAAGTTCTTAATCACATGCTTGACTGAAAGACCATGTGTCATTTTTAGCAAAGTCAATGTCCAGACATCATGTGTTGTTCTGCACCTTGAATGAATTGAAGTCAAGGCGAATTAAGCGCATGTTTTAAATCAGGTATGTGCGTAAGTGCTTCCTTGAACAATGATGGAGTTAAGCATGTGCTGAAGTCCTGACTTCGGGCTGTTAAGGGCCACTTTTCCCTCCTTCAGCTGAGAAAGGAGATCACCTAGCCACAAACGAGCCTTTCCAGTGGAGGTATCTGCTTTGTTATTTCCTAGTCCAGCACACAAATATCAGCTTTCTGATTTAGTGAAATAGCAGAGGGACATTCTCAGTCTGCAGGGCCAGATCCCAGGAAGAAAGGCTCTTTGTAATAGCGCAAGAATGCTACAAGCTTCACAAATATAAGCACTCAAAAGGTTAGAGCACCAGATATTCAGCTGCCTGTGCACCCTTCCTTCCCTCCCCAGCACAGCCTGTCTCTGTCTCTCTTTCGAGGCTCATTCAAGGAGCTCACGATCGCCAAGGTCCAGCAATAGGGAAGAGAAACGAGTGACGCCATAAACAAACGTGTGCACGCACACAGGGAATCCACTCGTTCCTTTGCCTTTCCCTCGTTACCGGGTAGCACAGATTTCCTTTCTGTCTTCCTCTCTTATTTGGGTTCTCTGCTATGAATCTGCCATAAACATTTCATAAACGTGAATCATGTGACAAAACAAATTCTAAAAATGCCTTGGACGCCATCAGGCCAGGCGGCCCCCCCGACGGCCCCCAAGGGGGCTGGCACGTTCGCAGCTGTGAAGCTCCCTGCCGCTCTCCCATCTTCACTAGTCACTGGCTCCTATTGAAACCAGCCCAGCTCCTGGCTGCTCCGCACAGGAAATCTTTCCCAACAGCAGTCCTATTTTCAACAGTAACTGCCAAAGCCGAGCCAAGGCCATGCACAAAAAGCCTAGTTTACCAGATGAATTCCCACAAAACACAAGTGACGTTATTCAGGATCTCATAAGCGGTAGGTCAGGGAATAAGGTGTTAGGACTCCTAAAGTTTAGCAGGAGGGAGCTGCTTGTCCCCTGGCCATAGGCTGCCTGCAGTACTGCAGGGCTAATTGCTGCGCATTCCTCGGCCATGATGTCACTGGATCATGATGCTAACTCTTTCCCTCCTATGGACGGAGGGAACTTGTGGTATATCTCTGAGACACTCAAAAATACATGTGCTGACCCTTTAAAAAAAAATCTTTTACCATATACCTAGCAGAGCCAAACTAAATGAAGCTGAGGTCTCTGTCCAGCATTTGGAAGCCAGTTAAAATAGGAAATCAGTGTTTCTCTAAATACACAGAGTATATTACCTTAGTCATAAAATTGGGGACTTTCAAATCTAATTTGTTCAGCACTAGCGCTGTTGAAGGCTGGGAAGTGTTCCAGAGGAAATCACCTCCACGCAAACAGAGATTAGCAGCTCCCCATTGCAGACATATGGAAATGATTGCCTATAATCTCCGGTAATTGTGGCTGTATTACATTCAAATCCTGTTTTCAATTTTCTTAAACTTCTAGACTGATTGTGTTATTAAATCATGCTGGCTGATGTGTTTAATAAGGACCTATTAAATGTTTATAAAATTAGGGAAATAAATATGGGCTTTTAGTCAGATTGTGTGATGGATCTGGTAACCTATTGTTAAAAGTACTGCTGGTAAAAACGTGTCTAAAAAAAATAGACTTAAAGGCTCCCTTTAAAATAAGAAACCCAATATTCAATACAGCCTATTTCCAAAATGATATTCACAGATGTTTAGAGCAAAAAGAGGAGCCCAATTAGAAAGATCTCACTGAGCTGTGGGAAGAAGCACTTCCTCCGCAGGGTGACGGGTCCCAGTTTCAGAGAGTGCTGGGAGGGCACATCATCAGCCCACGAGTGGCCGCGGTGGGCCAGGGTGGCTGCGTGGGCACCTGCGTGGCTCCAGCACTGGCGTTTTGGCTGCTGGGGCAGCATGCGGCCGGCTGAGGCCATGCACCCTCCTGGTCACCTCTGAGCACCCAGCCCGGCAATGGATGGGCAAGTGCCTCCCGTGGCCCTGCTCTCCCTTCTCTACCCACAAACGGTTACCTTAAATAATTGAAGAGCTCCAAGGCACCACAACAGAAAATGTGGCAAGGCAAAAAAATTTTCTTTTAAATCCAGGGACGTGTGTCTGACACAGAAGAGAGGCTAAAGGATCGCTCCATGCCTCCTTCTCCTCCTTCCCACCACTGCTGCTAGTGCCCCCTTTCCTGCGCAGTGCTACCCACAGCCAGAGACAAAGCCTTTCTCTCACAATTAGTAACCCTGATAGCTCCTCACATGCCCGATGTTGCTTTTTGGAGGTAACCTTCAGTTTTTAAGAGCTAGCTCTGTGCTTTCTTCATTTGCAACTCCCTTTTACAATAGCTCTCACCTGGCTGTGAACGTGCATGCATCTAACTTGTTTTAACCACGGTACACATGCTAAAGTAATTTTGTCTTTTGTCTTAAGGGCAAACATGAACCTGTTTTCTTCAGCAAATTAATCTTTTATTTTATTCTTTTTTGAGGGAGGGGGGTGAAGAGTAAGGGGGATTATAAATTAATTAATTGTTGAGTTTTTCAGCATAAAATGCACCGCATCATTATCTTTGCATAAACACACCATCTTTTAAAAAATATAACTAGCCCATAACATCATAGTTACAGAATATTATCAAGTAATGAGGAACTTGCATGGTTCACATTAGAGACTTTGAAAGGCTTGAAGAGAATTGGATATAAGGTTAATATTTGGCAGAGCCTTGTAAATAGCCTGATTGTTATTTTATATTGGCTGAAGTATAAAAATCTGTGCTGCGTGCCAGCAAAAGCCGAGTGGTGTGGCCAGGTAGTTACATGGCTCTGTTGTTAGCCTGTTTCATGTAGGAATGTTCTTGCTCTCAGTAGGTTATTTTTTGTGTGTCTGCTTATACTCAGCTAAAATAGAGCAAGGACCCAGCACAGCAATTATTTTTACTAAATTTTGTTGGTCTGCCCTCAGGGGACCTTCTCCCAGTTTAATTGTTGGAGGGATTGTTGCCTTCTGGGATTTTATTTCAAAATGTTCTTGTTAGAATTTGCTTTCTTAACTGAGTAAGGGCTTTTATTTTTTAAAATTTAATCCCTTTTTTAATGCACATAAAAATGCATAAAACGGTGTATCCCGAAATTAATAGAGGTGTTTCTTGATGCATAGATTTCTAAATTATTTGTCTAAAGATATGCTTAGAATTGATTATATTAAAGGGGCATAAATCTCCTGCTCCCCTCCCCCATGCAGGAGGTTTGGAAGTGAATTCAAGCAACCCAACTGCATTTTAAGTTAAGACAAACATGGGAGAGATCATTTGTCTCTAGCTGTACATGAAATAGCTTATAATAGTTGCAGCTGAGTACATGAAGTATATGTTAGAACCCCTTTGATATAAATCCCAGCATCGGCCTACAAAGATACTGCATTTATGCATCTGACAGGATTCACCCATAAATAATAATAGGAGAAAAATCCAAATTTATAAGCTGCTATTTCTGGATTTATTTTTAATGTGACTGAATATTCGTCCCACTTCTACAGCAGGCACTACATTAAGCAGAGCGCGGGCAATCTGGTTGAAATCAACAGAAAGAAAATAAATACTGAAATGTCCCCTCGTTCAGCCACAACCGGTCAGAGACGTGGGACAAGCTCCACGTGAGGACAAATATCATCCTGCCACAGAATTCAAAGCAACTGGGGAGTCACGTAACCTATTTTGCTATTTTTAGGTTAGTCAGAGTATTTGTTTGTTTGGGGAAGCTCTCCCCTTTCCCAAACATATGGTTCTTCCCCCATCATCTTAAATTATATTTACAGTCTATGAAACCTTTGTGGGCTAAATCTCAGCTCATGTGAATTGGCATCCTCCGCTGAAATCAGCAGAGCGGTGCTGGGGTCTCGCTCACAGCCTCTCTGTGACAGTCTACCTGCTAATTTCTATTAGAGAAAAGAGTGGATGAGGTCAGATTTTCTTCCCCCGCTTCCTCCTTCTCTGCTATTTTTTGCAGTTAACCCGGCATCTGTAATTAATCCGATAGTCACTGCCTCCTTCATCTTCTCCCCCTCTCTTTTCTGTACCCTCGGGGAGGTTTGGAAGGAAAGCCAGCTAAACACAAGCATGCAGGTAGCTAAGTTCACCCTATATGTCAAAGCACTTTTTTCCACCCAAAATAAAAACAGTGTGTAGACTGAAACTCTAAAAGGTAAATAAGACCCTTGAGCCTCTAAAAGTAAACTTATCAATTAGAGCATTTGAAAAGCCTGGATATCCTTTGTCAGAGCTAATGTTAACAGTTTAGCCCACATACTGGGCTCATTCATTAATTAATCGTGAAGCAGAATTGGAACCATCAGCCCAAATCTTTAAAATCTTCCACTTCAGGACGGAAAGCACAAACATCTGCCCCAATGCTCCACGCTTCGCAAGCCCTCGCAGAGTTACTGAGTTGTAACCTTGCAGCGAGTTTGGGAGGCCTCAAACAAGAGTCCACATCACAGAGCCACCACACGTAATGCAACATAATTTTTCCCAATTAGTTGTCTCTCTTCAGGAAAAGCCTGAGGCGGATACAGCAGACACATCCCTAGAGAGAGCGGTCCGTCTAGGTAGGCTTGAGATCACTGGCGGATCAGTGAGACTGTGTGTGTGTGTATAAAAAGCAGGAATGGGGAGAGCTCACAATACAGCCAGTCTTCGATAGTCCCAGCACTTACACAAGAAAAAAACATCAGAAATTCACATTATTATGCAAGACAAACAAAACTCAAATTGCAGCAGTTTAAAAATTTCTTCTTATTTGACACTGAAAGTAGAAGAGAACCAAACAGAGGAGGTAAAGTTAAAAAAAACCAAAAAACAAAAAAAAAACCCCAAAAGCCCCAACTCCCCCCCAAAATAGAAAAAGACTAATTTCAGCACTTTCACAAGCTCTTCATTGTTGTTAGCGTCAGAGCATACTCTAAGGTTGGTTTTAGGGTTTGAGCTTTCTTTATAACACGGAAATGGCAGCCAGGCTGACCGACGAGGGCAGGAGGCTGGCGGCAGCCCATGGTGGAGCAGCACCTTCAGCACGGGCACCCTCACCCCGTTACACACTCCTGCACCCAAGGCAAACTGCTCCCCATCCTGCCCCAGGTCTCATGTCTGTAAGAAAAGGGTGGAACTGATCCACGGGGGTGGGCCATCCCACGGTATTGTTACCTCCAAGCAGTGAACATCCACACGGTTCTTTGAACATAAAAACCACCACTCGACCATCATTCAATCAAAACCACTTTCTGTTCTTCACAGACCATTTCTGTTATTTCCCCCAGATTTCTCAGTTGCCGAAATTGCGAAGGAGACTCGCATCGCACTAAGACCAGCAAAGTCAATCTTAACATTTCCACTCAATTTGGCCAACTGGATCAGTATGCTGGGACTGGAAAAGTCTTCTCCTGGCTCGGTGCTGCAGTGCTACCCCCTGCCTACCCTTACACCAGGCTCATATTAGACAAATTAGAGTGGGGAGAAGGAGAGAACACGTGAAACAAGCTAATTCATGGAGATCACAGCCATCAGATACTGGCCTAGGTCCTCTGTTATGGTGGCTTCACTGATTTCAGTGAAGGTTACCTTTGTGTTGAGGAAGAAGACTGCAGGATGGAGAGAACTGGCGCACGACATGGTGATGGACTTGGATGGTACTTGATGAAGTTGCCGTTTGCCCAGGTCCTGGGGGCCCACAAGGCATCCTCAAACAGGGTGTCCCTGGGAATAAAAAGTCTGGTGCCTATTCCTAAGTAAAAGCCTGGCAGTTCATGCAGAAAGAGCTAAATAGAAAGAAGAACAAAACACTCCCCTGGCAGGACAAGCTGTGAAAGCAGGGTTGTTTTCAGACTGACTGACAGTGCATGCACAGAGAGAAAAATCTGGTTTTCAAGTAAATGTACTGGGTAGTATCAAGGCTGGGGACGAGATGGGGTATGTGTGTGCGCGAGTGTGGGAACCAGTGGTATTTGGCATGGATGTCTTTAAAAATTGCTCAGGCTGTTCGGGGACGGTATGCAGCGCTTTATTGCTTTGGCTCAGCTGTTCTATTGCACAAGTGACAGCTAAAGGCTCTGAAAAAGAGGGGAAGAATGGAAAAGTGAAAGGTGGGGAAGTTTCAAGTTTTATGTCAGAGCAATGTCAGGCTGGAGAAGAGAGAGCGATGATGTAATAGGTGGGGGAGAGAGGGAGAAAGGAGGTTAATGGGGAACTGTAAAATTTCAAATGCAGTATTTTATTACAGTATTGAAACTGATGCTTACAGTTTAACAATAGGACTGGCATGGAATAGCTCAGTGGCGTGAGCCAGCAGTGCCAGGAGGATTTATGAATATTTTTTTGCTTTTTTAATATTGCAGAAGGAAAGCCTCAGTCTTGTTTGGGTTGACAAGCCTCAAGCCTGGTAAACTGGAGTATGCTTGGAAATGCTAGCCACTGGAAATCTGCCTGGGCTTACCGCTCCAGGGGAGGGAGCCACGGCTGTCGGGTATTTTATGGAGTCTGTTGTTTCCTTTAGATGCAAAAGAGGAAAAGTAGCAGAGAAAGTGGGAGCAGAGCTACCTGTGGTCAGCCATCGACTCTTCGGGAAGAGACTCCCACTGGAGGTGCCTCTCTGAGAGCAGGGAGTCTTCTCCAGGCTGCCCCTAGCCCATCTTCAAATGACAGAGATGCTGCCAAAAAAGCCTTGTGAGCCCAGACAGGGTGGAGCTGGGCTCTTTATGAATCTGGTTTGTGTGTACAGAGCATTGTACAATAATAAGCAGCTTGTGTGGTCGTGGGAGGCTTTTCCCAGTCTCAGGCACAAGGACCGAAATTATTTTCTGTGCTGATGATCAGCACTGGATCTATAATCATGTCAGTCCCATCTATGCCCACAGACTTCAGTGATGCTTGATGCCAAGGTGACTCTGTAGGTAGGACTGCATGGCAGGAAGAAACGCTGCACAGGGAGAGCTGGCAGGGAACTGCAGAGGGGTTGAAAAAGCCCAAAGATGAGGGAAGCAGGTCAGTGTATTGGGAACAAGGGCTTGAAAACAGGCTCAGAGTATTCCTGCTCATACGCATTATTGCATGAGGTAAAACAGATCGGGAGGGCAATCTTGCACTGAACATTTTCATTGCTTCTGAGTTATAATAAAGCCACCAGCCATCATCCCACTGGCACGGAGCAGCAACGATTCACATTTCAGTCTCTCCTGCAGGTCCAGCCAGCAGCAAGTCAATACCCTGTGCCCCCGGAAAGACCCACACTAGAAAGTACTGACAGCCCCATTCTGCCGCATGCAAGGCAAGGGGGAGAATTGTAAATGGAAGATCCTTAAGCCTAAGTAAGCAAAGAGATTAATTCAACAAAGCACTTGAGACAAGGAGTTAAAATGCCCAGAAAAATTAAGAATTATACTCTACTAAATTTGAGAAACATTCACAAAAAAAGCATCACTGTTTATCTCCTATTGCATATCACAAGGCGCATCAACATATACATTTCTTTTTCAGTGGGAAGATTGTTTGCCAACACCTCTATGACCTGGGTGAATCCTAAGGAGGCAAAGCAGGAGCCTTCTCTCCTTTCCCTGTTCTTGCAGAGGAGACACAATCCTGAGGTTAAATTCCAGCCAGCTTCGCTGTCCCCTATGCAACCAACTCATCAGATGAAGTCATCAGCTCCTGAACGCAACAAGCCAACAGGGAAACTCTTCAGCTGCCGCTGCTGCATCCCACTTTGATCTGTTTATAACTTCAAAAACAGACAAATAAATGAAAACCTAAGTCCTATGCCATTGTGACCACTGTTTCTGGGAGGAGTGAGAGAGCTTTTGGCACAGTGGGGTAGCAGACAAATGCCCCAAGCTAAAGTACTAGGTGAAGAGAAGGTAAAAAACAGTCAGAAGAGATGTGTGGGACCTGGGCCACCTTACAGAGGTGGCAGAGGGAGGTTCCCTGAGCCTCTGGCACAGGGACATCCGTGCACTGTGTATATGGAGAGGCAGATACAGTTTGTAAGGACTGGCAGGCGGATATCGCTGTGAAAGGTTGTGCCTGCTTGCCACAGATCTGAACATTAACATAGCATTTCCTGGGTGCTCACTGGAAATTTAAATTCTTTAAGTTTTAAAATTTTATCTTTGTACAACCAGCTGTTACCTTTCTAATGGATCTGTGCATACACAGGAAGAGAAAGTGGCTCCTGTGTTCCCTTTCCCTCGCAGGAGATGCCAGAGCCTTTTATCAGTGAGGGGGTGAAAGGCTGTAGCTCATGCTCTGAACCAAAGACCCAGCTCCTTCCCCCTTCGTGCAAGGGCCACATCCCGCCCTGAGGAAAGAGGCTCCTTTGGACTGCTTTGATTCAAGAGCAGTGCCACATGGAGGGATATACGTGAAACACCAACCTCTCCTTTGGTCCTGGGAACATAAGCCACATGTCCCCTGGCCCCTGTGCATCTCGCACCTGAGGCTGAGTCCCGGGACTCCAGGTGAGGTGACTGTTTTGCAGCAGCCCCGAAGCCCCAGGACCCCTCCTGTGCCGCGGGCGGTGCTGTCCCCTCCCTGCTGCCGGCGGCAGCGAGAGGTGACGTTCTGCAGAGCAGCTTGCCATTCTCCAGTTTCCCTTAGTGACCAAGCTACATATGTTCAGAAAACTGAATTTATGTCGGCGGCTCGTTGTTCCCAGCCAGAAGATTCAGTCTGATTTGTATATAGCTCTGCATAAATTCCTCGTTAACCTTTACAACCATCTGGAGCGAGAGTTGCTCCTCATATCACAGCAGACCGCAGCAATGGCAACAAGCGTAACCGAAACCGCCAGGCTTTACGAGGCTGTGCCAGGCACCTCATCTAGATCTGGAGGAGGAGGGCGAAGGGAAAAACCACCTCTTGTGGGGTCCCCAGCCAGCACCCACTGCTGCAGTCACTCCACCCAGCCCAGTCCAGAGGGAAGCACAACCCCGAGCGAAATCCGTGGCAGTGCCTTCCCCAGAGGCAAGGGGCTGTTATTGTTCGTCTCCTTCCGTAGCACAAACCCTCTACCTTCTGTCGCTCTGTTTAAGAACAGGCAGCCGCTTAATGCGAGGCTGCCGAGCCTCTGACGGCAGCCGTGCGCTTAATGCTTCAATTTCCACATTTTATTTTATATGTAATTTAAAGCCCATGGTGCCTTAATTGTAAAATAGGCCTTATTAAAATAATAGCTCGAGAAGCAGTGGGGTACCCTGCGCAGCAGAATGAAGCTTTCTATCTTAACTGCTGTTTACAAGGATTTAAAGGGGAGATACAACCAAAATAGAGCTGTAGAGATGTTTCCAATGTGAGCAATGGACCAAAGACCACTGGATAATTAAGCCTCTTTCCTTTTCCTTCCCCTCACCCCACCATGTTATCACTCGCTCTCTTTAGATATCCAGAGTGCACCCTTCACTGCATTTATGATTGATGATGCAGTACGGATACTTTGGTACCGGTAAGCAGCATGGGGTTTTGATTAACGATGTTGGTGGCACTCCCAGAAGACCAACGGCAAATAATATTGTTATCAGAAAACAACTAACATGACTAGGAAAACAGCAGGGTCCTACGAGTTTGGAGAAGTCTTTCTTGTCTAAAATCACCCTTCTGCTGTTCAAACCCTACTTTCTGGAGACAGCCCCTGGGAGATGGAGGGCACGATCACAAAACTCTGAACTGCCTATAAACTCCCTACATCTTGGCCCATGCAAGGGACAGCCACAGTCCCAGTGTAAGTTAGGGGTCCCTCAGGGCTGCTTTGATTTATGTCGTGCCTCAGGTCTCCCAGGTAATGAATGAGCAGGCTGTGACCAACCACTTTGTCACACCTGATCTTCCTGGAGGGTGGAGGTCAAGAGCAGGCTGGCACAGCATCCTCAGGCAGGGGCGTTTGCTCTGCCCTGTGTACCCCCAACCAGCCTTGCCTGAACGGCATGCTATGCCACTGCAGGAGCAGAGGGGCCATAGGGTAACTTCCAACATCATGTTCACCAGCACATAAACTGCCCGTTGAGTTTGGCCCAATAGTTTCATTTTGTCCTCAGCTTTGTGTGCTCCAGACACACTGAGGCTTGGGAAGGTGGTTTTTTTCCCCCTCCACTGTCTGTGTTGTACCCGCATCCTCTCGAGTCTGCAAGGCTTGGCAGGGTTTCGTTGCCTGCTCAAAGGGCATGTGCATTCTTCCCGTCAGACTTCAGTCGGACGTTTCTACTCTCCTAGACTGAAGGATGAAACAGGAGGCTCAGTGCCCCAGGGTTTGCATGCTGTGGCTTCTGAAGCCTGTCTTGCTGCCAGCACGAGCAGTCAGTGCTCACACTGTAGAGCTGGGTGACTGTGCTTCTCCTGCGTTCACAGCAGCCCTCCTGACAGTTCTCCGGGTGATGAAAAGCCCTTAAAAACAAACCAAAACCAAACAAAAACCAGCTGCAGCTCTGTGGACGTACTTCAGCAACATCAGCAGATTGATCCTATAGAGGAGCTGTTACTGCCTGGGATTGAAGGCCCTCTTAGCTCCTGGGCATTTGGGCATCTTCACGACTATGGACCTCCCTATGCTGCCAATGAAGTGCAGGTCCACCCGCTAGTGGGATCAGGCTGCCCGTGATCAATGCCATAAGCACATCCGCATGCTCTCTCCACTGCAGCCACAGCGAGCAGGGAGCCTGCTTGTCCCCTGCCCATCCACTAGCCCAGCGACGCTGCCTGCAGCAGCCTGACACCTTTTGCAAGGGAGCACAGACACTTCTTACACTGGAGCTGCTGGTGGGCAACATCCCAAAGAGCACAAACCATGCTGGGCTGGTGTCCCTGCTCTGAACACACCCCATCGCCAGCATGGTCCAGGACCCTGTGCTTTCAAAGCCCTGGAGAAGATAGCAGGGACTCCCATATAGCCTGAGCTGCTCATGGGGAGCTGCACACCCCAGAAAAAATAGGAGCAGGGCCAGACCCCACCCTGTCAAGAAAAGTCCCATCTGGGGCACCACGCGCTGCCAGAAGCTGTAACCAGGCACAGGCAGCTTGATTACAGCCGCTTGCTATGTGGCAGCACAGGGGTTGGAGGAAGGGGTGCATGCCAAAGACCTCGGTGCAGATCTAGGGGTGGAGGCGACAGAGAGAGGCACGCGTAGCAGCATGGCATCCGCGTGGCAGGCTGTGATTTTTGGGTGCTGGGAGCGCACATGGCTCCACAGCCCCCCCGCTCCACCTGCACGCTGCCCACAAAAACCCATTCCCCAAGGGCCAGTTCCAACTTTCCAAACCCATCAGCAGATTCACACAGCTGCTATTTAAAAGTAAAATAAAATAAAATAAAAATAATTAAAAAAAAACCCACAGGAGAAATAGTTCCTTTTTTTCATCCTCTAACAGTAACGTTTCCCCTCCCAGCATTCACACTGGCCAGGGGCCCACGGCTGGATTATTTAGTCTGACTCCTGAAGCAGGAACAGATTTACAATTCAAATTCTCATGAAACAGCAGGACTAGAAACTTCATCAAACTTTGCATTATTGGAAAGAAGAGATTCCCAGAAAGGATCCGAGCTAACTGCCTTTAAAGCTGTGATATCTTTACTGTATAAAGAAGCTACTTTATGCTGTCTTTCAGATGTGTTTAAAATGCATTAGTGCTTTTCTTCATCATTTGCACCCTGACAGACAGCTAAGACCCCACAATTTTTAAGGAGGGATTTTAAAAACTGTCTGAATAATTTTTAAAATATATTTTAAAAAATTAAAAATTCCTTTTAGAATTAAAACATTTCTGAAGGGAGTGCTTCAGTCTAGCATAGGCTGTATATGCAGTACCTGCTCAAAAAGAGGGGCAAAGCCTCATCCTTTGCCAGGGGGTTGCAGATCAGACATGCTGGGGTCTGTGATGAAGGCTACTAACAAGGTAGTCCAGACCCCCACCATTTCCAACCAGCAGCCACCTACAGCAAGGAGGAGTTGAAGGGCCTGAAGGCACAGATCTGTGGTAGGGGGGACGTTTATCGCTGATAAATCACTTTCCCCCCTGCCAATGCACTCTGGAGGCTGGTATAAAACTCTTACTGCACTCCCCCCTTGAAAGAGCCCAGCAGCCGGCTTCAGTGACAAAGTGATCAGGGTCGACTGACAAGTTTAATGTCAGAAGTTAACAAATGCATACCTACATGATATTTACTGTACGTTTATTTAGATACTTACACATTGATATATAACATATCTCAAGGCAAGGGTCTTGGTAAAATTTTGAGAAAATCAGTTTTTTCTTAGACTACGAAATGTCATTTATAGAAAGTGAAACATTTTCCAAATATATTTGACCTTATTAAAAAATCCTATTTTAGTGAATGTTTCAGATTTTTTATTAATATTTTTATCATGCTTATATCCCAATTCACTAATGAACCCTGAATTTGATTAGGCTATTCTTAAAGGGGAAAATATGGGAAACATATAACTGAAACAGCAAATGAGTCCATTCTGAACTCTGCAAATTGATAGCAGATTCTCATTTTTAACATCTTCCATAAAATGGTTATTTTGGGGGAAGAGAGGAGAAGAATGATTTTTCTTTGACCTGCTTTGGCCAAGTTTTACTGTAAAACAATATAGCATCACTATAACGTACCTGGGATCCAAAATAAATGTGTCTGTCTTGCAATATCTCTGCAGGAATTATCAGTAATACTATATGTTCCCGTTTCAGATGGTTCTAATCAATCTTTTAGTATCTTACATGTCTGCCTATTAAGCCAGAGATGATCACTTGGACTCTGAACTCTTTCTTTGTAAAATCATCTTGAGTAATATTAAATCATGTTGTTAGAGCCCTGGAATTTCTGGGTTTCATCAACATTTGCCCTCATTTTTCACATGGCAAAGTTAAGGAAATATCTGGTAACATTTTAATTCCACGTTATTCAATGTGGCTTGTATAGGTGTGGTGCAATCGAGTCCTACACAGGAAAGGCTGATTTGAAGTCCTGGCAGAGCGATTAGCTGATTCCCAAAAGATATGGATATAAATTTCTCCTAGGCACATCTGCCCTGTCTGCTTTTAATTTTGAAACACCAGCTTTAATTTAGAAACTGTACTGTAAGCTCTCCCTTTTGTGAACAAGAATGACATAATTTGCTGAGCAAAGACCCAGAGCCAAGCTTTTTTGTCTTAAGTAATCAATGAGTAGTAACCAACAGACAAATGTTCCTTCACTAATTCTATTCTGCCTTCGCAAGTTATTGCGCCGCGTGGATCACGTCTTAATGGAGAGGCTGGGCTGCACAGCCCTCCCCTCATTTCCAGACCTGTAGACATCACCTCCTCTCACATTCTTGATCAGCTTCCCTGTGGCAACAGCAGCAGCGGATCACATGGAAAAGTAATATTAGGAAAGTATTTAATGTATTTATAGCTGTCTTTTAATGATATTTACCAGCTGGAAAGGAGGAGGCCTGCCAGCACCGGGTGATCAATCAGCTTTGAGGAACTCCAGCAAGTGCTCTCGAGACCACCAGCAAGCCTTCCTCCAGCCCTGGCTCCATCTTCTCTCCTTAGGCTGCAGATCCTTGGGGCAAATCAGGCTGACAGAGTGTGTTTGCCTGGCCCTTATCACAGTGGGACCTTGAATTTAGCCCAGGGCTGAGGCTGCTGCAGCGTACAAATAAATAGTGCTAATTCTTAGAACACAGTTTAGAAATTTCTGTTCTACATCAGCCAGGCAATCTGTGAGCATGAGACTCATTATGAACACCCCATATAATCAATTCAGTGTGCCAATCAGTTTTTCCAGAGAACAAGAAGAGCGACTACTGAAGCCTGTGCTTGGTCACTGTTTGCAGCAGATCTTCAGATCTCTCCTTACAACAAAATGCCATCAGACAGAAATTCTGGCTGTTGCAGGAGGAGTTACCTGCACTTGGAAAATTGCAAAGATCAACCCATATGGAAAAGATCATGATTGAAAGGTCCAAGTAAAGCAATTTTCTGCTTTCTAAAAGATGTGGATATAAATAGAACAGTGCCTGAAAATGAGCAGGCAGAAATGAAATACAAACACAAACAGAGAGCAAGTCTTCTAAAGCAAATAAAGGTTTTACTATATCTGTCCCCAAACGGAGTGTACCGGACCCATCAGGCAATGCAAATTCTTTCTCTACCCTGCTGCCCCAGCTCCCGTGACATTTAAGTGAGGCTGGACACAATCACTTTGTGCAGTAAGGCTGAGCCATTATTCTGCCTAAGTTCAGGTTGACCTAAAGAGTAGTAATTGAGCAGAAGTGCATGTTCCCGTGACCACATTATGCCCGGGAAGCCATGCCCCACTGCTGCAATCCTGAGCATCCATGTACACTCCTGAAGAGAGTCCCTCGGGAGACACTCCAAAGTTGCTCTCTGAGCATCATGCCAACCTTTTGTTTTAACATCAAGAGGTCTTCAGCCATCTTATCTGTTACTCTAATTGCTCTGACAAGTTGTGGAAATACACGTCATTTAATGTGTAAACCCATAAAATAATCATTTGCTGTCTGTGCGCTTGATGCTCAGAATCTGCTGAAATTTCATGTGGGAAAAAGCTCCACTGGGCTTGAAGGAATGACTTTTTCATTTCCCCCTTTTTCTGTGAAAGGGAATTTTACAGCTACTGTAGGAGTTCATGTCTGTCGGACTTCAGGTGTCCATCACTATTTTCTGTCCCCCTGCCTCCCTGTATAGATTGTATCTAAAATATTTTGGGTCTTGTTTGTACTTGTTATGATTTGAAGTTTCGAGTTTAATTTCTTTCTTTTGATAGCTGAGTTGAAACTCAGATATGGAATAAAGGGTTGCAAATGCTCACCATTTACAAGACAGATAATGACAGTGAGAAGGCAGGAGGCTGAAGATTGCTTCACCAGCTCTCTGCACTAATATTATTTAAGCAATAGAACTTAAAAATCCCATCCTCTTATAATTGCATAACCTTGAATGGAGATAACAGGAGGCCAACAGAAATCTGTAATGCCAAAAGCTGCAGGATGAAACACCTGAGAAATAAGTCCCCTACAAAAGAAATCCCAGCAAAATACCTGTAGGTAGTAGAAGTGGTTGAAAGCTGCTAAAAAAAATTTTAGTAGTTTTGAAAAAAAATGTTTCTCAAACATGAAGGGTTTGTTTCCTCCTTTTTAAAAAAATTGCATTTCAGCTAATTGAAAAGCTAAAAACCCAAGTTGGGAAAGTCCTTTGGGTTTTGTTTAGCCAGTTTTATATCTGCTTCTGTGGTTTGGTCTTACATTAAAATGAAATATGTGGCTAAATTGTAAAAAAAAAAATAATCCCCAAAACCCAACTAGAAAAATTAATCTGATCAAAGTCCACTTCAATCCCTATTCTGGAAGTAGACGCACATACCCTTACGAAAGGTGCTGCACTGTGATTTTCTTTCAAGAAACTGGCAGTGCAATATAGGTGCTGCCTTCTCAGAAAGCGTTACCTGTAGACAATTTACTAACGGATTTTCAGAGCCCCCATTAGGATTCTTTTGCAGACTACTTGGACAATGCCTGTAGCTAAAATGAAGCTAAAGCATCTTTTCCTAGATGGTGGAGCTAAAAACGTCAAATAGTAGTTTTACAACAAGGTTATAAGTTTTGTGCAAAAGGAGTTGCAGAAATAAAACAACAACAAGATTGAGTGCAAAGCTCAATGCCTTAATGCAATCCCGCCGCGTCGAGGGAGGAGAGCAGGGGGCAGCGGTATTGTAGCAAATATAACTTCAGCTTTAGAATTCAACACACATTACAGAGAAGAAAAGAGGCTCCCGGACAGAGTGAATATCATCACAAGTTTTGAGGTCGAGTGTTTTCCTTTTTCTTTAATTCAGACTAATAAACTTTCAGAAACACTGATGCACTTCCACCACTGGTGCTCTGCTTCTTCTGTTCTAACTTCTGTAAGGAAATCTGCAATCAGAGTGGTTAACTAACAAACTACTTCAGGACTTAAGGAGTCCTAGAGAAATAGCAAGATGAATTTCTCTGAACTGCTGAAGCAGCTCCAGAGGAAGCTTAAATGATGAATATGTAGAGATGACGATATGGGTAATGAGAGCATCTACAATGGCATTATGCAAGGACTGTCATTTTCCCTGTGTTTGCACAGTGCCTACAATCAGGGGACCTGACCCAGCTGACTTCCTCTAGAAACTACTGCAATCCAAATAACAAATAAAAATAATGGGATTAAATCTGAATACATGATATAAGCCATCATGCCGCAGGGCATATCCAACCCACCAGCTGCCTGAGGGGGAGGTAGGGAGGAAGGAATTTTCCCCATAGGCAGGTCATCCCATGGCTGCTGTTCCTGAGGTTTCTTGGATCCTTCTCTGAAATGTCTTGTCTTCTACTCTTCACTGTGAAAGACAGGATACTGAACTAGATGGACAAGCAATCTGATCCACCATGGCAATTCCTATGATCCCATAGAGATGCTATGAATAATTCAGATTTGCTGCAAAAAATCCCCCACATTTCATGCAAGCTAACTGGCGTCTCTGAGAGAAACGATCATATAACCTCTTTATAACTGTGTCATCATCACTATTTACGTGTGTATTTGACAGTTTATTGGTGCCTCCCTGCACAGGCTGTTAAAATGAGACATAATTAAAATTACAACTTATCTTTAATAGGTTTAGATGTCACAGAGGGCCCAGTCACAGAAAGCCTTAACCAGACTCTTTGGTGGGTCAGCAATAAAAGAGAACCGTGGCTTTTAGTGAACTTGCATGAAATGTTAATTATTTCAGTTTCCTACTTGGAAGATGTCCTCATCCTTGCAAAACACACACTTAGGACTACACCAGGGTGCAGTGTCAGCAGGAAGAATCAAGAAGGGACGTGCTGGGGGCATCCTCTTCAATTTTGGGCTTTCTCTCTGGGACTTCACTTTGGTCTGAATGAAGCCTTCTAAGAGCTTCTCTCACCCCTGAGCCTTACCTAAGAAACGGCTGGCTCTCAGGTGGCTGGTGGCCTGTCCACACAGGGCAATGGAGACCCCCGTGTCGCTGGAGCCCCATAAGTGTTAGGTATCCCAGAGCACCTTCTGAC
This sequence comes from Gymnogyps californianus, assembly GCF_018139145.2. Classification (NCBI taxonomy): domain Eukaryota; kingdom Metazoa; phylum Chordata; class Aves; order Accipitriformes; family Cathartidae; genus Gymnogyps; species Gymnogyps californianus. The sequence continues at coordinate 12,489,912 of NC_059484.1, forward strand.
ACAGCCCACAGCTGCGAAAGTGACACAACCAGGCTCGCGTGGGGCTGTATCTAAATGAGCAAGCTCTCTTGCTTGGCTAAGGTACGCTTTGAAAAGAGTTACTCTGCTTCCAGCCCCGGGATGGCTCTCATGCAACCTGCTCTGGGAGCTCTGCTATATGATCCCACCTATTTTGGGGATAAATATATGAATACACACCACTGGTCTGTCTCCCAAGGGGGTATAAATATGCCAGAGTGACAAGAAGGGGTAATGGCTTGGCACTTGGAGTTTCAAGATGTAGGCTCTGCTTCTAGCCTTACTACTGACTGCTCGCATAGCTATGGACAAGTCACATCTGCTCTCTGTGCCTGGGTTTCCACTCTCCCCATCCTCTGTTAGTCTGTGAAGCCTCTGAGGACATGGACCTCCTGCTTCTGCAGGTTCATACAAAAGCAGGATGAATACTGCCTTATTCTCAGATGTTTTCTGTTGCAATCCAAACAACTAATCAGAAACTGTTCAAATATCTGTAGACATCACCCTAGGCCTGTCGTACCTTCAGAGAAGCTGCAGTGAAGTTCACCAACAGTGAACCAGATTTTTGTTCCCCTCATTTCTGTGAAGTGAGTCTTTGCTATAGTCCAGATATCATGGGTCTCCTATGGTCTTCTCAGCTCTAGACCATGCAAGTGCCTTACAGAAAAGAAAATATGACAACTTAGAGTTATGCCTAAACACTTCAGTGCTCCTAAGGAGCTGAACCATTTGGAGTTTGTAATCGGCTTAACCTGATAATGGTTTTATGAGTCTTCTCATGTCAGAGCTATTCTCGCAGTCCCCTCTTCCCTTTCCTTCCCTACATACATATTCATGTAGAGAGACAAGGGGAGCTGCTCGGTGCCTCTCATGCTCCTCTGTGACCTGTTGCATGATAGTTGCTCACATCTTCAAGATCTTATTAAAATATCCACCAAAGTATTGGGGGAATGTTTTAACTCCAAACTGCTTCTGAGAAATAAAAGCTTGAGACAATTAAAAAAGTTATTGTGAAGCTTGGAGCTTCTATTAAAAGGGAAGAATGGCACTGGAGCACTTCTGAAAATATGTCTCGAGGTCACACTTCTGAGCTAGTCTTGGAGAACTGTGTGTAGAGGAAGGTCCAATAGGGAATTTCCAGTCTCCAAAGTAAAAAGTGAATACAGCCAAGATTTAATGACCTCAGGACTTTGGTAAGGACCAGGCTAAGTACCTCTTGAAAAGCAATAAATAAAGTATAAGAATGAGCTGTAGGAAAATGCACAGGAAAATATAGGAGGAAGAAAAACATTAAGTGCTTCTTGGCTTTGAGGAACGGACACCTGCAAAGAAGGAATCTGGTCCATATGCAAGGATACCTTGTAAAGACGAATATTTGCCTACAATGTACACATTTATATGCAGACACAGGATTATGTGCGTATACAGACTCTATTTCTTTACTTGCAAGGAGCTGAAATTTGATATAAAGTCAGAATGTCGATGAAGAGAATAAGAAAACCTTGTAAAGGCAGTTAATGGAAAATGTCTATGTTGGAATAATGTAATCGGTCCCTGTAGAGTATTACAGGTTAGGGCAAAACGTTAGATAGTGACAAACGAGGAGAAGGAACGAATACATGGGTATTTTCCCCTTTTTCTTAAGAACAGCAAGTCTCAGCCCAGGCAGGAGCAGGGGAGGCTGGTGCAAGGAGTTCTTGCCTCTTCTTGCAAGCAGGGACCAAACTAAGTCAGAAATTTTAAAGGACTACTTATTTTCCTCTGCATTCAAAGGAGAGCATGTGGGGATCTCATTGCAGGTCAATGGGAATTGCATAGCAGCTCCAGGGGTGTCGCAGGAGCTCAGATTGTGACCCTGTGTCTTTCAGAATGTATTGTAAAATAACACACTCTATGCCAGCCCCTTCGGAGCATTTCTTTCAGTATGTTACATCACCAACCTCTATCTCAATTAGGCTGTTGGATATTTATTGCCATTTTCCTTCTTCAAGCCTGAAGGATCTGGCTTTCTTCCACTGAAGTTTAGATACCATCACTAACATCAGGTGAATCAGAATCAAGTCACTTACCTGAACTTCCCAAATAAATGTGCACGCTCACAAACTACAAGGGGAAAAAATACCTTAGGGGACTGTAAGTGAATGTCCTCAGAAGAAATGGAGGATGGCTTATATACAGAGATGACCTCAGTGAGTCTGTGTCTGCCCGGGTATGCAACACGTCAGTAGCATATATTCAAGACAGATGAAGAGCTTAGGAAGTATAGAAACATGGATTCAGATGTGTCAGCTAGTATGCATAAAAACAGCTGTTTAAAAATAATGTTTAGGGTTTGCCTTTATGCAATGACAGGAAAGGAATTCAGTGTCAAAGTTGCCTGAGCATTTAGCCACATGTGTTATTTTACTCCAAAGCACACTGTGCTCTGGTCCTTAATTCTTATGATGCCTTCTTGAACTACAAAACCATCCATACAGATCTCTCCACACTAGCTACCAATAATAAATGGATTTGCTGAGCTAACGACCCTGCCATTTGGGCTGGCCTGCATATAACATCCAAAAAAAACCTCAGGACAAATCCAACAGGCAAACTGAAACCCTAGCATGAAAAATACTTGTGTTATTTTTAATATAACCCAGTCCTTCCAGCCACACAATACTGATGACTCGATCTGAAGTGGTATGAGTCAGTCAAACGCAACCCTCAATAACCATCACGCCAATCTGTGCAATCCAGGGAGTGCAATTTAGACAGTTGCCGCTGCCTGGACTACAAGGTCTTTGGGGATGCATCTTCTGCTGGGGCTTGTGAGAGACTGAACATACTATCAGCAGTTAAATAATATATCCGTATCATCACCACATAAAAAATACAGCCAAAAATCTGTTCACACGGAGATTGTTGCTTTAATTGTCACTTGAATGCTCCTAACCACTTTATCTCCAGCTGAGAATAAAGCTGAACCTTCCTCACAGCTCTGTGCCTCTGTTTCCCTCCCTTACTTTGAGTACGCATCTACTTGAACTGCACGCTCAGCAGAGGAGAGACTAGCTCTGATGGTTGGTGCTTCCAAGAGTGGGCCTTTCACAGGTGGAATCTTGTTAAATCCATTAATAAACCAGCTCCTGCTCAAAATGCAATTGGGGGACAGTGAGTTTTTGGAAGCTAAAGAGGACCTTTGAAGGTTAGCTACAGTGCAGCTACTAGAAAGCAATGTGAACCAACAGATAATAGACTGGGGGACAACTAAGTTTGAGTGCATTCAAAATTGACCGATAGGGATGGAAACTGGTCTCAGCTGGATTGTTAAACTGCTAGCTAAGAAAAAAAATCATACGCATTTATTGTAGTTCATGTCAAGATTGTAAGTTACAGGTGTTCTGATCTGTCTGCTTTCATAAGTTGGTTCAATATTTAGCATATGCTGGTAGCATTTTTTTTCCTAAGTCAATGGACTAAAAATCAACTCTTTTCTATGTAACATCACAAGCTGGAATGGAGGAGCTTGCTGCAGTATTCCAGGCTAGACAGCTACTTTTGTCTCTTTCCCTGTTTCTTGCTTAAGAAAACAGTAAAAAGAAAGGAAGAGTGGAAAAAAGAACTACATGAAAGAAAAAAGTAGATAAATGGAAAAGGAAATCTTAATAAGGTTCTTTTTTCTTTTCCTATTTTTTTGGAGACTGCTGTATTAAATTAAAGTCATACATAGGTTTCAAAGAAAATCGTATGTCGGTGGAATGGTGAGCCCACCTGACAACGCATGCTAACAGAATTGTAAATGTAAAGGGTAATGCTTGTCACTTCCTGACAGCTCTAAATGGCCTTTTAGTTCAGTACGCAGAGCTGTCATAAAAAAACATAAAAATGCATATGCAGACAGCTGAAACTGCAATGCACATCATTATCTGCAAATGGTATAAGTATCCTGAACAAAGGGCCTTCCAGTTTAAGGACAAGCATAAGACATTTTTCTGCCTCTAGCCTTAAAACAAAGTGCTGTCAAGAAAACAAGATTCTCAGTGCCAGAACTGAGGATTTTCTGTCAATCAGCAAGGTGCTACATTTGTACATATTTTTCTGACCCCAAATATGAGAAGAGCATCCTTAACAGATGTGTATTTAACTTCTGGCAGATACATCTGTTTCTTCTGGGGTTTTTATTTTTTATATCTTTTTCTTTCCTCCCCCTCAAACACACTGCAGAGCAGAACAGTTTTGTTGTGTACTTATTAGTTCCTTCTATCCTGGCTTTTCCTCCTTGCTTGTTCAAAGTATCCGTGTGGTGGCTTCACCATTATCGTGCCAAGATGTTGGGGAACTTTAGGGACTAGTGTTAACCCAGTATGGGAACCACGCAAAAAAGGTGAACTCCAATCTGTTGATGTTCATGACTACTGTGTTAGTCTGTCTGGTTGTAGTTTAAAAATTTTCAAAGTTGCAAGTTCATTTCCAGTGCAGTTTTAAAACACACATAAAAGTAATGAGGTCTTAGCAAAGACATTAACATAGCCAAGCAGCGTTAAGAATAAACCTGTCCCCTGCACAACTCCACAAAGTGTTAGTGAATGTAAGAACCGTGGTGCGCAGTGTGCACACAGTGGCCGCTCATTGACCACTTGACTCTGATTTAGGCAGTCCCCAGCACTCCTCTATTACCATATGCACTGACATTTCTACTCGTGACATCTCTCCAGATAAAGGCTGGGGGACCGTAGGCTGCCTGATACAATTTAAGGATGAGGAAGAAAAGGAACCTAGGGTCCATAGTGAACGCTCTGCTCTGAGGGCAAACTGGCATGAATAAGAACTTCCACCCCAAGCATTAGAGTTCACCTCATGAATGCATAAAAGAGCTGTAAGACAGCAGCTGGATTTCTTTCCTTTTTTTCTTCCCAAACCTCTAATCCAAATCTCACCTACACTGACCCCGCTCACAAGTATCCACTGCACCGCACAGACTCATGACTTAGACCTTCAATAGTAGCTAAACCATCCCCTCCCAGCAAATAACCTGCACAAATATTCATTCACCAACACAATCAACAGACCAAGGGTGGCACATGGATAAGCAGCAAGTACTTGAACAAACAACCCCAATTTTCCTAGTTGCTAGACATCCAAAGGTGTCTCTCTAAACTCTCACCTTGGCCCCAGTTTCAGTTACACTCCCATACAGATACCTCCATGCTCATTAAATGGCGTAAAACCCCTTTTTCTCTGGATTGGTGTCTCCTCTAGATTTTCAACATTTACTTGCATTGCTTTTCATGCTACTCTCCCAGTCCTGGGGGCAGGCAGCACTTTAGGATCTGTATATGCAGCAAACAATGACTGTTCTGGCCCTGAACACAACTTATGGTACAGGACCTGGTGTGCACAACAGATCTTTGATATATTTTCTCGGTATCTTGAATTACCCACCAAATGTCTCATTCCAATGCTCTCTACTTGCAGCATAAAGTATGGGAATATGAATCAAAGATATTTGGGATTTCAGAACTTCTGAGATCATGGAGGAAAAATATTTCAGTCCACAGGAAAAGTAAGGGAATAAATGTCACATATAAAAATTCTCTATTCATCTCATGGCTTATATTTACAAAGTGCTGTGTTTGAATCTGTAAATTTTCCAGTGTGAAATTGCCCTGAACAGTTGCTTAATGGCATCTTAATTTTCCTTTAATTAATCATCTTTAGAATTTCTAGCTGTTTCTGCATTAAAATCCACATTTATCACATGTATAATCTTCATTCCTTTCTTCCAAAATTGCCCAAAGAAACCATCAAAGGATAAGGCTGCAATCCTAAAAATTCATTTCTTTTGTAGCTGCAGTAAGACAATGTGGGAATACACAGTCATCTTGGAAAAAATATAGGTTTTGTCTGAGATTTTAAAAGATATCTAGTAATTCTGGCTGCCTCTCCCTTCTTGGTGCTGTTCAAGACATCTGAGGACATCTAAATCTGAAGTTTGGTTCCTGTCTCAATAACTGATTCTAATCCAAGCTCAAGAAAAATAACATCTTAATGCTCACTCAACAGTCTTGCTTCCGAAGCTGCCTCTACAGATGCCTAAATAACTGAAAACAACTCTGCAGTACGTCCTCCCCAGAGTCAAAGCTTGCACATGTGCTTTAAAAAAAAAACCTTTGCGGACTATGTGTAAAAGCCCCATCTGGTGATGTCTGACATAACAGTATGCTTCCACCTAATTACAGGACACTTAAAAAATACACTGTGCATTATTGACACAAAAACAAGTGGATATATGTCTGTCTGCTAATAAATTATGCTGAACAGAAGAAAAACGTTTCCAACCCCAATGGAGTGAGCCGATGAACCAGACTTCCTACAGGAGTAGGAGAGGAAAGAGAAATGAACAGCCAAAGTAGTTTTAGGATGGAGATTGGTACATTTGTGAGAGAGATGCACAACATGCCAGTTTGGAGACCAAAGTGACCTACACCACCACAAAATAAGTAGAGACTAGGCAAAAGCATCATTGGTTTCCTTGTACGTCTGGCGTTAATGACACATGTCCTTTCCTGATACAATGGATGCTTCATCTAGCAATTCTTTTTTGAGCACAGCTTTTGTATTGCCATGTTTTAAAAGTGACGCTGCCAAATGCTGCAGTGAGAATCCTGGACTAATACCTACAGCTGAGCTACACCAGCCAAAATATAACAATATTTTAACCATAATGATATAGAGCGGGATTTGAACACGCATCTTCCAGACAAAAGCTTCTATATCCCATTACCATGACCTGTGCCAGCCAGGTCTCCCTCTCAATCTGTTCCTTTTAAATTTACAAGGAAGGAAATAACAAGAAAGAAGGACATTCTTTTATTACATTTTTTCAAATAAAATGTCTGTGCTTTCTCCGGATGGTTCCAGCCCGATTTATACAAGGTGAATTTGACCTTCAAGAGGCAGAACATCTGGGAATGACAATTAAAGCCATCTGCACCCAAGGCAAGCAGGTTGCTCACTATCCACTCCATTCTGTCGCCTTCAGAACATAGAGGAGGGGGGGGTAATCTCAAGACAGCCATCCCTTTTTTATTGACTGTCTCCTGTGCTTTTAGAGATGTGAAAATACACAGAGCCTGACTGCACTCCTTCCCAAGGAGGCTCACCGAGGATGGCATGAAAACTCCAGCAGTGCTCTTGAAGATTTTTGATTCAGGTTCTAGGAGGATGGTATTACCTGGACCCAGATTTTCTTTCATACTTAATCTAGCCTCTATATGTCTCACCAGCAGTGACTTGGCCTGTCTGAATTTAAGCTCTCCCATCTCCTTTATGTGGCCGAGTGGCTTGTGCATTTTTTACTGGCCATCTGAGTCCAACACGAGTCAAAGGAAAGGTCATTGAACCCTCTGTTCCTGGAGGTACTGCTTTAAGCTCCAGCTCTATTTAGGAAGGCTGAAGATGTTGAAGATATTTTGAAACACTGGTTAAAATCCAAACCACCATTCTCTGTAAGACTTGAGGGCAACTGGACTTTCCCTAGAGCTTGCAAATCTTCAGATGTTTGGTGCAATAGGGTAACTTATAACCCCCTAAAACTCAGTTCTGAGGGGTTTTTGTTGTTGTTGAAACCAAATACTGTTAAGGCCTATCATGCTGATTACCGCTGTCCCAGTTTTTCCTTGTACTCTTCCGCCTGCCTGTATCATCTGATTTCTCATTTCATACTTTGCTGGTGAGCTCTTTAGGACAGGATGATTTTGCTAGCAGAGTGGGATTTCGGTGTTTGGCCTGAGATGCTCAAGCAATGCATGTGACAGAAGTATTTAAGGCACTAGATGTGTCATGTAGATATTTGCACAGAAGGATCATATTCACTTTTGGACAGGCAGTATAGTGTTAATGACTCATTTGGATAGCCAAACCTGGTTGGAATTTCAAAAGCAAAGGAAAAATAAAAAGCCAGAGGATGGGAAAAACCCCAACTAACCAAGAACTGGGATCTTTTCTGTAGTATTTGGAGTATTATTATTTTCATTTTCTCTTTGTATAATTTTTTTCAGCCTACTTAAGAGCTCCCTGTGTGCCACCTATCGGTCCAACTCATGTTCAGTTCTTCTTCAGACAAAAACGGTGGTGGAAGAGTTGTGCAGGGCCAGAAAACAGGAGGTGGGAGGCCAGAGATCACGTATGGCAAAGCTGTCCAGAAAACAGGGAAAGGAAGTGTATTTTTCTAGGCAGGTTGAGCCAAATGCAGCCCAAAAGGCAGTCACACCCCCTGTTTCAAACTACGGGTGTGACTCAGATAAACCAGCAACATGAAATTACACCAGTAGAAAGATATTTTAGAAAATATTCCTCACCATGGATGACATATTCAAGTATTTTGCCTTTGGAGATTTAACCTTGCCTTGAGTGAGAAACCAGACACTTGGAGAATCAACCTAGATTATATTGACAGGTCTAGGTTCCACAACAATTCCCCTTGTATATGCCCCATAAACACCTTTCTTTTCAGTGTCAGTCATACGTTCATTTTCTACCACAATAATTCTTTACTAAGATCCCATTCCCATAATAAAAAGAGAAAAAAAAATGAGTGACACCTCAAACAATATTTGATAGTCTAACAACAATTTCTAACTTCAAAGACTATCTACATAAAAGTTGAAGACTTTTGCTACAAAACCAAACCATTGGGAAATCATTTTCCATCTGACATCAATTCCCCAGCTACTAGAATGAAGGCTTTAACTAAAAGTATAACTTTTACTAGAGGTTCTTTAACATTTTAATCTATCCTATGAGAAAGTATGTACATAGGTTATATTGTGTCAGAATTCAAGAATGGGGTGTGAGAGAGATAACCCCACAAATCAAAGAGAGGGGTGGCCTTCATGGCCAGCTGATAAGCACTCAGATACATGACTGAGTGATTAGGAGATAGGAATATTTGACTGACTAACCCCAAATCTTTATGAACACAAAAACACAAGAGGTACAACCAAGAACATTCCCAACCCCCAAAACTATTGTCCTAAAGGAAGGGAATGAATTTGTCAGAGCTGAATCGTTACAGCAAATCACTCCTAATGTACTGAACCACTGGAGGAATCAATGGATGCAGGTCTACAAATCATGTATTCAAGACTCAGTGCTGGCAAGCAAAGATCTGTAAGGTTTGATGATGGGCCATTTTCCCTTCCCAGAAACGCTGGCTAAACCCCACAAAGTCTTCTGTAACAGTCCTTTTTTTTAAACCCTGTTTTCATTTCCAGCTGAAGAGGAGATTGCATGTCTAAGACATCAAGTTGTGACCTTGCGGTGAATTAAATGGGTGAGCATGTTAAAAGGCTTGTAAATGTATCTGGACCTTTTTTTTCTCACCATCTGTTTCATACTTGATATCTTGATAGATAGTTCAGCTTATTACCTACCACTAACGTCATCTCTCTGCTGAAGCCTTGTTATTTGAAATATGGGGTCTCTCCTTTGTATAGCAGTGACTAAGTACATTGGAACCCACTTAAATTTGTTTTAAATGCATTAAATTGGTAACATGCAGTGTTGCTGCATACCAGTTTCTAAGTTACATAGTAAAAGTTTAAATGATTAAATCAATTTAATGTATGAACCAGGCACTCCGTATGGCTGAGAACAGTCAGGTTTTCCAGTGAAATGTTCGCCTGGTAGTTAGCATTGTGCAGAGGTATGCAGATGCTTTTGCCAGGAGAAAGTGAAATAATTGATGCAGCTGAAAATGACCTTGATCTTAAAGTCATTACCTCATTCCTTGAAATATCTGAAAATACAATGACAGAAGCAAGGACCTGAGTGACTACCATGACTTTTACTTTGTCCTGAGTATCAGTGTGACATGGGTACATGCCAACAATAAATCATTTTCCTGGAACACACGACAGTAAAAAGTTGGGGTCGTGTTTTCAAGCGGGCTTTTCTTTTTTTCTTTTTTTTTTTTGTCTGTTGATTCTGTGGCTCTGCAGACTTTACATGACGTCCTCCTGTCTGCCTACATCTATTTTATAGATTAATGGTACCTGTAACTACTCAGCTGAAAGGTAAAATAATGGCAAGGGTGATGAAACCACACGCTCCATGACATAGGAGGGTGACTCATGGGGTCAGGAATGAATTCCTGCCTTTCACCACTGGCCGAGCCTTGTATTGCTACCAAAGCACTATGCATGGTGAAGCGGTGACAACACACACCTGGAGATGCACAGAAGTCCTAAAGGTCCACTGGGTTTGTCTGCTTCCCAAGGAGAAGGGTAGATTTCCCCAAGCTACCATGGGACTGGTTATACCACACCACAGCAGGTCTCTGGGGTGCTTCATGCCAACTGATCCAGAGCCCAGCAGAGGCAAATAAAAACTTTTTGATTACCAGATTTTCATCTGGGTTGCCAAGGTCACTTGTACTTGTTGGAGATGCACTGATATGAGGGGCTGGCAGGATCAGACTCCCTCCTACAGCTCCCCACAGGAGTAGGGCCACCCTTTCTAATGGGGCAAGCCGATTTCTGCAACCTCTGGTCTTCCCTGAGATACCAAGAAAGGCAACTTGTGCCTTATTGGTGTTACAAAACAACGGTTTCCCACCCAAAGCGTGGGATCACGGTCATGCCTACAAACCATGTTAGCTAAAGGACTTTCTACCTTTTCTCTTTGAACAGGAGTATGCACAGAGGAACTAGGAATACGCTGGTCCACAGAAGAGAGGGAAGGCATTTTAAATGTAGTGAACTAAAAGTTGTGCAACAAACATAACTGCAACCAAACACCACCTGCCAAGTGTTAAGAGACTTGATTCATGCAGCAAAATGTCACACCAAGCAGTTTTGAAGCAGCCAGCTGTCACAGGCAAAGCACTCTGCATCTAAAGATGACAGGTTACGGGAGGAGCTCGTGGCTCGGGAGGAACCTGAGAATCACATTGACTTTACCTTTGAGAGGAGCTTCTTCAGAAACAGTGCAAGAACCAGAGCTAAAGTCAGGCTACTATTTGTGCAATAAACACAACATGCAGTGGTCTTAAGGAGTGGAAGCCGGGAAGCTCCAGTGGTTTTGGTGGAATTTCACCACCTGCAAGACAGCCCATGGCTCTGGGAGGCAACATGCTATCGGCATGTCATAGTTTTGTCTTTTCACCTCTGACCTTTTCATGTCTCCCCTTTCCGTGGTCTGTCAGGGCCAACACCGAGAAGGAAGGTATCCGCAACAGTAGAGATGTAAAGTTTTCAGAGCTGTCATTCTCCACTGATATAGAAATGTATTTTCTTAAATTTAACAGTTAAATACACATCAAGGTGTTACAAACACTTACTTGAGTTACAAAAGATGGCTAAGTGTTGGCAGGATACCTATGTCCTGTACACGCCATGCAGTCAAGCTTCATTTCTCATAAACCCTGCCTGGATTCATTTCCGTTTAATTTTATGTAAACAGCATCTCTAACAGTGGCAGCAGGACCTCACTGAAGAACCAGAGGTTCTGTTTCCCAAACCAAACACAGTCCAGATCTTTCAGCTCAAACTGAGGTTTACGCACAGATCTGGATTTACTCACAGAGTTCAATTTGGAATCCAATTTTATAATCAATTCTTCATTGTTTAAATCAATGTTGCTGATATAATGCATCAGAGAACCTATCCCCTTGATGGAGAATTTTTAAAAGCTGTATTTTATGGCTATGTCATCACCAGGCATTTGTGGATTTAAAACATTTGTGAAATAGGATTTTCTGGTAAAATCTTGTGTGGTCCATTAAACATACAATACACAGCAGAGGAAATACTTGATTATGCTTACACACTTTTCTCTGTTTCTGGTAATAGTCCAAATGAATGCAGCTTTGCCACATGGTTATCAGTTCCTAAGATTGCTTCTGAAGTTTGTAATTTTACTGTTCTGCCTTGCAGTTGACAAGTTACCTGGGACTACATTAGCTTAGAGCCGGACCCTGCAGATATTTTGTATTTGCCCATGATATTACCATTAAAGCAAATTTCCCAGGAATTCCATTCAAAGACCTTAAACATACTGCATACATGTATGCTTTTGCAGCACTCCCATATGTATATTTTGTTTACTTGTGCACTGTATACAAAGCACACGTGGAATTTGTAAGCATAACAAACAGGATCGTTAACTGAAACATTAATCATGCTCATGCAAATCATGTGAATTTGCACTATTAGTTCTACTAGAACTCAGCGCAGTGTCTACATAATTTAATACTTTTCTTTAAATCTCAGTACAGGAATCCAACAGTTCTTAGCTGGCAGCACCGAAAGTGTGATTTTTCTAAGGATATGTATAAATAAAATGAGGGTGTCCAAAGTACATGTATAAAGTGATATATACATTCTTGCACTCCATGCTGCATTACAAGGCACAACTCCTTAGCATACGTCATTGTACCAAAAAAAAAATTCTACAGGGCATCAACTGCAATATATACAACTTAATATAAAAAACATCTTTTAAGAAATATGCTAAAAAAAATAACAGTAACACTCCACAAATAGAAATACCTCAATTTTAGTGGAGTGAGTCTCCTGAATTTTTCTTCCCAAGCTGACCTAGCCACTGCCTCATGGATTTGCCACCTTCTTTATTAGCAAAGTAACTTTTCTTAAAAAGGGATACTTTGCATACATTTGAATGAAAGTTCAGAATTTTTACCTGCCTGATGTATTGAACAACACATAGGGACAGTGTCTTGAAAGTTGGGAAAGAAAACAAAAAGTAGGGTCATCTAATGCAGTTCCTCAGGACAGCAAGGAAGCCCATCTTTGAAGTGCCTAGTAAATCCATCAGACAGCCAACCCATAATTATTGCCTCATCACAAAATTCAGATCTCCAGGACCAAAAAGACCAGAAGCTTAGTACAGCATAGGAGGGGAGCAGGAGACAGCCCGAGTACTACCAATGTAAAGGAAATATTCTACACAGAACACTAGCTTATACTGCCATTTTCACAAACTCAAAGGTATTCAACATTATCTAGTCTTAAATGTATATCACACTATCTTCAGACATGATATTCCATTCAAAGAACATTAAAAAAACACCTTTTCTTAACATCCATCATAGGGAGACATACAGTAGCTCTGGAAGCACACAGAGGAAAGCATGCAGCAATTTAGAACAAGAAAAAAATACAAATATTGTAGTCTCTGGAAATTATGAGCATGAAAGAAAGAAAACAAGATTCCAACTTTGAAAGTAAAATTCATTCTAACACAATCACTGGTGAAAATCACTGGCATAAATGGAAAAATATTAACATAAGCATTCTCAAAATTCAAAATGAAAATTTGACTTTAAAATAATGGTTTTGGTTGCTTTTTCTTACAGTCTTCCCATAAAATGACAAATGTAATAAAACACAATCTACCCATACCAAAATACTGTTTGGCTGAGCTCTATTTTTGGTGCAAATATTTCTCTGTTGAGACAGCTTGCTCATGTCCTCATCGGAGTCTTGGAACCATTTTCTGGCTTTACTACACATTCACTGTGTCACCGTCAGTAAATCACATAATCTGTACACCACAAATTAACATCTGTAAAATTGGGAAAGTCGTTCCTGTTTAAAAAAGTTGTTGTGAAGCTCAGTTAGTTAAACCACTAATTATTTTGTTTAAAGTTATTGGAATTAAAGATGTTTACAGCTACATATGATTTTTGTAATCAGTAGTAGGTCTCAGCTACACGGATAAGTAATGATCTCTAGCATTTTAGTCCAATCTGAGCTAAGCAAAGTGAACACAGCAGAGAGAAAGTTCTAGCAGATTCCCATAGGAATGGAAAGAAGATTTTGCATTCAGAAGAAAGGAAATCCAAATCCTCATTTGCCCTTACTCCATAACAAACCCCACCCAGGTTCTACATCTTCCAAAGCACACCCTGCCCGTATCGTACAACCATCTAGTAAAAGATTATACCATAACTCTGTCAATGCAAAGAAAGACAAAAGTTTAAAATTATCATTGGAATTACCTGGATTTACTGACACTGATAGATTTAAATCCCCAGGGGATAGGTTGTATCATTAACAGAGAAGGTGAGGAAGGTAAAACAGAGGCAATTACTCAGTACTTCATAATAACCTGAACTAGAATTCCCTGAAGCACCTGTGTTTGCCTGACATAACTCATAGGCCAATGCCTGGGATAAAAAGAGATACACGTGTTTTCTTCTGTTCTTCGAAAATTCTGCATTCCTGCAGATGCATGGAAGCAAGCAGCCACTGGCCATCCCTGAGCTTCAGTACTGCTGATGACTCCTCAAGCATGAAGTCACTGTGTCCCTTGCGCACACAGTCTCATCAGCAGTGGGAAATCCACCCAGAACCTGTCTGTTACCTTCAAGCAAGTTCAGTTTCCTGATGTGTACAGAAAGTCAATCAGAAGTAGTCATTAGAAACCTGAAACATATAACTTACCTCAAAGAGACCTGTCTCTCTAGGTTGCCGCTATGATTAACGAATAGGGATAAACTCATCTGTGGGCAATTTAGAGCAGGGATCTCACTGAGGTGCTCTGAATTACCTTCTTGGAGAGCTCTTCCTTCTCCACCATTTGTAGGGAAAGCAGTCTCCTGACAGGTACCGTAACCTGGGATCCTCTTCAGAAAACAAAAATAATAATAAAACCAACCCAAACCTGCTTAATTTTCATGCTGATGGCCCTTGGGTATGTGTGGAACAGGGTAGGTTGAGGGGCAGCCTTGTGATGACTGCAGGGTCCTTACCAAGCCCAGCCGAGCTGTAATCTTCAAGGATGAAAAAAAGGCTTTTTCCCTTTTGTGTCCAGACATGTGCAGGTCCTGGCATCTCTGCAGGCTCACAATAGAAGACCTATCTTATTCATGCTGTAAAAGATCTGGAACCTGACACTTCTCTTGGGCACTCAGTCCTAACCGACAGGATTTGTCTCTGACACTCTCCTTTCAAGACAAGTGTCAGCAGGTGATGAACTTTGTATTCTTTCACTCCTGCAGCTTCAGAGCCTGGATCTCTGTTTCTGCAGAATTTATGAATGGTAAATGTCAAGCCCTTTGTTTTTTTCAGACCTGTAGTTCTGGTGTCAGAAAATAAAGGAAAGACGAACAATACTCTTCTTTCCTCCATCTTTTACTTTGCAAGTTCTTACACTGAAGAAATAGAGCTGTATTTCTTGGTGTACAGTAAGCACAAATAATAATATGCAGCAGGGAAGACTCCAACATATCATTGTGGCATCCTCCTGGCCTTGCCTGCGGAGCTGTGTGCATTGGTGCACCTGACATTAACACGTGTGGTATTGTAACCGCACACCTTGCAGGGCTTGATGGTATTAGGTAACTATTGTTAACTTTTACTGTGATTTTAGTGTTTTGGTTAATTAGTTCCACCTCATGAGGCAAAGGTCTCATAATTACACTTTGCAGGATGTTCATTAGCTGAGCAGATTGCTTTCTCAGTTCAGGGCATCTCTAGCAAGGGCTCTGTGGTCACTGTATAAGGATTATGGCAACAGAAGGGATGATGAAAATTGTACTGTAAGCCTGCCCTCTCAGTGAATTAAGAGCTCACGCTGGTGTAACACGACTGGACAAAGCTGAGATTTAGAATAGTCTTGGCTAAAGCAAAGCAAATTATTTAGCATGAATGGTTTAGCCCTTATGCCTGTTTCTGAATCATTCACATCGTGTTCTGCAGATTGACTCTGATAACAACTTTATACAAACATATTTCAACTCGAGTGGCCTGTGAACCATTTACTTTGACTCTGCCTTTGTTGACTCTGCCTTTGATTACTCCTTATACAGTCCCAGTTCAAGAGCACTCAACTCCAAACACACACCTACTGCTCAGTTATTTCAAAGTCTAGGGAAAAACCCAAACCTGATCATCACAGGCTTTCAACAGAGCATAAGCACATCCTTAAAAGCTTGACTGATTCTGGATCACCTCATTACTGAAGTTATACAGTACAGGTTTTTCTTCCCTGGTGAATTACTCGCACCGTGAATGACTGCATGCGAGCACCCAGCGTGCCAGAGCAGCATCTCACCTCCCTTTGGGGACCCCAGGCTCTACCCTCCTGCAGATGAGCCAGGACAAAGGCCAGTCCAAAACACCAACCTCTTCTCTCCTCACGCAACAACAGGCTTTTCTGTTCCCCCAGCAGCTGTGAAGTAAACACAAAAGCACCTCATTTGCATGGAAGCTTGTTGGAAGAAGAACAAGAAAGGAGCAGAAATATGATCAGATCACGTATTCTTTTGAACCAATGCTTCTACTGGCACATCTACTGCTGCTCTAAGCAGCTGCCGTGTAGTCATTTTGTAAGCAATTTCTTCTTAAACTAGGAGGCTGAAGACTGATCATAGCCAACATAGCTTGTATATTTTCCTGGAGACAATCAGACACCACTATCCCTAGACCAGGGCATCATGATGGTAGAAACAGTATCCCTTTTCCAAGCTCTCCTTAATACTCCCTCCTAATAAAGAGTGATTCCTCAGGAAGTGCTGTACCTATTACCCACACGTTAATACCAGCTTAGGTTTCATTATGACTAACGTCATTATAGTGAATTCCAAACGAATTATTCATGATTGGCTCCTTCTTTTAATGTCTTTGGCATGTGACATGTTTTCCACATTGCCTGCAAAATGTCTGTGGTAGGAAAATGCTCATAGGTGTCCTTGGCATCTGGAGGCTGAAAATGTAACTGTTTTGCTTTGTATCCAATGAGGGAAGCTTAACATTTATTTTCAGGAGAGAAAGTCTTTTGCTTCCCACAACTGGTTTCCTTAAAGTCAATATGAAATAGACTGGATGGAGGCTGATACACCTATCTTGGTTCTTCAAGTGAGATATGTGGTCTTTCTTTAAAATAAAAGCAAATACCATCTTCATTACTCTACATCACAACTACTGCCAAAGAAAACGTCTCATGTTCCCTAAAAACTAAGAAAAATCAAAAAAATCCAATACTCCTTAAAGTCACTTCATTTCTCTGGGCCTCAGACTGAAATTTCTAAAGCAAGGGAAAGGATCACATATTTCCTCATCTCTTTCTTCAGCCTATGGTTAGCTTTTCTAAGTAAGGAAACCCTTGGGAGACAAATGTGCTATTGAAGTAAATGGGACCTGACTTCAGTTGGGACCTGAAGGACTCCATGCCACAGCACGGCCACCAGAGCAGAGATAATGAGTAATTTAGCCAGGCTGTCACCACCTCCTCCTGTTCTTAGCACAGCACAGCTCACCACATTTTTCCACTTGTTGTTCACACACACTACTGTTGGAGGCTTTTCCCAAGAAGGCAGACATTTTCCAGCCTGATATATAACATTCTCCAGTTTTCTCTCCCCAAAGAGTTGAGCTTAAAGGAACTAGCAGAGCCCAAGGTACTTGGCAGTTGGAGACTCACAGATTTCTTATATGCCTAAAAGGAGATTTTTTTTTTACACTATCCACACCTGAAAAAATTATCTTTGTGTCTAACCTGAATGAAACCCCCTGCTCCTTTCCCTGCGCTTGAGGATGTGCCTTCTTGTGCTCCCCAGGGGACACAGGCACATACAAGAAAGGTTGGACCAGGTCATGCCAAAGGCCCATCCAACACAATATCCTGTCTTTGGAAATGGCTAGTAATGGGCATTTAGGAGAAAGCGTATAAGAAGTGATGCAAATATGAAATTCTCCATATCTTCTCCATTTCAAGCAATTTGTGGTTTAAGGACTTCCTGAGCTGTAGCCTACATCTGCGTCATCTCATTTAATAGCCCTTTAGAGACCTTTGCTTCCATTCACTTGCTTAGTTGCTTCTTGAACTTTAGATATCTAAAACATCCTGTGGCAATGAGTTCCACAATTTAATTATGCATTGTGCGAAAAAGTAGATCTTGTTTGTTTACAGCCTGTTGTGCAATCATTTCATTTGGTATTGTTTAGTGTCATGAGAAATAGCTAATAACCATTCCCAACAATCATTTCTCCATATCACTGCTTATTTTAGACTGGCAATGGAGAGACAATACTGGAAAGTACTGAAATTGCAAATTGCAAACAAATGTGCAAAGGTATGCAAGAAAGATCAGACTTAGAGGGGAAGGGAAGTTACTTTGCATATATATATGATAAATATATAAATGAACTATTAATATTTTCATGCATATTTCTTAAAGCTGTATAAATGTGAGAAAATACTATTCACTCATATTTTTTGCTGTGACCGTATCTTAGGAACACAGAAAAAAGTTGCTCCTGTCTCCAATGCTATTTTCATTGAAACAAATGTCCTTATAATACAAGATGTTCATATTGTACAAGTAGTGATATTTGAAATCACGTTAATTAAAGTTAAAGTGAAGTTTCCTTCCTAACAGCTAAAGCATTCTCAGTTGCTTTTCCGACTAAACACCATACTGAAGTATTCATACTATTCCCTTGCTCTAAGTATCACAGCAATGTTATCTAAATAAAAAGGCAGCAGTGAAAAAGTTTTTAAGAGAGACCCACTGGATGATTACTAGCTGTTGGTACTTGATGTAAAATTTCTAACTTACAAAAGCACTTTGGCATGTTTTTGGACAAGCCTTATCAATAGCTGTAATGAGAAATGACTAACAAAGGACTTTCTGTACAAACAGCAAATGAGATGCTTGCAGACAGAAGGGAATTTATTCTGAAGGAAAAAGAATGAAGCCTAGTGTTCTCATTCACTGGCCCTTCACCTAAAGTTGTTTTATTGTTGTTCGTGTGTGTCTTAAGTACCATGAAGAACAGCATAGGTTATTACAAGGATGTCTTATTTCATCTGACTTTTGTTCCCCATAACCAAGCACCATTGTCATTATCAGATGGCAAAAGTAAACTAGCGATAAAATCCTAGCATTCATTTTCTTAAATAGTCTCTAGAAAAGCCTACTGGCCACATAAGTCAAAGCTGGAGACATAATATTGTCATGACATGTTTAGTTTCCAAAACAGTAGCTGTAGTAAATGAATACACAGGTATAAATAATTTCATCACTTAATTGTAACTTATAAATGCAGAAATCAGTTTTTCACTTTTTAAAAAGTCTGCTTTAGACAAGGTTAGAAAAAGAAGTTAAGACTTATGTCAGAACTGCAGCAGCAATCACTGGGGAGTGACAGCTTGTTTATCTGGAAGTAACGAGACTGAACTCGACTCATTGCTGAAGGGCTGCTTGTAACAGGCATGAGTCTGCCCTGAGTCTGGGCAGTCCTGTCACAGCCCCTTCCCACATCGTAGCAAAGGGCCTCCGAAAATTCACCTCACATTGCGAAAGCACAGAAGAAACAATACGTTGAGCATTTTGATTCAAAGTGGATTAACACTCACTGAAAGATTCCCATAAACTTCACCTGGCGCTAAGGATCTGCTTTATCATAGTGGCACAGCAGAAGCTCCTGCACTGGCCTTCAAAGGTATCTGTGCACTTAATATCCAGTACTGGGCCCAGCCTTGCTCCCGCTCTCTCCCCACTGACACTGGAAGAGACCTCCTCTGCCACATGGAATATTTAGTCTAGAGGACCTCATGTGATCTGCCCTCTCTCAGCGACTAAATAATTTTGGTGGTCTGCGCAGAGGCAGTTGTAGGAAGTAATGAATGGTACTGTAACATTATCGAGCTGCTTCTTGCTTTCATTTCTGCGGGAAAAAGAAATACGCAAGAACCAGCAAAGACCTTGCTAAATCCACGCTGAGAGAGAGATGTGAAACCAATTAGTAGGCTAGCCCAGTACCCGTAAAGTTGCTGTCTACACCATGAAGCGTTATAAAACAAAACAGAACACAAAAGAAAAAGAAAAAAATCAAATCAATAAAGAACAGTCCGTGCCAAACAATAAGCCTGCAGGTGCCTGCAAGGTGCAAATTCAATATGAATAGTGGCACTTCTAGAAAACCAGCTATGACTGAGATGAAACCGAGCAGAACAGAAATTCAGAAGCAAGTGAGGATGCATTTTCAAAATATGTCAGGATTTATTCTGTTCCTAAAAGAATCAGACAGTTAATCCACCCTGTTGGCAGGTGCATGATAGTAGGTGATTCCTTGCAACAACCTCTATAACTATTCTCATTATATTATTCTCCAGATGCAGATAGTGGTAAAGTGAGCCAGGGCAGAAGACAGAGATGGAGAGCCCATTTGCCTAGCTTGCAATGTAACTGATCATGCAAAAACAAAGGGCCACTCAAACAAAATTTCTTGAGTGGGGATGACACACAGCATTGGTTCAAGTGTCTCTGTAGACACCAGCTTCTGCAATGCATCTTTGGGAATTATGGATACCTCATTTTGGGGAGAGGGGAAGATCATGGCAGGTTTTGTTGCATTTGAGCAATGACTTTGACTCAAGTAGGAAACAAGGTGACCTGGCTTAAGGATGGAAGGTGCATTTCTCAAAGAATTTATAATTAGGAGTTCAAAGTCTTGCTGTCTTCTAAATAACTACACCCTCCTCTTCCCCCAAAATTTCGTTTTCTGCAAAAGAAGTATCTAAGGAAAAAATAAAAGCAGCTTTTTTGGATTAATTAAAATATTTCATTTCTGTTTCAATCAATTTCCGATTAGCTCCCACAAAATGCTAAGAAATTTAAGAGAAAATTTATTTCAGATTAAGAAATAATTTTTTCTTTTTTTGCGTCAATAAGTCAATTTTAACATTGTTTGAATTCCTCCACCCTGTTTTCCCCTAAAAACAAAGTTGATTCGTTTCCAGAAGGTGCAGCAGCACTGAGACATGCAGAACTCAACAGCTGGTGGAATATGGCTTCTGCAACATTTCTCTAGCCAGCTCTCGTCATCCATAGCAGGATGAGTTGGTCACATCTGCTGACCTCCGAAAACAGTGTGGCTGCTGTGAGTAATTCTGGTTTTTCCCACACAGTGAATAATCCCTGCAAAGCGTCACCATCCCAAAGCCTGTCGTTACCACCTACCAACCTTGGAGGGAGGAGAAGTATAGAATAAGGCTGTTTTGTATTTCCAAATAATGGAAAAAAACAGCTATGTTAAACAGCAAAAAAAAAAAGCATCTTCCACAATGACCCTGCAGAGCAAACTCTGAGCTGCACGTTCCTGAGTGCTGGATCCCTGGAGACCGGAAAATTCATCCTTATTTATTTATTTAAATTAAAAATCCTAGCCATGACCTCAGAGGTGTATGTTTATTATCAGCTCCAATGCACTTGTCACAGCTTTGGCTGGAAGGGAAGCCAGGGGAGGATTTAAAAATAATAATAATCCAAGAAATGTCTCCATTTCAAATGTCATTGTTTTTTGTTCCTAATTAGAATACAGTTTGTCTTTCAGATTCCAAAGCTTTTGGATTAGTGGTTTTAAGCATGATGTCATTTTCCTGTCTATATGACCACAGCATAGCCTTACTTTGAGTGTTTGGTAACAACAGAAAAATAACTGTGGAAACCTATATGCAATTCTGCAGGATCTGAACTAGTGCCACACCACTACCAGTCACAGTTTGGGAGCAGACAGGCAGGACCTCTACAAGGGGACGTGTCTATTCACTCTGATCCTTTCCAGAAAGTGAGGCTTGGCCAAAAGAACCCATCAAGTCCTACTCAGAGGCTTACGCAGTTACCTGTTTCAACTACCCATGTTTTATATGCATATGTAAAGTGAAGATAGTTTGTCTTTTAAAACAAAACAGGCAGAAAAAGAATTAGTGGACCAGATTTATTCCACTTATAACTACATTATGTTATTCCAGAGCCAAATTTCATCCATATGTGAATTGCAATCCTTCAGTGAGTTAAAGTATGAGCAATTTCTGGTTTGCTATCTCCCTTTCTCCCCCAAATGCACTTCTGTTCCCTTTGCAGAGCAAACAGGACCACTGGCATGTGGTATTTGTATTAGAATTAGCATTGCTAAAGTTTTTAGTGGCCTTAATGATCTGATTCAAATTATTCAGGACAGTTATTATTCAAATTATTTAAAGACAGTTCTCATCCCTCAGAGTCTCACTCTCACCTTAGAGCCTTAGCACAGGAGAAGAGGGTGAACGCCAAACTGGGATGAGAAGACAAAGGATAACACAATAGTAAAAAGGTAATTTGGCTACAACAGCAAGCCAGCAGCTGGTCAACCCTCTTGCAAACTGCACATGGATAACGCGAGTTTTGGTTTTCCAAGGGTTTGAGTGTTTTTGCATATCTCATTATTGATGGATTTGCTGCTTGTGTCAGCATTGGCTTGGCAGCAGTGGTTTTGTAGATGCTTGGTTTTCTTATGGAGAGATTTCAGTGAGTCTGTCAGGGTGCCTTGTGCTTTTGGATCATCCACTGTCATATGTGCTCAATAAAAATCCACCCTTAGTTGTCTCTGCTGATCCTGAGCAGGTGGCTTTGGAGTATAGAGGTCTTCTCTTGCATGTTCAGGGCTGCTCTGAAAAAGCCACCTGGGGAGGGGCCCTGGGATGCTGTGGCCTGCTGGGGTAGTCACAAGTTATCTCCACTGAACACAGGACTCGATGGACACCAGGTGAGAAAACAGGCAGGCTAGGCCATCAGAAACATGAAACCACCCTATTCCTGCCTCCCCCTTCCCAGAAGCCAAGGCACACAGGCACATTGTATGTATAACAGTTCAGTTAGTATTTGAAGAGCATCCCAAAAAGCCATCTTGCTGACCCTCCCTCGAGTCTCTATGCCAAACCCATTCATACTGGAGTGATAATAGTTGACAGGAATCAGTATAGTTTGGCTGAAAAGGAGGCATCTTAAGGAAAAAATATGGTTTCAGAGGCCCACCCAAAAATGCAAAGGCTGGACTCTGTCTGAGAGCAGAACTTGGCCTCCTGTCTCCACTCCCACAAAAAATGCTTGTAAATGTTATGCTCTTTGGGCTGTATTTTTTTTTCCCCTGCATTAAAAACTGAGTGAATTTAGTGCTTATAAAACCAAGGGGCTGATAGCAACTGGCTAGAACCAGATGTTAGGAAGACTGGAGCATATCGTACAAACAGATCGTGCACATATAACTATTCAGAAGTATGTAGCTGCATTACTTATTCTCAGTCAGGTTACTGAACAGATTGATTTCTGAGGCAATATAAAAACATTACGCCAAAACCTCAGGGCTTGGGAAGAAAGGGAAGGGGGGGAAGGCAGAGATATCTGTAGGTATCCACATCTATAGATTGGGAGAGGAGAAATATATTCCCTCTCCCCCATCCTTTGCAGCTCTGTCCTTCCCTGCTGTCCCAACCAGCAGTGCATGGCGAGCCCAGCAGGGACAGATGTAACGCTCAGTTACATCTGTAACCGAGCAAGTTGTTCAGCCTTTGGAGGAGAACGAGTGTCCCAGCGTGGGGGACGAGATGACCTCCCAGGATGTCCAGCCCCACATTCTCCTGGTGTGGAGCCATATGGACTACTTTAGCCACCACCATTCAGATTGCACACAGATCCAAACACTTTTAGGAGGATTTGTACCAGAAATATCTGCCTGAAGAGCCAGCATCCCTTTCAACAAGGCACAGAAGGTAACTGGTGCAATCTGACAGTAAGCCCTATGGAAAGACAAGCCCGTGTAGCTGGCTCCCTTAAGGAATTTGAGCTGTTAGTTTTAATGGCTTGAAGGGGGGTTTTTTGAAAAAAACTGGATCAGTTTTATTGACTTAAGAGTGAAACGTTTCCGTTTATAGCTGTTGCTCCTTGAGATTTCTGTTAAAAAATTTAAACAACCTTAAAGTCTCCTCCTCTTATACCA
Organism: Gymnogyps californianus; assembly: GCF_018139145.2. NCBI lineage: Eukaryota > Metazoa > Chordata > Aves > Accipitriformes > Cathartidae > Gymnogyps > Gymnogyps californianus. The sequence goes on from NC_059484.1 coordinate 12,513,698, forward strand.
CGTCCCCAGCTCCATTTGATGCATCCCCAGTTGACTTTACTCAAACACCAAGGTCTCCCAAAGTTCAGTTTTGGCCTTTCAGGCTTCCTCTGACACCACCACCTTCCTTGCTGCACAAATTTCCAGAGCATTTAGCTACCAGCAGGGCCTCATACTGCGTTGGTGCCAACGAAGCCCTTCCCGAGCCTTTTTCCACCCTGCAGCCTGCCTTGCTGCCAGGCAGTCTCTACTGACCATCAAGCAACAACATAAAACCCAACACGGCCGCAACTCAGCTTCTTGTTTGAATGAATTTTTCCTTTGATTTCCATTTCCCAGACTTTGAGACTAGAAGGGGCCATTGCATCTCTCACTCAAGTTTTTGCACCCCACAGGGCCCGCACCACACCCCATGGCACCCCACGAGCAGTGCAATGTCCACCACCAGTGGGTTGTGATTGCAACAGGAGACTGAGTGCCAGCAACACCTTAAGCCCCAGTCAGGGCAGGGATTCAGTGGGTGAGACCTCCTTAGGAGATCCTACCCCATGAACTATACTGCGTGCTACATCCCTAATGACATCAAGCCTGGTAACTTCATCCAGGAAACAATTCCTTCCCAGCTAGATCCAGCAATTGCTGCAGTCTGTGCAGAACCTCAGAGTTTCTGTTCCCACTCTACAGCAGAAGCAAGCACACCAGCAGACACCTTCCTGAGTGCCATCCCTCCCTCCCTCAGGTCCATACTCAAGACATCATCGCAGTCTTCATCTTTCTTTTCAGGCCATGACCACATGCCACAAGGACTTCTGCTACTTCATGAGACTTCACCTAAGTTCACTTTTACACACATACCACTCACCTTATTTATCTGCTTTGTCCAAACCATGGAAAGACTGATATCTACGAGCTTCTTTAGTCATCTATGCAGCACAAACTGCGATCACAGTTTGCGATCATTAGGTAGAGCCTGGGATGAGAGGAGATGAGAAGTTAACTGTAATATTGATGACTGTGGTGGTGGGTGCAATTTTAATCCAGTGACACAAACTCAGCAAGCAGAAAAGTTGCAATGTATTAAACTGCGAAGAGTTTACAAGAGCTGAACATCTAAAATATAGCTCTGAGAAATTACTCCTTAAAGCAGGCAAGCAGGAGCATCTCAGACAGAACCGGAAGAACATTGTTTTCACAGGAAACGCTCTGTGGGTGTGTTATAAGCTCTGTTCTTTGGCCTGTCACCACATTATTTCTGCACTTCTTGTATTTCTCTCTCTTTTTTCATACTCAAGCACTGTCCTGTGGTACAACAGAAGTGCATTTACAGCTAAAATTACAGAAGTGGCCCATTATGTTTTTTAAGGTAGTAAAAAGGCTGCAGTTTGTCACAGCTGTCTGGAGCCCCGAACGCCTACAACGGGCAGAGCCGTGATCTCTTTTCCTCTCCTCCCGCCCAGGCTCAATCTGTGTATGTGTGCACACAGATTAAAGCTATGTACAAACAGCTCTTTTAATGTGCTCTCTGAAAAAAAGAAGAAGGAAAAAAAAATGGTGCTTCAGTGAGGCAAAAGGTCAGAGCATTCCTAAGCACTTATTTCAGAATAGCTCTGCTTCAGCTGCCACTTCCTGGCTTCCCACAGTGGCCACACCAGCTTTCCTATCTCACGGGGCAGGGAGAGCGTGGTGAGTCATCTCAAGGGGACTCTTTCCAGAGGTGAAAAGTCTCAGCATGTCCAGCAGGAAAGTTGCAAAAAGATGGGAGAGGAGCATCAGACCCTCATGGTAGAGCCAACTGTTATGGGGTTGAGCTCAGAAGCCCAGGAAGACCCAGCGCTACGTTGCTCCAAGCCAACCCTTTCCCTTGGAGACCTCCCAAATCCAGCACGTAGACACACCACCCCCTTACCTCTTCTGCAGCTTCCCCAGGGAAAGAGGAATTTAGTGACAACAGGGATGGATAATTCTCAGGCACCTCTCAACACTCATGCTACATCTAGGCAGAAGCAATGCTTCCCAACCAAGGAACCCACGTCCAAGCAGCACACCTCAACTGCCACCTCCCTTCTGCTCCTCCCAAAACCTTTATAAGCTCAGGTCTCTCAGGTGCACAGCTCTCAGCCTGATTGGGTCCTTGTTAAACAAAGTGAGGAAGCCCAGCCCAGGCCCTGCTTCAATTAATTATGTTAATTGTGTTTTCCCTTTGTCAGATGCGTTGAGGAGTGCACAGATGTGGGACGTCTTCAGCAATGGGGAGGTTCATCCAGGGTGTTACTGGGTTGTTTCCATCTCATCAGAAAAAATCAAGCGAAGGAGTCTGCAGGCAAACTCTATATGAAACAGAAGTCCATGGCTATTTGGAAGCTCCTTCTGTTTTACATTGGGGTCATACCTCTCCCCTTCCGAAACAGTTGCAGGAGGCTCAGGTTATGAATTGATGAGGCTCCCACAACTAAGATGTCAGAATCCCTCTTTCAAAATTGGCTGGAGAAAGGCAGATCTCAGGTCACCCACTCAGTGGGGTCGGGTTCAGCTGGCAGGACACATGCCAGAGAGCAAATGACTTTCTGTAAGGTCTTTCCAACCTCAGGTACAGCCCCACTTCTGCAGATGAGGCACTCATGTTGGCCTTAAAAAGCAGGCAGGGACTTGAATGGGTGGGGGAAACTCCAATCTACTCACTGCAAATGCTGGGCTGTGAGAAGGTCTGTTTTTGGCTTGAATTTCAGTGTGGTGCGGTATTAAATCATCCACGTCAGTCTAATTAACACCTTCTACGCTACAAGGGAAGACAAAGCAGTTTTATGTTATTAACTCAGGCTAAATGGGTTACATTAGAACCTGGGTAGACAAAGCTAAGGGTGGCACTGCTGGTGTGGGCACAATTTAAAAGAGTTTTCACTGATTCAACTAAGCTGCCTCAGTTGAACTAACACCACTGAACAAAACACCTTTTTTTTTTTCCCTATGGAAGAATTGAGGGTCTCATCTAATGGCTAATAACATGAAATCACAGTCAGTTGCTGGGCATGGGGCAGCTTATCACAGCATAGCTGAAAGGAAAAATAAATAATGAGCAAGCTCTTCAGAGCAGAGTGGGGTTCCTCTCTCTGTTAGGCCTGCGCAAGCCTCAAGATGGAAGTCTCCTCTCATTTGAGGCCTTTGGGTGCTTGTATAGTATAAATATTTACTAATAACACAGAGAGAGTGAGAGCAGGAGAATAGTCATTTTTCTCAGTGGCTTAGGGTTAAGTACAGGGCAATGGCATCTTAAATCCAGATGTTCTCCTTTTGGGATTTGCCCACGAGGCATATTCTCATGAGATTTCTCTGGCATTTTGATTTGGATAGTAGCAAGCACTTTTAGCCCAATGATATCATGAGCAGATGACTCAAAATGCTCAAGGATTTCTCTGTAAATTCCAGCAGTTTATTTTATGACTAATGCAGGGAAGAAAGTTTTGTGGATTTCATCTTCTCATCCTTCTGTGTTTCTATTTTCAGTTAGTTTTAAAGGATACTGAACTTGGCCTGCTAGCAGAAGATTTATTTAAATTTATATATTATATATAAATAAAAATATTGCATGCACATGACTCTGTATGGGAGCTGTTCCCAAGGTACTAGTGGAACGACTCATCCTGATGAAGAGACAAAGACAATGCAGATGTTGGGGGCTGCCCCTTTGGAAGAGTAAGATAAAATAAGTATAGGAACCCCCTTCCCATTGCAATTGTAGCAAGGCACGATATTTAATGCCATTTTATCACCTGTGCTTGAAAAGAATGGCTCAATAGTTATGGTTCTTGCACCTTTGGCCAAAACAGTAGGAGTGCCCAGATCCTTTACCTTGTATAAAATGCCCTGAATGCGACAGGGGAGGGTGGAAGTGCACACGAAGATGCACGCCATTTACTAGCCGCAAGTGCACAAGCGAGGAGCATATTTAAAGACCAAGCAAACGCTAGACACCAGAACCAGAGAGAATAAATACAGGAAATTCATTGGAGGTGAAACTGGGCTGACTTGGCCAATGCAGTTTCACAACATCATCAATTCAAGGCTTGCACAGGGGTGATTTTTCTCTCCGTCTAATTCACTAAGGAGTTGCACGCTACTTTGGTGGATTTTCTGCACAATTACAGATTATTGCCATGGTAACAGATGCATCACATGACAACTTTGTTACCTCAGAGACAAGAAACAGCTGCTTAAAGAAACAAGCATCCTCCAGGAATGGGGATATTCATTTTCTTTTTTTCTGTTGGTCTCATATTGTTTTAGGAGTCCTCACTGATTTTCTCATGGATGCAGCTTCCATCATTTTGATAGTTAAAAATGTTTCAGTGCCTTAACTGAAAGTTATTTTCTCCCACGTCATATTTTTCCCTCTTACTAAGAAATACAGCATATGTTTGAAGAAAAATAAAAATAGAGTTCCTGTAATTTTGGGAGAAGCAAAATGGCTTTTTTCATCCCTCGTCAACATCTCTCTCTAGTGCTGCCATTTTGTTTTTATTAAGTTAAAGAGTGTTGAAACATTGCTAATAATATTATTTGAGAGAAATCCCAGATCCCCTGAAGTCAATGCTGCTTTGCCATTGGTTTGAGGGAGGCCAGAAGTTCTCTCTCAGGCCGTATTCTGCAGACAGAGAGCCAAGTCCCTCCCTGCTGCAGGCACCTCCGGAGCACCAGCCGCACGTTAGTTAGTTTAACTGGCCAGGGAAAACCAACAGATGATATACTCTTGTGTAGTTCAGTAATTATTCTTTACACTTATGAAAAAAAGAAGTTCAGAGATGTCATTTATTGCTACCTCAATTTTTAGGCAATTTTAAATTAAGAAGCCTCTTTTAAAAAGCTTCGCAAAGTAAGCTAGCCAGTTTGGATTTTTAATTCCAGCTGCCAATTTATTCTAATTTTTCAGTGCATAAGGTACAATAAAATCCTCAATTTTTTACCCCTGTTTTACGACCTGTTCTCCCACTAAATATTACCTCCTGTTCACCTCTGGGGAGCCCGTTGGAGCCCACTCGCAGACTGCACCAGACTCAGCACTGATGGCATAAACCGCTTTCCCCAGCCCGACACTCAACCCCGGCCCTGCAGCATCTCCAGCACCCGTCCCGTACAACCCACCCTTCACAGGAGACCTGCAGCTGCCTCAAAGTCACTCCGCTCCCCTGCCGCCGGGAGCTGGCAGTGTTAATTAAGGACCTCCTGGCTCCTGGGCTGGTGCTCAGACAACCAGACCACTTCAGCCCACAGTGAATGGCTGATTAATTAAAGGCTTATAATTAACCTTCATGGCTGGAATTTCCCAGAGACCTTCATGGACTGAGGTGCACAAATCCCATTGACTTGAATGGGAAGCTGAAACCAAATCACTTTTGTCCCTCACTGGGAATCCCCCTGCGCACCAGCAAAGTTAAACGTTTCCCTTTCCCAGGTTTGGACGTGTTTGCCTGGCCTCACAGAGCTGCCGAGGCCTCAGAGAGAGCTGGAAAATAAATCATGCACAGAAAACACTGCTGTGTCCCTCTGTGCTACCACCGCCACTGCTCATGCTATGGGTTTGCACGACCAGAGCTCAGAGCCGGCACTGAGCTCTGCATCACCCGGCGGAGCTACTCCAGATTTACCCCAGCACAAAAGAGAGCAAGAGTCTGGCCCACAGTTTTCATGCAAATAGCCTCAGTAATGAGGACTAAGGAAGAGAAATACATCAGACATGTGAGAGAAACCTAGATGTTTTTTCTTTAACCATTTTTTTTAGTTTCTTTCAGGAGTCAGATTTTTTTCCCCTCAAATGTTAACTGGGAAGCCACCTCTGCATAGGACATTTTTGTTAATGAGGCCACTGCCTTAATGTGGTTTTCTCCAGTTAAATATTTCTGGTAAATGAAATTCTGTTGTACAGCTTAATTTAGCACTGTTATTTTTTTGTTTTTGTTGGTTTTATTTGACCACATGGAGCTCAGTGACTTGTAACCCCGTCCCTCGGCCTATTTTTAAATTTCATCCAGACCTTTTTCAGTCATTTGGGGTTTTTTTTAGAAGCATGAGAATGGAAGGACCAAACAATGTTGCTTTATCATCGAGAGCTTTTGTTTCACATGCACACAGGATCACAAGTGAAATGAGTTTGTTCAGCTCTCAGCCCAGGCTCTGGTGAAGAGGAAATCACAATTTATTAGCAAAGGCTCCTAATCTTGTAATTTCTGGTTCACATTGGCACTCTATGGAAGATGTTGCACGCTTATCCTATGGTTCACATCTTGGTCCAAATTATCCAGAGGAGAGCAGACAAAACCGGACAGCCGAGTTGCTGCAGGCTGTTCACAATCCTGAATGGCTGGCGTGCACAGGAGTTTAGGGCCTCGCCCTGACCCCCTTCTTTCCCTGATTCCCCCCTCTCTTCTGGCTTAATTGTGGTAGTGCTACTGATGCCAGCAGCATGAGAAACCCTTAGTTGAGGCAGTAGTGATGAAAGGCTGCAAGACAGAGCACAGGGATCCCTTTGACACCTGCACTCCCGATCCTAGAGGCCAAGCTGTATTAAATTGGCTTTGAAAAACTCAGTGAGATCTCACCTAGGTGCCACTCTGGGTATTTTTTACATCATCCCACCCCCCACTTACTTGTTGAGCCCAATAAACATTTTTGTTTCCACTTGGTGACAAAGGAACAGGGGGTGTGGTGAAGGGGGAGAGGGATGCTCTTAGTCCCTTCGCAAAGTAAAAGCAGAAAATCAGCCAATTGAAACGCCCCGAACTTAAACAGGGCATTAGGCAGAATTAACAGACTAGACCTCCAAGCCATCAGAAACTCCCAGTTGAATAAAAGATTGATTTCAAAGACTCAAAGATACCTCAAGGCCAGCATTTCCAAAGAAGACAGGAGCTGATTGGAGCTGAAGCATTCCTCTTGTTCAGTGCATTTGAGTGAGCACTTTAAGTCTCCAAAGATTGAACTATAAAGAGAAATTAGTTTATTAATAATTCACAGGCTCCAAGAAGAAAAAATGTCAAAAGCATATGCTCACGAACAAAGCTGATTTTATTTTCCCTGTTTAGAATTGAGCAACATGTAGAAAAGTGGAGGGTGTCGAGCTAAAAAATTTAATTCAGGGCTTTTTCTCTTCCTTCCCTTTAACCCAAGCAAGCATATATTCTGAGTTCCTCATGAGCGCTGAAAGTTCTTCAAATCCCAAATGGTTTATGTGAAACATTAAAAGCACACTATCATCTTCAGCTCTTTAATAGTTTAGGACATTTTCATGGCATAGTTATTATCCAATAGCTCTTAATTGCAGCTTGTACATTTCAAGACAACACATTCACAGACTGGAATAACAGAGATTTTAGACTCCCCATCCAGGAACATGGTTAAGCACATGCTTACTGTTAAGCACATGAGTTATCTCACTGAGTCTGGCACTGCCTCGCCCACTTCGCCAGGCATATGAAATCTGTAATATTCATATGCTTAAAATCAGTCATGTTATTCCTCCTGCACTTAGGCATTATGATTCTATGATTGTGCCTTATAATTTTGGTAATTACTTGATTATAGGACACTGGATAAATACAGGAATTGAAGAACATGCTTATTAAAATTCACCAAAAGACAGACAATAAGGAGGTTGTGAATTTAAGATAAAATGTCTTCCATTGCCCAATGGAGAAATTACAATCAGAGTAGGGTTGTCTTCACAATTTTTGTCCCCCTGTCTTCAGTCGAATATTGGTTCTTGTTGTAAAGGTCCTTGTTTCCCTCTACTGGAGAGCTGAATGCAAAAATTTAGAATAAATAGAAAAGTTTAAAAAATAAATGCATTGACTCAGAATTGATTTTGAAGTTTCCATTTGTCATTGGAGAAAAGCAAATCGAAAAATTTTAAAAACAAAATCTTTCTTTCAAAAATTTTCATGGGAAATGTTTACTTCCTTCGCATAGGCTTTTAAGGAGCACGTGACACCATCAGTCTTTGACCCTCACCTACTGATCTCAAAGGGGTTTTGCAGCCCTCTGTAAGGTCAGTAGCTCTCACATCATCACTAGACTACTGAAATTACATGTGAAAAAGGCCATAAGGTTCCTGCATCCTTCCACCAGTGCAGGTAAGCTTGTAGCAGTAAAGACCATGCATGGACCATAAAGTAAATACCACAGATAAAACCAGCATGAAAGCAGGAGGATGCCTATTAACTTCTCTGGTATTTCCCAAGCTGATATGAAAGATGCAGGCAGAGAGGACATCTGCCAGCTGCTCCAAGCTCCTGGGGAAGACAATTGTACAGCTAAAGAAAGCTCACTTTCCTTCTATTAACTTCATCTCACTATTGCAGATTGGACCATTATGGGATATAATTAGCCCCAGTTTTACACATGATTAGGCTTGGAAAGTTTGATTCAAATAACACGCTTGCAAATCAGGAGTGTAATTAAATTTAGGATGTGGCTGTTGGGGAACCTTCTCTAGTTAAGCAGCAGTAGGCGATGGTGGGTCTCCAAACATGGGTCCTGATGCTGACTGCCAGCCCCTCTCCTGTCTACAGGGCTGTACAGTCTCCCCTTGCAGCACAGGTGGGGAAAAGACCCCCAGGCAGAAGCAACAGCAATGTGTGGCATCTAATCTGGGTAGCTGGGACATGGCATCTCTTCCTCATAAGAGAAATAATATTTGAAAATTTCAAAACCACCCTAGCTTTTAACAGTATGTTTGCCAGCAGTCTGGTCCTCACAGGAGGGTGTCCGGGAGCAATATTAGCAGGCAGGAGGGTTCTGCATCGCTGATGAACTGTCTGAACAAGGCAGGTTGCTCCCAAATGTGCTCTCTGGGAGGGAAAGCTAGGGCTTCTCCCTGTGCTTTTCCAGAGGTATTTTATCCCCAAAGGGCTAAGCAATTAGCTGCTACTACTACTGGTTTTTTTTCCCCTAATCTTAGGAAAGAGAAAGTCTCATACCATGACCCATTCTCAGCAAGGAAAAACCAGATTATGAGTTAGAATTACATTATTAATGTGTCGGTCCCATTTGTTTCGCAGTTTCCATTATATTGAATCACAGTATTACTGCTTTTGGAAGGAATCTGATGATAAAGAAAGCCACCTCCCAACAACCGATGAGAACGATAAAAGTAAAAGAAGAGGCCAGTCATCATCCTAAAGAAAATCCACTAACACCAGGGCCCTGAAGCAGCTGTGATTCCCATGGGACTCTGCTCTGACTCAGAACATGGGCTGCAGCTGATGCTCATCCCCCTGGATCACACTCGCAGCCAACAAACTGTTGCTCTCTGAATATAATACTTTTAACCATGTGAATTTTTTCCCCAAAAGATAATTATTTATTTCACCTCTGAATGAACCAAAGTGGAACTTGTTCCAGAGCAACACCAGAAGAATGTAAAAAGCTTAGATAAACTCTTTGCGAGATGACTTTCCTTTTTTTCCTTCTCTTTGTGACGAACACGCGGCCGGGAGACAGAGATCGTTGTCCTTTCTGCAGGTTCCTCACAAGACACAGAGTTCACGGTGCACGAAGAGCAAAACAAAGCAGGTTTAGTTGCTCTTGGCTGCTCATAGTTGTTTCCTAATATTCTGCATCACTCAAGCAAAGGATTAGGCTTTTCTTGCTGTGATAGGTGAACTGCAAGAGATGGAGGTTCAAATTCTAGAGTTACTATTTCATCCTCTCCCAGGCCAATTTCCTCTTGGCTCCAGCTGGAGTCCTTGAAATCCAGGGAAGTTTTGCCTGCCTGTGGAGTGAGTAATGATTCCAGGAATCAACATTTGGAGATAATACCAAACTGAATATCTTTGCTAAATTAACTTTCCTCCTAAGGTCATCCCTGTAACACTCAAGCACACGATGTGTTATTTTCGAAATGAGCCAGTCTCTATCTGTTTATCATAAGGCCGATATATGAATTACTGTTCATTTTTCCACAAGGCACATATGATTTGAGGCTATTAGGCAGTGCTCGTCCATACCTCCACCAGACGGATGTGTTCCTTGGGAGAGGTTGTCCAGGGTTTGGTGGTAATAACCCAGCACAGGCAGCAAAATCAATCCCAACAAGTTTCAGAGGGACCCTTCCAAAGCTCCCCAGCATGTGACAGAGGGCTGCTAATGAGAAGGAGAGATCATATTCATTGCATGAGTGACAGGTGAAAGGAAAGATTAACATTAGCGTACACCTGCTCTTTGGTGCCCCAATTAAGACCTCCTACTGTCAGCAGTAACATAAGATGCAAATCAGCCGATGCCCTTCCCCCTCCTCCGGGAAGGCTGCAGCAGGATTTGGAATAAACTACGACGAGAAAAGAAACGCAAAAGCTTGAATGTCCTCCTTGCTCTGCGAATCGTTTGCTTGCTTACTGGTTTTCTCCCTTTCCTGCCTTTTCCTTGCCACACCTCACCTCATTCTTCTCATCATGAGAAGGAGTATGACCTGTTTCAGCAAGGGATGCCTGCCCTGGGGACAATCCTGGGGACAGAGTGGAAAGCCGTGATTTGAACTGACAATATTTATCCCTGTTTTAAATTCATTTGAACCAACCTTGCTCAAGCCACTGGCAATAGGCAGAGGAAATGGGTGGAAATGTCATTGAAGGAGATATGTGGAACGGAGAAGGAGGGGGTTATTCATCAGCTTATCCTGCGCTGGGTCTAGGGAACTGCTTCTGAGGCAATATTTTAATGCAACACTGGCAATCTGTGCTGGAATATTGCAAATCCATGAGTAGCTCTTGTGAGTGCTTTTCCAATACATCCATACTATCCCTTTTTGTCTCCTCCTACGGTCCAATATTAATCAAATATTGCTTATCTGATGGAATTCCAGCTGCCAAGATATTGCAGACTTCTGCCCAAAAGTAATTGTCCTTTCAGCTTTCTGGTAGCTGTCGTGTGAGGGGAGCAGCCCAGAAAATGCAAGTCCATTCCAAAGGAAAAAAAAAAAAAAACCAACATTTGAACAAATTTGCATCCTTCGCTCCGTGAAAAAAAAATTGGTTAGAGGAGGTTTGAAAATGGCTTTTTTAACAGGTTAAAATTCAGACGAACAACAAAATTTTGGGTAGGTTTCCAGAGACCAGTCCTCCAGGACCCCTGCCTCCCTTCCTCCCGCCCAACCCAATGGGCAGAGGTGACCGCGCTGTGTGGCAGGCAGACAGCCAGGGCACTTGGCCTTTCCTTCCTCCTCCCAGCTCTGCTGGCTGTTGGAAAACATGCATCAATTTGTTTTTCTCCCTTCAGGCAGAAAATAAAATTGGCAAAAATCTTCCCAGCAGGAAGCCAGGAAGCCCTGTTTAAATTTTCCCAAGGGGAGCGGGCAACTCGGCAAAGTCAGAATTTTCCTGCAGAAAATTTCAATTTGCGTAAAGACAAATTTTTATTAGAACAATTTCTTGATAGGAAACATCTAGAAAACCCATGCCAGAGCTTTATTGGCAGAGAAATGAACTCCTACATTTCACAACCTCGTACTCTTTTCTCCGTCAACAAACTGTCAGCTTTTGACCATGCAATTCAAAACACCTCAAATCCTTTAGTTTGTTGGCCTATTGCACTTTTTATCTGCGGTGACTTAGCCCAAATCATCTGAAACAATTACATACACTCAAGGTCTTTAGAGCTCTAGAAACACTGATGCACAGGAAGGGAATAAAATTCATGGGATACTCTCTAGTTCATCTGTCTAGTCTTGTAATCTTTTGACAATATCCATAGACAGGAGCTAAGCAGAAAGCAATAGCTCTATGGCTCAGTTTCTCAAATTCGTACTTATACTGAAATTAGGGCTATGAAATCCTCTTTCTCCCAGTGGTGGTGTGAGAATAAATTCTTCAGTGGCACTAAAAGGCCCTCAGATATTAATGCTGAGTGCTTCCAAGGGTACACAGAAAGATGGATGATATGTGTCCTTAGCCCCCAGAAACCATTAAGTTCCATTGCTCTGCAAAACTATCTGATCTACTAGCTCTACTCTCCAAAGTTGTTTCCATCCAGTTTTCTTCTCTGCATGTACATTCAGTGCGACTGGGATTGGCAAACTTAAGGAAACAGTCAAAAAGATATTTGGGAGAACATCTACCAGAAAGAGAGGACACACCACAGACGTGGGTCAGGGCAGGGTGTCGCTGCTGGTGGGCACCGTGACTGGCTTTCCCCAGCCTGCTCTTCCAACTCCTCTCTGCTGCTCTCAGCCATGGACTCAGGCAAGTACCAACAGATATCAGGCACAAACTCTGCAGTTAACAGCACAGCAAACATACATTAGGAATTTTTCCTGCCTCCAGGTACTCATCATCCTTTCCTGCCCCCACCCACCCCACCTGATGTTCTCACTCCCCTATAGCTGCTCCATAGCTTGGCTCTGTCAAAAAGAGCCGAATTAACCTCAATACTTTTCTTAGTAGGCTTTCATAAATTGGATCATTCTGAGAGCGTTGCATGACAAGGAGCTGGGGCACAGTGTCCTCAGCGAGCCTGGCTTCCAGCCTGACCCGCTGCTTTACCCCAGTTGTCACTCCACTCTGGAGAGTTATGGACTCCCATGAAGATGTACTGGTGGAAAAAGGAGAGTGTGTGGTGCCTGGCTTGGGATGAGATTGGGATGGACAGGAAATTTGTGCATAGTTATTATGCAGACACATGAAAAAAAAAACCCTGCATTTATGTATTAAAGGATGTTAATTTGCTCAGAGTAATTTTCCATAGATTTTATTGATTGACTTCAGGCTTTGAGGGTTTAACTGCCATGTCAGTTTGCCCACTTTAATTTAGCATGTGGATGACTTATAACAACAAGCTGGTTTTATCACTTGAAACCCTTCCTAATTAATGATAGACGAAAGAGGTATAGAGAAAACACTCTGGATGAGCACATTCCTTTCCCTTCTCTTTCATCCTGGAAAAGCTCTTAAAACTTGTGAGCTTCAGTAAATTATTTGGAAAACTGTTAAATACATAGGCATAGCAGCAGCAGCAGCAACTGTGCAAAGCTAATATATCTCACAGAATTGGAATTATTGCAATAAGGATTGTTCCAGATTTAGAACAAGAAGAATAAATATCACTGTGAAAGGTCTTCATCAGTGTCTCCAGCCTCATCATTTTCTACTGCTGTGATTCAGCTATTAAAGTGTACACATGCTAGGGAGGAAGTAAGATTTTTACAAAAGGAAAAAAGAGGGATCAAACCTGGCTGGGATCAAACAGGGATACAATCGTTCTGCCACTGGCTTAGTTTACAGTGCTGGGCAATACATCGGACACCTCCCTGTTTCATTTGTCCATCTGTAAACTGTTAAAACAATTCTCACCCCAGCATCCAGGAGAAATCAATCATCAAGACTGAACTGAACCAAATAGCAGTTAAGTTCTTGGATGGAAGACATAATAGAAACACAAATATTTTTACTTGAAGTGTTATACTGCCCTCAGTGTAGACTCTACCGGTGGTGATGTTAACCAATGCACAGGCTCCTTGCTTTCAGGACAGACTGCACATTCAAACTTTTTTCAGAGGATTATATAGCAATAACATTTTCTTTATCCTGAGCCCCTTGTGAGGCTGCACCCAGTAATAGGCATTGCAAAACCCCAAAGTTTTTAATTCTTAGAGACAGTCCTGATTCCTCTCTAGCAGCTGCCTTGCAAGCAGACCTCCAAGCACCTTTGTGGTGAGCCACCTTAGAGAGATCCTTGCAATTAACTGACCTTGTCCTGCCCCTTTACTTGCATACAGCAGCAGTATTGCCAATTCTAAGCACTTGACATCATGGAGTCAAGCCTCTAAAGCAGTCATGACAATGCTTCACAGATAACTTTGAGGTCTTTAAAGGAGGAATACACTTACATTATCCTCATGCTTGACCTCTGGTTATGGTCACACTTTGAACCCTTCCCCTGAAATCACTTGGACTTGAGTTTTCCTTTGGTTTTCTGAATGACAGCAGAAACTCTTGTGTAATCCCATAAATCGAGCAGCTGGGACTTTGATAAAGAAAGATCTTGAAGTACTGCAAAGCAGATGTTCATTCTAAAAGTGGGCAACACCACCAAGCTCACTAGAACGCAAGCACAAATCACCAAATGTGCTCCACATGGAGACAGCCATGAAACAGAGCCTGTCCAGACCACCTCTTGAGGGTGTATTTCTCCAGTAATTCCACCACATCCTTCCAGTAACTGCCCAAAGAGCCATGATGTGGCAGCCAGCATGGGGGCTGAGCCACATCATTCAGCACAACAGCAGGTAAATTTACAGAGGCTTTTTTAGCAGAGTTTTACCACAGAAAAAAAATTTCTGCAATTCTAGGAATTCTCTTTCCTATTTCTTTTTTGGAACAAGCTTCCACTTTATACTGAAAATTAATTAAAATATTCCAGAGTTTATTTTCAATAAATAATAGAGAGACTAATTTAGGATGCAGCTAGAATTTGAGCTGCAAGCTACAATAATGATGGCACTGCCTAACTTTCCATCAATACTGTCAAAGGCCTAGAAGCTAAACAGGTGGGGAAACTGAAGTCCTGCCAGAAGTCACCCCACCACCCAGTGCCCCCTACTTCTCCTGGCTCCCAGTGCAGTGTCCTGGTCACTTGGCTGCACTGTCTTCCCAGCCATAAACCTGAAGACCCCATATCTACCTGTACTAATGGATGCTTTCCTTTCCTGTGCACCTTCAACTACACAACTTGCATTAATCCAACAAAATGATTATTGTGTGGCCCAAGCACAAAACAAAGCAGCAAAGTACATGAGAGCTTCCAATGTCTTGCCAGGCACTTTTGTTCAGAAATTTTCTTCCAAACCCTTAGGTCTGGCCATTCTTCAGTGGTGGCCTTGGCATGCAGAAATGACAGCTCGTCATTTATCTGTGAGGTCTGCGCCCTCTTCAGCTTTGCACGTGCCAAAGTTGCTTGTGGAGCTCCCATTGGTCCTTATGATGCTTTCAATTCAGCAAATGTTTATGTGACTCTTGGTTGGAAAAGGATGGAAAGAAGTCCAGGCACATCACTCTAAATAGATCTGTGGGTAACACTTTAGCTACACATTGAACTTAGATTTAGTAGCATCGTTATTGCATGTAATGTTTATTTTATTAGGTTTATTTTATTAGTATGCCCACAGCAGAATGTAAGCCTTGTCTTTGTCAACTCAAAAGGCACCCCACAAGAGGCTCTGAGTAGAAAAATATGGTGCACTTCATTTTTTCCTTTGGAAAAGCCAAGCAGATGCTGATGAGTGGATAGTCACAATAAGTGTGTGTTTTGAATACAGTGCTAAGCTCCGAAGCTCAGCTGAGTTAACTTGGTGGGAAGTTTGGTTTAATTTGATCCTGTCTCTGAGTGTTCATAAAATGATGCAATTCAGCTTTAACCAGATGAGTAGTATCATCAAAATACATTATTTAAATCCCACCCCCTCAGCCATGTGGCCAAATTGGAAGAAGTGTCACTTAAGTATCTCCTTCCAGGCCAGGAAAAGATCAGTCACACTTTAAATTAAGTGTCTCAAGTAAGGATTTAATTTAGACTTAATAAGACAGCGATTGTACATTAAATACCATTGGGTTATTAAAACCATATTCATCGAGGTTTTACAGCTATGTCAGGACAATATGCCATAAATGGAAAAACTGCTAACAAGGCACAGTTATTGATTCTGACAACATGTGCTAGATAGGATGCACTCGTATGTTCAATAAAAATGAGATAAACATAGAAGAAACGCCCACAAGCATGTTTTCCAGAGTCTCCATGGACCCCTTCACCAAAGAGTCAGAGCACTCAGAAACAAGAGTGAAGTTATCCTCACCACCTCCTTAAGAAAGAGACTTATTTGTCCTATTGTTGGAGAAACTGAGGCACAGAGATGACTTCAAAGGCATTTCCTTAGGCTTTGCTAAAAAGCTTTTGGGAGGGCAGAGATTTAAACCTACCCTTATGCTTCTCCTCCTGTGCTTTAACCACAGGACAAACCTGGTAGAGAAAAGACAGGGTGGGTCTGAACGAGGAGGCTGCTGATCCCATCTAGCCAAGGACACAAATGTGCCCAGACATGAAAGAGGACATTCAGTGGGGTCTGCCAGGGCAGTGCTCTGCTGAAGAGGGTGTGTGAGGTCTGGGCAGACCCACAGCACCTTTGTGCTCGGGATGAGTGAAGCACAGTAGATCCTGGATGCATTAGAGTTTGTGCGTAGGGAGCTGGCAATACCTCTGCCTGCACAATGTTGGGAACAATATTGCATTTGCATATATTCATTTACACACAAATATGCATATCTGTGTGTGAATGTGTATATATAATACATATATGTATGTATAAGAGGACTTTAAGGAGGGACTTTCCCACCGGAGCAAAACTTGGAAAATGAGAATGTTTATACAAAAAAACATTTCCTTTGCCAACAAGTTTCTGTATTCCCCTTACTGTTATTAGAGACATTTGTGTTTAAATCAGAGCTTCCAGCCCTGCCTCTCCTTCCATCTGAGCCTACACAGATTGCATAATGCTCTGTTTGTGGCATCATCATATGTTGCTATGGAGATAGGGAAAACGTCTGTGATGATGATGATGTCAAATCGCTCAGCCAGATAACTCCAATATCAAGATAGAGGAGGAGAGGGTCTGTAAACAGAAGCAAAGCATCATCTCCAGTAGTCAGTAAAGAGGAAAGGTGGTATTATTTATAGACCGTTAAAGATAAACAGATGTCAGCTCCAAACAAGCACGACTAGAAAGCTTTCTCTAGTGTGAAAGTCCCCAGCTCTGCTCCCATTTTCAAAGCCTTTGCTTCATCAACATGACTTCTTCAATTGCTCTTTTATTCAACGGGGTCTATAAATTTGGGAGTAGTTATGCTGCTACTGCCATGGGAATGTGGCAACCCTATGAATACTTTGTCTGTCTCATCTTGTGGCTACGTCTGGAGATGGGCTAAGAATGAAAATGCAGATCCACTACTCATAAGCAATATATATTGCTCCTATTCAGGACTTCAGACAGGGTTCAGACCTGGATGCTCTGCTGTTCTGCTAGAGAACAGCACCCAAAACCCCCCATGGCAGGGAGCTCACAGGGATGGCAGGGAGGTAGAGGCATGGCTGTGGTGGGACCCCCACTCCTGAGTCCACACAGAGATGCCAGAATTGCAGTTTTCCTTAGAGATGAAAATATTTCTGGCTCTTGGAGGTGGAGCACCCTGATTGTCAGGCTTGGTTTGAAGCTCACCCTCACTATCTGCACTGGAAGTCCCCAAGGCTGCACAATGAGGCCATCCCAGAACACATTTGGGAGCACTCTGCCCAAGCTCCCAGGGGAAGGAAGGTCTGGCAAGCTCAGCACCTGAAGGCAAGTCTGGCTCTTGCTCCTGTGGTCTGGGCAGACCAGGCATCAGGGGGACCAGTCCAGCACCTTGGGCCAGATCCTGCAACCCACTGGAGGAGGAGATGCAGAGCCTGAGCCACCACCACTAAGGGAAGGCAGGCTGGATGAGTGGGTGGCTGTGGAGGCCAAGGGACTGGCATAGCTCTGCCTGCACCACACCATGTACAGCCATCCATAGGTACCATGGTGTGAGGAGGGCTTCAGGCTGGCAAGGGCTGGCTGTCTTCGTATGAGCCTCCACCAGCCAGATCAGAAAATAAGTCAAGCCCTCTTCCTGGCATGGGGTTTCAGGGCGACAGCAGCCAACCTGACAGACCGATGGGGTGGGTTGGTGGCCACCAGCACTAACAGACACCCATGGAGCTGTCAGACTCCCCCTGCCCCGAGCAGGTCCTGCAGCCACCACCTCACTGCTTTGGGATCTCAGGCTTCTGCCCTGATGCACAAACTTGGGAGCCACTTTGGTCTGCAAGTACCAGTCCTGGGGAAGCAGCTCTGATCTCACACTGCTATTTTATCTCGCATTTCTGCCTACATCCAAGTTTTCCTCCTAGCCTTTCAGTACAATTAAAACACAGGTTTACATGACAGTTGAAGGAAGCTGATCTGAAAGACAAATATATTTTAGAATTTCTCTAAACAGGAGAAAATAGTGGCTTGGTTTCTTTCTGCCCCAGACTGTTTAATTACCAGGGTATCGTGGAATGCTTGCATTGTAATAAAACTCCAATGTGTATCCAGGTACCAGGGGATTTATTAACTTGCACTCAACACTGGCAATCAGCAGCCGGGGTCAGATGTGCCTGATGATGATGACATCATCATTTTTGGCAGCTCTCTCCAATGAGTGTTGAGTGAGGTAATGTCCCCAAAATTAAAACTGACAGCAGGATTAATAATGATAGATTCTTTGAGCCTTTTCTTTGTGTTTTAAATTGGTGTTCTATTTCTTCCATCGGGGGTTGCCGAAAGATCATCATAACATTCACCCGGCATTTCAGCATGCCACCGGTAAGAGTGATAGGGGACACTGGCGAGTGTTACTGGGTGAGTAGGTTACTTCAGGATGGTTTTGTCACGTGTGGGCACTGACTGACTGTATTTTCTACTGGAGATGGGCAGGTCTCATGGCACCAGACCAGCTGCCATCCTCACAGACATGCCAACATTCAACTCTGGGTGTACAACTGGAAATAACTCACAGGGATGTGGTTGTCAGCAGCTGAGTGAGATGGTGCCTTTTCCCTGCAGATTTACATCGATTTCAGTCAGAGGAAGGCTGCGTCGGAGTATGTCCTGCTCCAGTCCTTTAAGGTATCTCCAGTTCCACACCACAACATACCTGCTGGTCAGGATCATTAAGCCCAGAAAGCCTTGCCCAGCACACCCATGGATATTTTCAGATTTCAAGTACTTTTTTTTATTTTTTAAATTTTGGAGCAGTTTGCAGGTGGTTTAGCCTGTCTGGCCCAGGAGGTTTTTGCTTATTTGTTTTTGAAGTTTTGCAAGGGAAAGGGAAAGGAAGGGAAACCCAGGCTGTGGCTGACAGCCTGTGATCAAGCTCCCTCAGCCCAAGACCTCAGCAGCCACAAACCAATGCCACAAGTGTAGAGCATACACTTCAGCCAAACTGACCCGGTGCAAATGGGCCTGCTGACACCAGGGGACATGAACCTGCATCTATATAAACATCTGAACCTGGCGTCTTTTTTGCTCCATTGAACATCAGATGGAAGGGTCTTCCTGGGACATCCCTGAAATCTGTTACAGAGATAAGCAACCATGCCATCACCAGTAGGTCCCAGGGATATAACAGACTTAGGACTTTCTGTACCAAAGACATGGAGCATCCAGGGTCCCACTTTCTGGCCCTAGCCCCCTTCTCCTCTCACTGCTCCCACTATCTGAGCATTTTGCTTCCTTGAATTCTACTCAGATTCATCTCCTGACATTTCTCTGTGCTGTTTTTACGTGTCCTGCTCCTTCGCCCCTCGCCTGCATTCTCCACTGAGACTGACACGACCAAACAATAAAGCCTTAATGCAAGCTTCAGCTTCAAAGTCAGATTTCTTACACGAGTTTGGCAAACTGGACAGAAGGAGGCTTGAAAGATTAGCAAAGGCAAGTACCTGGGTTTTTCCTGTTAATTGTATTCTGTCACAGCAGCAGATGGAGGTGGCTTGGGTATTTGTATAGTCTATTGATAAATTAAATTCTCTGATGGTCGTTAGGCACTAAAATGAAGAAATAGAAAATACTGGAACTGTTTGGATCTCAAATAGCTTATATTAAATAGTATTTACTACTCCTAATAGTCACCTAGCTCAGATAAAATCCATCTCACCAATGCATTACTCTGCCTGAGCACAAGATATAGACCCGAGTACTTTTATACACTTAAAATGCTGTAAAAGCATTTTACTATATTGTCTTTGTGCGTAGGTGGATGGTGCAGTGCACAGAGCAGTCCCTGAATACTCTCATGAAAAAGGCAGACCCTTGTAGGCCCTCCTTGAGTTATCCCCACCCCTTGCTCCATATTCAAAAGCAGAGACATACTGCCTCTATATTGCTAAGTCAAAATGAAGACATGGAAATCTGAAATAACGATGGAAGAAATGAGCAAAGTTTTGGTCATTGTTTAATTTGCTAAGAGAACAACCCCACCTAAGATTTCTTCTGCCAACTCTGACAAAGTGGCCAAAGATAAAGACAAATATGCCTCAGAGATGGAGCACAGCTGTTAAACTAACAGTGAAGGGGGAAAAAAAAGTGCACAATAATTTAATTAGTAGCTGTGCCCTTTCCATGTTTCTCCCTCCAATGCTATTGGTAAGAAACACAGTTTGAGATTTTAATTTTTCCTATACAGATGTTGCCCTTAAGTCTACTAATAACCTTGTAGAACTCCATTTCTCTAATGATGACAAAGTGCTTTTAGTTAATTAAACCTCACAACATTTCTGAAAGTGTCAAACTAAACAGTGCAGCAGCCTCATTGCAAAACGCAGCACTTCCAAAAATGTGTTTGTGGGTTTTGCACAGCCACTCTCCCCCTCCACCCTCTGTGTTCGTATCAGTTGCAAAGGAACCTCGGGGGAAGATTATATACAAATTGACAGAGAAAATGCATTGGAACTGTTTCTACTGAAACGTTTGTTGGGTTTGGTTTTTTTTTTTTTAAGCAAAAAACCCGCCCTGTTACCAAAGCTAAAATGTTTTGCAAAAATTATCCTGATTTTGCCCAAGATTTCAACAGAAAGGTTTGTGAAGTTCAGGGTGGACTAACTTGTCCCTCTCAACAAAAGAAGGGGAGAGTGTGCAATCAGTCCAGACCTTGATCTTGAGGTCTGAGTTTTATATTGCAAAAAACTTGGAAAGATTACTTTTCATGTCAGCGCAAAAACATCTCAAAATTGCAAAATGTGGTCACCAGACGCAGTTGTAGTTTTACATCTAGTTCTATCATCAGGCAAGTTTGGGTCTGCTTTATATTTCCCTTTCAGGTAGTGGAGTTGATAGTGCAAGTAATTACAACAATAATGCCTCCATTCAATACCTGCTTGTAACAACCCCTTCACATGGCCGTGTACATGTAGCATAGCATGTATACGTTTGAATCTACCTCATTAAGAAATAAGCATGAGATTTGCTATTAATGCTCTGCTATACCCCCCCATCTTTCTACTTTGAACTCTTGAGTAGGAAAATCAACGAGGGTTTCACCTGCGATGAGAGCCTTTAACCAAGGTTACCGCACGGTGGTTCGGGCACTGCCTCACTGCATGGTGCTGGTCCCGAGGACTCCAGAGAGGTTTGCAGTAGGCAGATCAGCCCATGGTTTTGTACTTGGTTCATGCAGGCTCTGATTCAGCAGATTAATTAAAGGACAATGTGATATTAGGGAAAGAGGGCATCACATTCCTTTCCACTTTTGCCGAGAATCCAGACCCTCTCTGCCATACTTCAGCCACTGCGTGGAGTTTGACTGCTAGATTTAAAAACACAGCAAGCAAGAGCTCATCTAGGATAAAGAGGCTGATATAGAGCTACTTACAGGAATACGAATATTGGCAGCCAGGATTCATACAACCTACCTAGGAAGATAACAAAGAAGCAAGACCTATCTTCACGTTGGGTACCAGCCTCACTCTTATTAACATTGTGGATCCTGCGGTGGTTTCCTTCACTCCAAAAACCACTAATTTAATGTACAGTACAGTCATTCTATGTGGGGGGAAAGAGAAATTCTTTCTTCCTTCCTGTTGGAAAACTCTTTGGCAGTAACGCTTGGATTGTTTTCTTTGTAAATTATATTCATGCTGTTTTCAAGATGTTTTCCTGACTTTATTGAAATTTGACCAATTTAACGAGTAATGTAGAACTTGTTTCCATGTTAAAAAACTCTCAGAGCTGCTTGGGAATAATTATTAAAACTTCCATGTGTGCAGCAAACCAGTCACTTTTGCAAAGAGCAAAAAAACCCAGTCCGTAACAGAAGGACATTGCTCTAACAATAGGCAAAGTAAGTAGTGCAAAACCCAAGGCCACCAACCTTTGGAGACCAGGGGCTGCGCTGGCTCTGTGCCAGGAACATAACACTCACACCTGGTTTTCATGCCAAGTTCCATTTTAAAAAACTCTTAATCACAGATAAGGGACCAATACAAAGCCCTGAAATCAATGGAGAGGCTCATATGGAGTCTAACAGAATGCGACTCAGGCTCCAAAGACCTGATCTCTTGCACAGCAGTTACGCATGCTCCTAACTCCTTCAACTCCCCTTGAACCAGTGCTTTGGGGGATAAAGGACTGTGGTTTGCTGTAAGCCTTACCTGATGCAGGTATACACGACAGGTAGAGCAGCTGCATGGTCTCTGTATGACCCACATGACAGCTGTGTCTAGCCCAGAAAGCCAGTAGGTATCTGCCTAAACACTTTTGGTTTTGCTAAGTAAGGATGGATGTTAAACCTAAGTGTGCACTTAAAGGTTTGATAGACTTGGTGCCCGCAGTCACACACGGCTGCATGCTCCACAGTATTCATCTGCCTCTTTTTTTTTCTCCTTCCTTCGAGCCCATAGTGTAGGGATTCCCTTTTGATGGGCAGCTGCCAAGATTCACACCCTAAACTAAGGGATTTACTACCAGCGGCTACACGTTACTTTAATAATGCATTTTAGATGGCCACCTTTTGAAACAACAGCTCTAATATTGTTCAAAGCAAACCGGCAACTGCAGTAACCTCCTGAAATATCCAGCCCATTCTGCACAAGTAACAATCGATAGCAACACACGTTTCATGCAGCTGCACCAGCAGCATTAAAAACTCCAGCTAACTTTTTTCCATCACGTCCTATTTTAAATTGGTGGCAGCGGTGCAGCTAGCCATGCCTTCATGCCCCAAACCCCCTTTGAGCTCAGGTCCATCCAGAACTGTATGAGGGCAGCAATGCCAGGGAGACGTCTACACCACAGACCCTTGTCAGGGTGATGGGAGATGTCCCTGTTGTTATTCAAGCAGAAAGCCGAAGGCAACCCTTGCTCGTTGTACAGGATGCGAGGAGGGCGTTGTGCACGTGTAGTTTACAGAGCTGAAATACAGAAGCTGACATTTTTATGACTTTCATAATCTTTCCAGTAAGCAGCGTTGCCACGCGGCAGAGGCCGGCTCTGCGCCTGTGACAGGTATGCGGAGCGACAGGGGCGGCGTGTTCGGGTAGCAGCCGGCACGCTAAGGCACTTCTGCCAATCCTTTGGGGACTCTCTCCGAACTTTGATGCCAACTTACACAATGAACGCTTACCAACTTATCAGAGACACGAAAATCTTACAGATTTCTTTAGCCATAGATTTTGCTCCTTATTCTCCCTGGTGGCTAAGAACAGGTTCGTGGGGGCACACACATGCATATATCCCTTTTTCCTCCCCACCCCCCGTTAGCCTCTGAGGCCAGCTTTACAGGCAATACTCCTCTGCAGCTGCCTTTGAGGTCCTGCTTTCTCCACAGGATTCCCTGTAACGCTTACAGTCCTCATTGCAGATACAAGAAAAATACAACTGGAGGTTTGGGCAACCGGAATAAAGGGCCAGACACCTAAATCAATGGCTAACAAGTGCATTTGCGAATTTATGGACACTCCCTGCTTTTAGCTACTTCTGTACTGTTAGTTGGCTCAGCGACTCTGAACAAAGCCCTTGTAACACTTGCATTTCCTCAGCATCAATAATATATCCCATCGGGGTAGGCTGTGCCACGCCACAGCAAATTGAGCCGCACGGGGTGTCACGCTGCTGCAAACCAGTGCGAGGTAACAGGACTAGATGGGGCTGTTGCAGCTGTAATGGGATCCAACGTGACAGAGCAGAAGCTCTGCTCCAAGGGAAGCACCGTGGTTTCATCCTTCCAGAGGCTCAGATGCATAAAGTGCTTTTTTCCTTCCTTCTTTTTTTGACACCCAACACCAGAATAGCTACATCTGCCTGGCTGTTACTAATTCAGGATACATTTAAGATGATATTCATTAAACACCTTTCAATCAAAAGGATGCAAGCGGCTCACCCTTGCAGGATGGGCGTTCAGGGAGATCTGAACTTCCAGGGAGGTGCAGGATTACTTTTCAGGGCATCATAAAGAGGTGAGGGAGGTGGAGCCGATGCAAAAGGTTACGCTTCCTTTTCCCAGCAAACAGGGCCTGGGTTTTGCAAGGAGTTCAAAGAGATGGCACACACCCATTCACTTCCAGAGGAACTTGGCTGCTTTGATGCCTTTGAGACCTGCCTGCTTTAATGCCAGGCAGATGTTGGCAATGCCTTCAGCTTATCCACCCAAGTACAGTGCCCACCCCTTAGAACAGGCAGCAACAAATCTTTTCCACATATATGAGGCTCAAGGATAGCATTTAGGAAGACATTCCACCTTTGCAGCACTCAGCCCATGGGTTCACTTTAAAGCCTGAGCACAAGAGTAGAAATAGATATCGAAGACAGCTTAAAACGAAGAGGTCCTCCATCAGAAGCAAACCAGCAGCTGAATGTGCAGCATACCCTTAGGAACACATCAAGTAGCAAAAAACTAAAGCCGTTTTCCTCTTAAGATTAAAGCGACACACCATATAGTGTGTTTATTAAAATGCAGCACTATTTCAGTATAAATGGCATTTATACATAAAGAGAAGGTGATTTATTTACCCTTCTTTTCTCCAGGGGCACAGGACAATGTGTGTGTTGGAAAACTTTGCCTGGTGCTTGCTTGCGCTTCTGGCTGATGAAACTGAAGTGTGTGTGTGTCGAGATGTTTATTCCCTGTAGTTGAATGGAAATGACATGTAGGGGACAAGCAAGCTTAGTTAAGCTAAGGAGCTGTGGGAAAGTAAATGCAGTCAAGGATGGAGGAGGCCAGCAGAACTCAGCCAAAACCATCACATCTCACTGTCTACTGAGCATTGTTCTAAATCACTGAAATATTGGTAACCTAAACAATTGTTAGATTTGTCACCTAACAAAAAAACCCAAGGAATTCTTCTTTGATTTTATGCTTCACCACAAGTTTCAGCACACAGCTTTCTTTGCAACTGCTCCTCAATAGTGTCACAGCTCTGGGACTCACTGAGAAATTCTCTGTCCACTCACAAGTGAGTCTGCAACACATCGCAGCTCTTAAGGGTGAAGTGTATGAATGCCATAACTAATATTTTCAGCATTCATTCCTTTAGTGCAACATAAGCCCTTGAGAAGTTCAGACCAGGATGACAGAAATGAACACATGCATAGTAACTTGTTTGAGTAGGAAAAAAAAAGAAAAGCCCCAAACTTTGAAATTCCCCTAACCCAGAAGAACATAATTGCTCTAAGTATTTTTAGATTAGGAATTGTTTCTCTTGCAAGAAACTTCAGAAGTATTATTCATGTGCATCTCTCTTTCTGTGCCATGGCCAGAGATGAAATCACAGCTACGTTAGAAAGATTTTCAGGATCCTCAAATACAAAAGAAAACACCTTTAGGCAGGTCACATGACAGCCAAGTCACAGTTTGTAAAGTAAAATACAACCATGAAAACAGATATTTAATGTTATAAAGAACTTCCTACCAATTGTAGCTAAGAAGTGTCCCCTCTGCATGGGAAAAGAAATCATAAAAATAAAGTCACCGGTGTCTAGGATTTTTTTTTTTTTTTAATCAAAAGGGAAACTAGCAAGCTAGAGTTTAACATTCCTTAGCATCCGCTCTTTGCTCAGAGCTGTTTGTTGAGAAACAGCCTGGCACACATTACAAGGACAGGAGTTATGCAGGAGGACTAGAAATGGTCTGAACACCTGAGGAAAGACAGGCTAGGTCACACCTGAGGGGATTTTAAATCTCAGCAAATCATGGAGATCACAAGCTAATAAAAAGCAAGGCAGCCCCCTCCCCAACATATGTAGCTGGGAACAGGCATGCAAAGGATGGATCCTGAACCCTCGATAGCAATGCTTAATTCAAAATAAAGAAGCTGAGAGCTGTTGAGAACCGCTTGGCAAAAGGCAGGGGAGGTTTTTACTGCTGCGTCTCTGCGGTGAGGCTGGAGGAGAGGCAGATTCTCAGCTCAGGGCGGCTGCGAGCCCAGCACGGATGCCAGCAGCTCTGCACATCTCTGCAGCTCCCATCTCGGGGAGCCACCCAGCAGCACTGCCCTGGTTAAATTTGCCCCTGACATTATTCCTGGGTGTGGGAGGGTTTCCCCTCCTGTTTGTGAAGCCCCTGGGTCACCTGTGAGCAGTTTGCAGTAGTGTGCTAAAAGTATGTGATATATATATATAGTATTGACTTTACAAGCTGCATGACAGATTACTGAAGTCACCTGATACTGTTTTGCTACCTACAAGGCATTTCAAAGGTAGCCGCCTCACAAAATCTGACTTTTTACAGGTTCAGGAGTTTTTAATCTCTACAAGCATTCTGGTAAACAGAAGGGTTAAATATTCATTGCCAGGAACACTTATGGAACCGCTGAGGAAGTCAGAGCCAGGACCAAAGGCAGATTTCAGAGGAATTCTCTAAAATACCAGCTACAAACATTACAAAGTTCACCAGCACTTGCTGTCAAATCCAAGTTGCTTTTGGGCAAGGCAGAATCTTGCACATAAACCATTTGCAGCTGTAAAAAGCAATCTGGCTTGCTCCAGAAACTATTCTTCTTTCCAAAAAACAAAATGACTTACAAACATTATCATCAAAACCGAATGAAAAGGAAACAAAGTGCCTGCAAGAAAGAGAAATTAATTTTTGCAAAATTAGTCCCATTTGTGCAAATATTTACAATCAAGCTTAATATTACACACACACGCCCACTCAAAGGTGATGAATGTAACTCAACCATATACTGTTATGCACTTGCCTTCAGTGTCTGAAACATTAGCGATAATTGGCACGAGAAAAGTCCTGATGCTTATAAGCTTTTGCACTGCTGATAACCTGATAAACAAAAATGTTAAGGCAACTTCAGGAGCTAATCAAAACCCTGCCAGGCTGGGGAAATGTCAATATTTACAGCAAGCAGCCTTTCATCAGTTAATCACTTTTAACCTCCATAAACTAAGATACTATAGAGGACTTCAGGTTAATGTATGAACCCTCTATTCAATTAAGGTATTACAAAGGCAGTTACAAACAAGTAAGGCATCATGAAATGAAGTACAATTGAATTTATCAGGGGAGAAGCAGGCCAAATAGGGAACAGAGAGCCCCAGTTTCAGTATTTTAAAGGAAGAAGTGTTCTGTGTAATTCTAAAGAAACAGACTCAGCATTAGTTCCAAATATTTTATTTCACACATAAAGCACAGTACCCATACCCATACTAATAAAGAACAGACTTATGCCAACTCTGGTGCATGCTTTTGTTATTGCATTATAGTTCATGAGAATTATAGTGCATAATTAAATAGAAAAAACTTGAACCTGGAATTATAAAACCGTCACCACAAACCAACAATTCCACTTGATATGTATTAAGTCATTACTTTTTCTTTTTCTTTTCTTTTTTTTTTTAAAGGAAAGAAAAAGGGAATCAAGGAGGAGGAAAAGGGGGGGAAGACAGAGAAAGAGAAAAATAGAGAAAAAATTCTTTTCCTTGTAAATCATTAAAAATGCATGAAGGTTTAAAGCATGCCAGAAACAGCCTGTGCATTCATTTAGGAGATATGCACGAGAAAATCCACTGCATTAAAAGCAAAAAAAAGAGATTTTCTAAAAATCAATATGGCAGGGAAGCCGAACAAGCCGTGGAGGAGACTGGTGGGGTGGAAATGCTCTGGGCAGGGAGGGGCTCCTTGTTCCCATCCCCTTTCCTGATGGAAAGCATCGCGGGCCTTGAGCACTGCAGCATTCGTGATGCTCCAGCAGAGCTTTCTAAGTTTCATCTTCCAGAGGAGCTGATCACAATAACAAACATATGGATTATTATTCTTGCTGTTGAGTTCAGCTTCTGCCATAGAGAAACCTCCTGGTATGAATGGCTAATTTATTGAGCTACAGATGTGAGCTCTCCTTTGCATAAGGAAGGCAGTATGATATAGGAGTTAGACAACAGGGCCTGGGATCAGCAATTGCAGGTTAAATATCTCTTTGACACTTCCTACCTCCTGAAGGCACTTCAGCTCAGTGCTTTCCTGCCCTGAGAGGCAACACTTGCTATAAATGATGTCCGACTATGAGAATCTTGGGTTTTATATAAGTACAGTTTATTGTTACGAAACACCAGACATCGCACACCATCAGGGGATGATTTTCACCCTGTACAAAGCCGTGCTCCTGTGGGACAGGGTATCTGACCTTGATGTGTCATGCCGTAACTAGAGAGAGACATCAGGAGAGAAATGGCTTTTATTGTGTGGAGCTGGTTTGTTCGGGGTTTTTAAGTTTTCTGCATCATCCTCTTTAAATTTTTACAGTGAATTTATTGCTCTTGAAATCCATATCCCAGAGGCCTGGGTCCACTCAGCACAGAAGAGAGTACATGGGAAGCAGTGCTGCAGCCTTCCCCTCCAGTGTCTCAGTCCTGACTTGCAGTAAATGCTGGAGATGAATTTTTTAAAAAAAAAAAAAGTTAACTTCATCTCTCTTGGCACTGCAATGCCTGGAGATGCCAATCCTGATGCTTTTCTTTTATACTGTGGACACAGCCAGCCTGAGAGCGCCATTCATTAGCTGTGAGGCACCTAATAACCAATAATGGCTGATCATCACTGGCACCCCCAGCCCTACTTACCATTAAATATCTGCAGAGGGAAGGCTCTGTCCAGGATGCTCAGCCCTCTGTGTCCCCAGTCCCTCTCTCTTTGGAGGTCTCCAGCAGCCTGAGGTGCTGCTCCATCCCGGTCCATGCTTGAGTTGCCTGGTCTATTGGTGATGCCACCACTCGCACCCTTAGATTAGAGGTAAAATATGAGAAGGAATAGAAACACCAGACTCCACAGCTTAACTAACACAGGGTTTGATGTAATCTGCGATAGGGAGACAAAATATCCCACCCGTGCCTACTGCAGGGCTCCTGCTGTTGGTCTGTGTGGCACCTCTGGTAGCGAGCACCAGAGCCTGAGCTGCACAGACCACAAGTGAGATCCAGTTTGGGGACCACCATAGTCTGGGGCTTTTCCAGGGCTGAAATTTCACAAGCCAGACAAAAGGGCAATCCCCTACTTTTCTGGTCTGAGCGGGAGTTACTGCTGTGCCGTTTGCTGCTCCTGACCAGGCGTCGCATAATGCCAGCCCTGTTGCATCCCTCCTAATGATGCCATTTCCTACCATAGGCAGGAGGCAGTCGGGTTTCACCTAATCAGCAATTTTCAAGCTTTTGATTCCCACTCCTCCCCACCCCCTCTTTTTGTCAATATTCATTTTAAATGCTTGAAGTCAGGGTTCCTTTTTAGCTGACTGTGCTTTCTCTGCCTCACCCCTTCAGGTGGATAGCTGACAAGTGACCACTTCATGCACAAGGAAACTTTAAATGATTCCCAAAAGAAAGTATTTCTGTAAGAATGAAAGGGCATCCCAGGCTTCTGCTGAGTAATGGATGTAATAATAATTGTAGGAAAAAAAGATCCAAACAGTTGGGTGTTGGTTTTTTTGCTTTCTGCAGCCAGGCTCTTGATCAAAAGATGTAAAAAACCTGACAGTTGCTGGAGCAAGAGCTGCACATTGATTCTGGGGCACGCAGGAAGGACAGTTGTTAACCTGGGAATCAAGAAACTGGCTATTGCTCCTTTGAACTGTATCAAAAGCTCATCATATTTACTTCTTCCAATTAGCAAGTGAATTTATTATGAGTGTAAATGAAGGGCTAGCAGCCAAGATTGGAAACAGATAGGAAGAGGGGCACTTTGCTAGTTGGAGCCACAGTAACGCACAGCAGTTCAGCAACACGGCTGCCACCAGTCCCAGCCCCAGCCTCTCCCCACCACTCGCTCTTGGACCCAGAGAAACCACTGCTAACCCAGCCGTGGGCCGCTTTTCCCCAGAGGCAGCCCCTTGTTCCTAATGGTCCATCAGTTTTGACGTGCAGAACAATAAAACTGCAATCAAATGCCTTCCTCCTGTGCGCGGAGGCTGGGGATCAGGTTCCCCCTGTATCTCTTACCTTCCATCTACCACTTTGAAGGGTTTGTTCTTGAATTGTATCTGGATATCTCAGAGTGGAATTTCATTCTTCTGAGACTTCTAAAAGTAGACTAGGTAAAGAATTAGCATGAGACAGGGAGCACACTGAGCAGCCTGCAACTCACAGAGCTTTCTGTCACTATTGTCGGCGCTGCCCAGAAAAGATGATGCTCTCCAGAACATGGGAATTACCCTGAGAAGCAATGGACGGCATCTGCCTGCTTTCCACTCCTTGAAGAATGAGAGCAGCCTTCCTTCTTAGCGCAACATAGGTAAAGATGTACTAGCTGAGATCCAGTCAGCTCACTCTCTCTCACTGAGGTGGCCAAAAATGGATGTCTTGGGAAACGGTAAAAAAACAATATAGGAAGCATATTGAAATTTTTCAGTATGTTTGCTCCATGTGGGCTGAAAAAAATATGTGAAAGGGCAGATCAAAGCAGAGCCCATTCCTCAGGTCTGAGGCACATTTGTGCAGGACTGAATTTTGCTGGGTTTTGTGCTGTTTTGCTTGCTAAAGGAAATATCCTAGAAGCAGAATGAATGCATCCAGGAGTTAAATTAATATGTTTTGATCTGGGTTCCAATACAGCTGATCAACATATATCCTTGAACAAGTTACTCAGATTCAGAGCGTACTCTAAACTAAGTCAAATTCTCCAGTCTTCTGCTGCATCCTGGCATGTATACCAGCTTCATGCTGCTCAGGGTGTAGCAAACATCA
Organism: Gymnogyps californianus; assembly: GCF_018139145.2. NCBI lineage: Eukaryota > Metazoa > Chordata > Aves > Accipitriformes > Cathartidae > Gymnogyps > Gymnogyps californianus. The sequence goes on from NC_059484.1 coordinate 12,544,440, forward strand.
AAGGTGCTAGCATGCACTCATGAAGCCCATGTAAAATGTCTAGAGAGCAGTTGTTACTCTGCACCAGAGCAAAGGCGCTGTTTCCAGGATGCTATTAAAGGAATAAGCAGTGCTCTACACTTTGTCCGTGCTTTCTGAATGAAATGTCCTGGCTGCTTAGCTGAGGAGACTGTCAACATGACTGATCACCCCTCACTGCCTCAGGAAAGGGCTTTTGTTTATATTTCAGGTAGACAGTTTTACTGCATTATATATGATCCTTGCAATTGTTACCACTATCTGCTTCTGCCCTAAATATAGTGTGAATGTTCCTTGCCCTTACCCTGGTGTCACTTCCATCCTTCATGCTCCCACTCCAGGTCTCTTACACCAGTTCCAGAAGCGACAAATCAGTACAAATGCATCACCGCTCTTCAGGGCTCGGCCGTGAGGCAGCGGCGTGTGCCTGGGACATGCCTCTCTGTTCGCAGGCATGCCAGAGGATGCTGTGTCTTGGAGCTGAACAGAAACTCTGATCCCGTGCAGTTCCTCTGAAAGCTTCCCATAAATATACAAAGCTTATGCTGACAAGCTTGCATTAGATTTATACGCTAATCTAATGTATTAGTGTATAATACAGAGCAGTATTATTCAGTCGCTTGTTCATAGAGAATGTCCCCAAGTCCCTCGAAGACTTAGTGGTGGGTAACCTGGTAACAGGACAGAGCTTTGATTTCACTGCCTATCAGATTTCACTGCCTTCCTGGGGATTTTGGGGAGGGGGCAGAGAAAGGAGAGGGAGGGATTACAGGACCAAGTTGAGAGAGAAACCCTTGCTTACTTGCTTCTGTCGAGATCCGCTCAGAAGCATCAAGGAGGTGGGCTTAGAAGCGATTACAATCACACAGTGTCTCTCTGTACGTATTTTCCCTTGCTGATACTCCTGTCAAACTGGCTCGCTCTGCAGGCCAGGAAAAGCTGCATCCACCGATTCCAGCTTTAAGTTCAGCTTGTGCATTTGAAAATAAAATGGGATAAATCCACATTGCTCTCCAGTGCTAGAGTAAAGCTGTGAGGAACTTAGCGAGCAAACCACGGTGCATCTCAGTGTGACAGGCTGACCAAACATAGCATGTTCTTCCCTCTCACTGTTTGCTTTGTGCTTCTGATGGTGCCACAGAAAGCAACTTGAACTTTCAAAAAAAACTCACATCCTATGTAGGTCCAACTCACAAGGCATCCTGTGAGGAAGAACCATGTGCCACCGTGATAGAATTGCTTTTAGATCCAAAGGATGCCTCAGAGGAAAGAAAAAAGGAGAAGGGGCAGCAGGTCAGCCTTGCTGCAACAGAACGGATCTCAATTTCCATGTCCCGCCCAGCCATGTGCCCCGCGGTCCCTTACAGCGGCACTGGTCAGGTTCGAAACTGCTTTTCAATGGGGCAGTTTTATATTAAGTCAGTGCCTTCCCCGAGATCAGATATGGAAACAAGATCCAACTTTTTAAGACTTGTGTGAAGTGGGAAAGAACGAGCTCATGGGATCATCCACTTGTCTACATGTTTATGGATTTGTTCAGTGATTATTCCATAGTGGAATGCAGTAAATTCTGGGATGGAAAACAAAAAGAACTGTCATCAGGAAAAAATAGCCATAGATCACTGAAGTACAGTTTATCCACCTGAAATTACAGGTTTCAGGGAGGGCAGGAGTAAGAATTTAAGTAGGGCACAGAAGTTAACACCCTTCCTTTACTCACCAAATGTGGACAAGAATTTCACCGTGCATTCACCATGGATCTGCTGCATTCTGAATGCAGCAGATCCAATAAGAGCATGCCCCTAAAATACCCTTGGTTCAACAGAAATTACTTCAGCACTTGAGTTTTCCTTTGGATATCTCCTAATCACGCACTGGCCTGTGCTAACTGGGATTGAGTGAAGGATCCACTGAAGTTACAGCTTGAGTAAACTGGAAGTAGACAAGGAAAACACTGACCGTGATGAATTCAATGGCAAAGCAGGAAAGTGCAAATGCCGGCAAGTTATTTCCTCTCTGTAATTAAGGTTCCCTGCAGAGACACAGTAAATACAGGATGATCCAATACCTTACGGATTTCAAATTTCCGATGGCATTAGTGCATCTGAGATGCCCTCAGATCATTTGCAGAAACAGTCCAGTCTAGTCCAGATCTGGAAAGAAACTTCTTTCTTCAGGTGAGAGGATAGCTGTTTCATATATAACTCATTAGCCACTCTGCTGAATTGCCAATTACTAATTGTTTTGATCGGTGGCTCTTCAGTAACGTCCATCTCCCAAGCTTGCTCAGGACCAGTCATTCCTTCCCACTTGCCACTGATGGGCTCTCAGGCAGCAACCTCTGTTGCTCTTTCTTCTTTTAGAGATGCTGATCTGACAAGCAATCGTTTTACTTAACTTTTTGAGCTACCCTGCTGACTAGATTTTTCCTTTCATTATTAGCCTAAAACCAAAATAAAACAACAACAAAAAAAACCCTCTTGACTGCATGTCAAAAATAGCAAGCAGAGTTTTTTAACAAATGACCTGTAATGGCACATCAGTGACTGTGCTCTGTAAAAGATAAGGAGAATCCTGGCTGCAGCTTAGAAATGCAAGCATGCTGGTGAGGGAGTGATTTCCAGCCTACTCCACAGGACCATGAAATACAAGGTCATACTTCCTTTAAGCTAGAGTAACAGGAAAATATTTCTATTTTTTCCAGTTTCTTCAGGGTAGTTAGCTTCACTTTTCCTTCAGTACCCACCCAGACAGCTTCACTGAATATACACAGAGAAGCAACAGCAAATAAAAAATGTGACTGTAAAATTGAGCAGCAGGATTTACCATCTAATAATACTTTAAACTTTTGAAAATAACTTGATCAAGTCTCAATGAGACTCCTTTGAAATAGCAAACCATCTCTTGCATGAAAATGTATTCACCAGAGTGTAGTTAATAGCCAGCGACGAGAGACCATTTTTACCACTGAAATTGCAGCTAATTCATCATATCTCAAGGGCTGGTTTTTTTACTGGTAACTTTCATTCCATCAATACACTGCAGCAATTCTTCGTACAAGACAGTCCTGATAAAGCAGAATAGAGCCAAGGCTTGGAGAAATAAAGTGAGAACATGCACTCTGTGGGCCGAGAGCAAGACAGAAAAGCTGAATAACACACAGTGCCGAGGAACTTAAACCCCCCTAAAGAAGTAGCTGCAGAGCTCCCCCTACTTTAGCTGCAGCTCATTAGCTTCCAAACCTCTGCAAACTTCTCCTGAAAAGCAGGTGAACTCTGGTGTCAAGATCACAGCTATAATTGCAGCTTTTCCCTGAACAGGGGCTGCTCAGACTTATCCAGCAGCAAACAGAAATTAGACAAAGCAGCTAGTCCCATAGACTCCTCTGTTGTCAGCACACATCCTGCGTGCCATCGAGGCAAGCACTACGGGCAATCCAGAAATAATAGGGCAAACCTACAGTGGGTTTTATTTGTCACTGTCTCCTTTTTATAAACATTTTCTGTAAAGAATGTTAAGAGTGTGGTACACAGAAATACAGAGTAAATGATAATTTTACTGGATGATGCCAGTGCACTTCTTATGCTAAAATCAAATCATGGTTTTAAACTCTGGAAAAATATTAGGATACACCTTTAAAAAAGCACTGTAAGACCAGGAGAAGAAAAAAGAATTCTGTATTCAGTTGCATTAACTTATTTTGTCTAGTTTTCACACCACACAATTAAAAAATTAAAACAATTTGTACTGATTCAAATATTAAAAATGTCATCTTCACCATTGGCATGTGATGGTGGAAAGCAGGGAGAGGTCTGCACTGTTGTGCTGACTGCCTTGAGCATCTCAACATACACAGTTTTGTCAGAAATCTTTGGCCCACTCATTAAATTTGCTTGCTTGACTAACTTTTTTTTACATTAATCACACCCACTCCCATACTAACTGGGTGAACACAAAATAGTTAAAAACAGCAGAAAGTAAGCCAGACTGCTAAACCTCATGCTCTAAGACCCCAGCTCAGCAAAGCAACTCCAAGCCTTGGTGCATGCCTACTTGGTGAGGCTCTTCAGTACCTGCTGAAGTGCCATGCTGAACCGGATTAGAAATTCAGGGAAGGGGATGTACATTGAAATGCCAAAATCTTCAGCAATTCTGGCATCCGCTGGGAAAAATCTATGGGATAGGACCAATAAAAAATAAACCAGGGCAAGAGAATTATTAATCTCTCTAAACCACAGTAAGGGCTCTCTTACTGGAACTGCACCCTCTGGAGGATGCATCCCAACAGATCTGCAGCGACATTCACCTCACATATTTATGTGTGTGTGTTTTATCACATGCTAACATGGGACTTTGATTTGTATATGGGATAAAAAACCCGAAGTTTCCATCAAACTTACAGAGAACCTTAATGGTGATTTAATGCAGTGAAATCTGGCTTGCCACAAGACTGTGACAGGACTGTATTTTTTTCTGCCAGGGTTAGGTGCTCTCTGGTGCAGCAGCATTCTTTTTTTTTTTTTTTTTTAAACGAGGAATATATTAATCATTTATGAAGCTGTGGAGTCTTGTCCAGACTCTGAACATTGTTAAAGGCACAGGGTAGGCAGCGTGTGGCAGGAGAGGGCAGTGATGGAAAGGAGCTCCAGTCCGGAGCGGCCGGATGCGGCTGGAGCTCTCGGTCTGTCTGAGAACAACGTCACGGCCACGTCTGGCGGGTTTGCGAAACACACATCAGCAGGTTGGCCTCCGGTTTGTGTTCATGAATAAATTTCACTTTGCAAGAGCAACAAAAAAAATAAAGAGCGAGCAACAAAAAAAATAAAGAGCCAGCAACACTCCTGGCTGCACAGGGTAAAGCTACTCAGCTTTCAGCCCATGTGCTTAATAACACCACCTAAGGCCATGCCATGAACACGCTGTCTAGGGAGCCTTTTTGCTCATTTTTTTTTCTCTCTGCCGCATTTCATCATGCTTAATAATAAAATTCAATAATTGCTAGCATGGAGATGAACCACTTTCTCTGAGAATAGCCCTGAAAAACCAGCAAGTGACCTGGCAAGGTGCTACCGCACAAAAAGCAAAAGGAATTCCCATCCCCTTGTGCCCTCTTTTGAGCGATTGATATCCCCAGTGCTTCGCATTTTACCTCGCCGTAAGAAACGTCCCTGTTTGGGGAGAAAAACCAAGAGGCAGTGGCTCAGCCTCAGAGTGTGCGACTGACATATATAATCTAGATTGGCTTTCCCAGGCAGACCTTTGATTGAGGAGGAAGAAGAGCAGCTGGTCAAAGTAATCTGCTCAGAGCAATTTGCATAATTTTCTCCCCCGTTTCCTCCGGCATTGTGAGTGTGTCTGGAGAGGAACACAAGCGGCAGATGCTGCGTCGCTCTGTCACAGGGTATAGCAAAGTGGAGAACGTGGGTCAGAATTCATCTGCTAAATATCCCCAACAGGTTAAACAGTTCTGGAGAGCTTCAGTCACAGATCTCCTTTTGAAAAGCTTTTCCCCCCCCCCCCCCTTTTTCTTTTTCCCTTCACTGAGTACAAATGATTCCATTTCTCCAGCAATTGCATGTTTCCTTTCACACTTGTGCGCTATTCAGAAAGATACTCTTTGTGTTTCTTTATGGAGCTGGCTTCCAGGACCAAGTATTTCTTTCCCATGCTTGGATGAAGAACCTATTACAAATGGGTTATTTGAGAACAGAAAGCCAGGCTTCTAGATTAAAAATGAATGCATGTTTAACATTAAACACAACATTTTTAATTGTGGCAAGAAAGGCTAAAAACCATCCTCCAGAGTTTCAGTTTCATGTTGCGTCTGGGACACTGGTGGAAGCTGCAAATCTTGCAGCTGGCCCACCCACTTCCAAAACGGGTGCCTAAAATCAGGCATCTGAATCGTGGTCCTGCTGAGGTGAAGGAATCTCTGTACGCAAAGGACTGCTTATCTACCCTGACCGGAGCTCAAACCCCACACCGTGCTCCCATGGCTTTTGAGCCTGGCTCCTTGCCACGCCGCCTGGGCTACGGGCAGAGCAAACAGCACCATCCACCTACAAGAGATGTGCGTGTAAATGCACCGTCCATTGCTTAAATACAGTATTCAAGCACTAAACAAGAATTTACTTTTAAGTCCTTTGGGGGACAAGTGAAGTATTATTTTAAGTCTTCAAAAAGCTACTTTTCCCCAAAATTTCTTCTCAAGTTGCTAGAGGCAAATAATACTGTTTCCCTTTAAACTGGCTGTAGGAGCCCAGCGCAGTGGATGCTACTACCTGTGCTAGGTGGCCAGCAGCCACATTTCCTACCCTGGAGGACACTATCTGCAGGAAAGCACATGAACCACCCCCAGGGGCTCTGCCCTTGCCCTCTCCCGTGGGCTGTCCCACCTCTGGTGCCAAGGTTTGCCTTGTGCAGGATATGATGAAATTATCCTGTACCCGCCTGAGCCTCCAGCTGCTGATCGAGGCCAAATGTCCACAGCCAGCAGAGACCCTTGCTGATTTAAAATAGGCAAGCTCATCAGCAAAGGCTGTTAATTCTTCCTTGTGAATGCTCCAGTAATCAAGTTTAAAAATCAGCTAGGAAAAAAACCTCAAACACCTAAATATTGTTCCTACTCTTCCCTCCTGGGAAGGTCCCCCTCCAAAAAGCAGCCACTCTGACTGAGGATGGGAACCCTCCAGCAAAGGTGGGGAGGCAGCAGGACCCCCTCAAAAAAATAGTAAAAAAGAAATAGATTATTAAAAGGTAACCATGAGTTTAGCACTCCTAATTCAGAGCACAGATGAGGGTGCCTACAATAGGTTAAGACAGCTACCATGCAGCGTCCAAGGCCAAGGGGACAGTGAGGAATTTCGTTCACCCACTCTCTAGTGCTACCAGACGTCAGCTCCCTCCACAACCAGAGCTCAGGCGGTCTGAAGCGATCCCCAACTTGTCCCCGTTGGCCATCTGGGAAGCCACCATCCCAGCAGGGATAAAACATGCTGTGTTGTGCAGTCCCACACTGGATAACGTCAGGCTGTTACCCAGCCTGATGTTAGATGCCAGAATAGGGGCCAACATCTATTTTAGGCCTCACAGTAAGCCGTGATCATATGGTGGTGAAACCAAATGAAAGCACTCCACTCCGAATGGGGATTGCCAAACTCATTGTTTCTCCACCACAGGTCAGAAACTATTACACTCCTACAAAAAATAAGAGAGATTCCACGCACACACCCCACCCCGCCACCTCCCATGCCTCCCCTCAGTTCCCAGGCAGGGCTATTCTTTGCCCCCCACCCCCAGCCCACCCCCCGAGTCATGGACAGTGCTGGGGAAACTCCAAAAACCCAAGGATCAGCCTCAACTGGGCAGGAGCTTACTGAGTAAAGCAGTAAGTCTATCTAAGAAATTTGGGTACAGATCTAGCTTCTGAATATTTCAAAGTTCAGGACAGTTTACTATTGTTCTAATTCATTTCTTAAAATACACAGAAGCTTGTACTCCGTATATTGCAGAACAAGCTCGCTGTCTGACTGAACCAGCCATCCGCAGAGCGAGGCGGGAGCCAGCATTTCCCAGTATTGCTACCCATATCTGAACCCAGCTGGAACCGGAACATCCAAGAGTAGAAACATTAGCCTGTTTGTCTATCCCTACCATGACATTTTATATTTTGGAGTGTCTGAAATCTGCTGGAGCAGGGTGGATTGTGCAAGGCCTGATCTTAAAGCCACCTAATTAATGAGTGTGTTGGGGAAAAGAGTTTGGGTTTTTTTCCCTCCCTCAACGTCATCAACATTTTTTGTGGGATTTCAAAAATATGGTCCCTCCCCCCTCAACTCTCTTTCCCCTATGGATTTGGCTTTGGGTTTTTTAGAGTTTTTTTCAGGCTTTTTTAAAGAAAAAGCTGGAAACAAATCAAAGAAAAATCCCAGGGACTTCCCACCTCTGCATCTGCCCTTATTCCAGTGACCAAGCCCTTCCAGGTATGGCTACTGAAGTCCATCCTTGATGCATTACTTGGATGTTCACACTCAATAACTGCTCCGTGTCTGACGTGACACCACTGGTGCCCAGCAATGCCAATCTGCGAAGCTTCTTGAGGGACCCCAGCACACACTGGGGATGTCCCCCTGATCTCCATAGGCAGCCGGCAGCTCCCTGGGGGTTTCTGCTCAGAAGAGCAGCACAGAGCAAATCTTTCCCCCCAGCTACAGGCTCTGAACAGAGTTCAGCTGGGAAGAAAAAGCCAAGACCAAGATTTCCACCATATTCCCTCTCCACTACTTGGCGGCAAGAGACACAAGCTTTCTAATAGGGAAAGGAGAAGGCTGGAAGCCTCATGTTACTGATTTGGGACAGGTGCATCTTCAGCCACAGGAAAAACACGGAGTCTTTTGGGAAAGAAGGAGAAAGAGAAAGGACAAAAGTTTTCTTTAGACTTTTTTTCCTTAATGCCCCTCCAACTCCTGCCTCTCTGAGCCAATCCTAGCAAAGCCAGCTGCCAAACCACAGCTCCAGCCCTTGCTACCCCTCTCGGAAGGTGAATACTTCAGCTCGAGCCTTTGCCAGCGAAGCCAAGCCACCCGGCCCCGCAGCCCCACACAGGAGACATGATTAATTTTTGCACCAGGAGTGATTTGTTGGCATGACAGCCATAAACAACAGACTCCATTAATTAACATGAGATCAGAGCATCTCTGTTGCTCCTCAGTTTTGCATCCAATAGCACCTACTCTGCCCCTGCTCATCTGGAGAATATCCCAGAAATAAAAACTAAAATACTTTAAAAAAAATGGATTTAGGATAGTAGAAGAGCCTTCCTTTAACTCTGTGTTAGTGTGCCCTGTGAGGCTTTTCCTTCCTGAGGTAGCTAATTACAGAAACTCAAAGAGTTAATTTATTCTGTAAAAGCCCCTTCCATTGTTCTGTTAGCACGTCTGGTAAAATCACAGTTTTCATTTAGTAATCCAACATGTCCCGTACCTTCTCCCTCATCTCCTATTACTATTAGTGTCAGCCTTGTACTAACCCTCCATTTCTTTCTTTCGTTCTTTTTTTTGTGTGGAAACTAACTACCTTTCAGTCACTGAAATGCTAATTTCAGAGACAGGCAGTAGGCAGCTAGAAGATAATGTTACATGTTTCCATCCTCCCACGGGGGAAAAACCTGGAGGAATCACAACATCTGAGATGCTTTTGCATTTTGGATAGGAAGACAAAGGGAAAACAGTTTGTGTGTGTACATAGACACAAACACATTTGGAGACTGGGTCTTAGAGATTAAAAATGTAATTGATATTAGGTGCGTTTTCTCCTTACAGGGTAGGCAAGGGAGAGATCTGAGCTTTATATTTTCAGAAAGAGGAGAAACACAAATGGCAACTCCCTGTTTAAAATCAATATCTTGATGGATATTTTTCTTCTCAGGAATACATACTGAGGAAATGGCAGTATTCTGCACAGAAGTACAGAATATTTGTCATATTTTCTTGCCGTGTCACTTTTTCTGCACTGTTTCATTGAGCCCTGTTCATGAAGGAACAATTGCCTTATTGTCACTCTGAACGTCCCAGGAGCAATGCAACAAAACCAAACAAAGAGGCAGGAGGGGGAAGAAAGACAGAAAAAGTGGAACAACTTTTCCAGCATGAATCACTAGTTCTTAAGTAGACCCTTGTAACACGGCAGCTTGGTCTGCTGAAATCCTGCCCCTGCTTACCCCTTTCAGTGTGTGTGGGCTCACTCCGTTGCTTCCTCTCTCCACCTAGGGTATTTGGGTTCACGTCAGTCTCCCTGCTCAGAAAAGAAAAAACAAAAACCCCAAACTCATAAAATCCCTGATGGGGCTTTTGGGAGAACTCACAAATTTCCTGTCATCTCTACCTGACAAAAAAAGATTGGTCCAGGGCACCTCAAAAAAAGATTGCTTTGTTTCAGTTTTGTTTTTAACGCAGCACTGCTGTTTTTTACCAGTTCTGACTTGGCCTGGAAGGAGGCAATTCATGAGATTCCCAATGGCCAGCACAGACCGGGCTCTGGCAAGTGAAAGTACCAGAAGAAGGCAGGCTGCAGCTCAGGCCTCGGCACACTAGAACAGCAGGGCCAAGAAATCAAAAGGCAATTCTTTCAGATGGACACAAGCAGCCAGTTACCACGGTGGGATGTCTGCTCTACACTCTTCCTACATAGACTGTGGGGATGTATATTTAATCTTTCAACAGGAACTCATCTAAACAGCTTCCATTCCACCTGGACAAAAGAAGGAACACACCGAGTAAGGGTAACCACCAAGGGGCTGAAGATAAGCATTCAGAGTCTGTTTTTCCAATATCTACCCAATGGACAACACACTATTTTCCACAATTAGAAATGGACCTTGGCTGGAAATCCAAACTCGGACACCATAAGACCTACTATTAGTAGTGGGGGAGAAGGGCGTGATGTTGGGTTTAAATCCCCAAATTAAAACCAGCACAAACTGGATCCAAAAAGGATCCAAAAAGAACATCCAAAGGCATTGACTACAGCAAGAGTCTCGTGCTTAGCTGGAATCTCAGGGCAATGAATTGCAGCAACGTTTCGCAGCACACTTGAATTTGTAATACAGAGAGCTGCTGGCATGGAAAAAAAAACCAAAAAACAAACATGTATCTGGGCACTTGCATGGAGCCATTAGCAACTAATTCTTGATGGAGTAGGATAACGGGGTTTAGACTCTTAAAGCTGTTACTCGTCAGTTCAGATTCTTTCCTCCTCTCTAGTACTCGGCTCAGTTCCCCCATGGCTGCCTGGTGTGTTATGAAAAGCAATCATACCAATTACGCAATTCTATCAGTTCTGAACTCATAATGTTTGAGTATCCACATCCTGGCTTTCACTGACATCATCACAAGCAATTGCATGAACTTAACTTTAAAAGTTACCTCTCTCCAGCTGAGGCACAGGGACCACCATGTCAAAACTTGAAGTCCATTGCAAACACTGTACTGGGGAGCTTAAACTACTATCAAATTTCTCAGAGAACTAGTAAAGTCCCTGAGGAAATTATCTTGCCTGATGCCCACCTCCACGCCAGAGGTATTTCTCCCTGGGGTAAGGAGATCGGGCACCAAGATGTTATATCTGTGCTTTCAAAGCAGTGGTCTGGATGCAGTTCACTCAGTATTTCTGTATCAGGCTCTCAGTTAGATTCTACACACATATTTAAGTGAATTACTATATAGCCCCTTTATTTTCTTTCTATTTTTCCATTCCAGAGAATGCTCATTGTTATTGGGTTTTTAAGCTGAGGCTCAAGGATCACATTTGATTGCATAGGACAAACCGTTTTAAGTGGTAAAGCTTAAGGATGGAAAAAATGAAAATTATGTAATTTAATAATGAACCGCAACAATGGAGCACAATCTTCCTGCGTATTATTGACAATGATCATCTCCGGCTGCCAGCACTGCTGGCTGTGAGGATTCAAGATTTTCCCTGCGCCAACACAGACCTCACTCCTATTTCCAAGCTTTCCAAGTGCAAACAGAACACAGGCTGCTTTGCATTACAGGGAGGCCTGCCCATTAGTTTTCTATGAAAGAGTTTCACAGATTTTTACAACCTGGTGCGTGCATACAGGCATGCAGCATCTTTCCTGCAACATTTTGTTGACCTCTGCTCAAAGCACATTGACAAAGATGGGGATTTGGCCGCACAAAGGGCACCTTGTACACCTTGATATAATCCTTATATTTCCAGTGGAGGAGGGTCTTTGCTCAGTACAGACTGCAGCAAAGTGTTTCTGTTGGGCTGGGCATTTCTAAAGCCAGCAGAAAGCCCCTTGCAATGAAGCTCCATTGCCCCTCTCAACATCGCATTCCTCTGGGCAAATCCAGCCCCTTGCCTTTCATTTCCAACTTACTCTGTTTCTTGTTCCCTGAATTTGCGTTTTGAAGTTTCTGGATTTGAACAAAGCCAAAATCTCAGTTGAAATCTCACTCCACTCTGGCAGCCTCTGCTGTACTCCTTGTCTGTACTAGGTGGAACCATATGTGGCATGTGTGGTTTCAAGCCCGCTATCGGCCAGGTTTCACATGCAAGCCTTTCAACAGAGTTAAGCTCACAGTTGTAACAAGCCTATGAATTTTACCTGAACTGCTGTCAATATTTTGAGCTCTCTGTTGCTTTGATGGGGAGTTTGCTGTCCAGCAGACTGTTCCCTTGGATTAATACAGCAGGGTGACACACTGAGCTGCCCATAGTTAGCTGGTATTCAGTGGGTATAACCTTATGAATAAGGAAGCTCAACATTTTGATATTAATCAGGGAAAGGCTTCCAGGGTATATCTAGGATGATAAAGATAAAGCTGTTCATGACATGATGAAGACTTTTATATCGGAGGCAAGCTGCCATATCTCTCATTGCTTATGCAGTAAGGTCAAGTCCTCACTTCCAGATGATCAGGATAGTCTCAAGAGGAAGAGAGGAAGACTATATAAAGGGATATAGGAAAAGAAATTCTAATAAAATAAGCTACGGCCCAAACCTCCATCAGAAATTCCAGTAAAACTCAAAAAACCCTCCAAGAAAACAATCTGGAGATTCAAGTAAATCAGATTGCCTAACCTATAGGTTCACTTCCTTCTTGTAAAACATCTGTGGAGGCTTCTCACATCCTGGCCCTTCCACCCACTCCCACATTCCAGCACCCAAAAAGCAAAAATGAGATCGGCTCTTAGGAGGCTGGCTAGCACGAACGCTTGAGTGCCAGGTATGTGCAGCTGTATGCTTGATTGCTAATCCATCTGCAAGACTCGGCATGGGCCACTTTTGTTTGAGCCTCAAGTAAGGATGGGAAAATGGGTTGGAATAAATAATGCGAAAGTCCTTGGCCTTTTGCCTCTTTTGAAAGCTGAATTGGAAACAAAAGTTCCTTCCAGGTTCTCAAATGCTCGGTTAGTGCCACCCATTTGCTTATTATGCTGCTCCATTTTTGGATCCCATATGGGAGAGCAGGCCCTAAAACACTGGGAGAGCAGCTTTTCTCCCAGTGCCCTCCCAGGCTGGCTGGAAGCAGAGGGAGCTTGCAGGAAACTTGTTTTGTGGAAACATTGAGCCAAAGTTTTTGCATCAGAAAAGTTCGATGAGTACAGGTAAATATTCAGCATTGGAGAATGTGAGGGAACAAGGTGTTTAATCTGGAGCTAAACTCTGCGCATCTAAAGGACTGGATGCACCAAGAGTGGATAAGCAGAGTAGATTCAACATAATATGCAAAAGAAATTCAAAGTTCAGCTAAAAAGCCCTGCTTGCTTCTCACTGGTTTATATTTTCTTGTTTCTTGTTCTGGCTCTGCCTCATCTTCTTCTCTCAGTGGGCCATGGGTGTTACCAAGCAACATGGTAATACTTGGCCCAAGTCCTAAACCATGGATTTTTGTAAACATCAGTGAATAAAGTTATTTAACATCCTGCCTGAACATTGTCTTAAACCTCTGGGTACACGCTACGGAATGCCAGCCCCATACAACTTACATGCAAAAAAGAAAAAGGCTCCTTGCTGAGTTAATTTTAAGTCACCATTTCTTGCCAGATGAACATCTCAAAATCAAGACTTTTCAAAACTATTTTGCAGAAAGTGAGGTATAGTCAGACACCCCCAACCAGTGCCTGACTGAGGGTGAGGCACCCCCTTGAGCTACAGGAATTCAAGTTTCCAGACTGCTTGAGTTGGAAAGGGACCTTGAACCAGGGGTTTTGCCTCCTAGGGTGAGTCCCTAACTGATGGGATACCAATAAATCATCACATCTCGCACGCTGGGACTGAGATTCAAACAACTAGCTCCCACCTCTGCAGCAATATTTCTCCCACTGGGGCTTTCCCGCACCCTATTCCTAAACCAGCTGTATGAGCCTTGTGCCCCGGCTGTCTAGGAGGCCCTCAAACACCAATGCGTCTTCCTTAGGACTTGCTCCCCTCCTGACTGCCACCCCACGTCCCAGATCCCCACCCTGAGACATGTCCCCTCACTGGTTTCCCAACTCAAAGCATGGGATGGCTCCCGCTGGAGAAGAAACCTGGGAGGTCTGATCCTGGCTATGTTGAATGAGTTTGTTTCCCTGTCTCCCCTCACTGCCTAATTGCACATGGCAGCCGGGAATGCTCCCTGATGAAAGCATGAATGGAGGGGGCACAGTCCTCCCCTCCTGCACCCTGTCCCTGGCTCCTGGGGAGAAAAGAGCTATTCCCAGCTCTCTGCTCAGGCTGCAAAAAGGGCACCTCTCCTCCAGAGAGAAGGCTTTGCTACCTTCCCTCCCTCCCAGAAAAAGACATCTCCAGGAACAAATGGATTCATCACAAGGTGCTTAGCGGGATGGGCCGTCTCCCCTCAAATCCCAGGATTTGCAATTTGCGCTGCTTCGGGGCTGTGGGAGGGCGCTGGGCTCACTCTCTCTTTCCATTTGACTCAGCCTTCTCATAGCAGGGATTATCCTCGTCTATCAAAGGGAAAGCTGCAGAGCAGACGTCCGCCTATTCTTCCTGAGCACTGAGCCTGACAGCCGGCTTTTCAGCCCTGCTCCCATTACCAGCTGCCCTACAATGAGGGAGCTAAACTCCACACAAGGCCCACATGGAGCTCCAGAAGGAGCTGGGGGGCTGAGGGTGCGGGAGGGGAGAGGGGGAAGCCGGGTTGAGTGGCCAAGGGAGAGAAACAACTCATGCAGATGAGGGAGAGTTAATCCTATTTAGCACATGTATATTATCAATGAGTGTGTGTGGTGGGGAAAGGCAGGGGGGAGAACTCCCCACTGCAGGCAGGCGGAGGCAGACAAAAAGGTCATTCATGTGTGGCTCACAGAATTAAGAAGGTACCACAATCTGCTGCTGGTTTGGCTCCAAATGCTTCTTCGTATTCAAATCAAAGCCCCTTCCCCCAGCCCAACCTGGAAAACTTCCTCGCTTCCCTGTCCCTGCCTCACTGTGCAATTACCCATCCGAGTTTTACTTTCCATCCCTTCTGGTGGCACTGGGGGGGGGTGAAGGGTAGCAGCATTTCAGGACCAACTCAGCACCACATCCCAGGCCTCAAAATTTCAGCTTACATTAAGATCCAGGCTTCAGAAGCATAACATTGGCACAGTCCACCATGTGTCCCAAGCGTTATTCCAGAAATGGCTCAGGACCCACATTTCCAAGGCTCTGGACCCACCGCTGAGAAGAGCTCTTAAAATGCTAAGCCCTTCAGAAATTTTGCCTACAGGGTCCAGAACTGAGATACCAGCCTGAAAGCTCAGGAACATTTTAGTGGAATGGTTTGACCCTGGACCATCATTAGCTGTGGCTTTGCAATAAAACTTTGAATTTGCAAAGATCCTCTTCGTCCAGTTTTTAACCCAAGCACATCGCACCAAGTGACTTTCTACATCTTCCCACCTTGGCTGTACAGCATAACTGTACCTTCCCCTGCAAAGTCTCTGCTTCCCCGAGAGCCCACGAAAAGGAATCCAAAACTCAGGGTTCTTTTAAATAACAGCGTGGGGATGAAAGACCAGGGCTGGAGTAAGTCATTTAAAATGCATAAGAAATCTCAGGCTTGAATCTACAGGCTGTCCCTTTAGAGAAAAAGCGAAATGTATTTTGGACAAACCACTTGACTGCTTATGAACCACAAACACAAACATTGCTCCTTAATTTGCATTCAGCGCCAGAGGAGACCTGCACTCCCTCTAATGAGCACTGCCAGCCACCTTTTTCTAGGGAGAACTCCCCAGCCGCCCAAAAGAAAGCGACAATTCCTCCGGGGCCCCTGCACTGGCTAACTCCAGGCTTTGGATGGCTGCTTGTGCTGTGCTGCACGGCTCTCGCTTCACCCCCCAGTAATCTCCTTGCCTTCTCCACAGGAATCGGGGATAGAGGAGCTCTCTCCTCCCCTACTGTACATGCTCATAGGTTTTAATCCAATTAAACTGTTCTCTCCCCTTGACAGATTCTCTTTTTTCTTCATTTGCTTTCAATAACGAAGCATCATTTGCTTGGGAGCATTCCAGGTTTGCAACAACAGGCCCTTCGCTTACATGTGTCACTTACAAGTGGAAAACTGCAAATGAAGCTCGAGGTTTATTTTAGAAGGAGGGTGGAAATGGCCTTGTTATTTAATTTTTTTTTTAATGCTTTTAAAACCTTATTAAGCAAATTAAATTTCAAAAGACGTCTCACTCTTATTCTGGGAAGTCCCTTCCTCGTCCCTTTCTTGTACCAAATGGGTATGTCAGCACAGGCGTGCCCATTGCCTGGCTCCCGCAGACCCATCAAGCATCGATTTTGACACTTAACAGAATTAGAAATGCCAGCCATCCAAACCTTGATGGCTTTTCACAGGGAATGAGCACTAACCTCCATTAGGAGGCTTCCTTTTATCACATAGATCCTCTTATAATTCAATTTGCAATGAAATTCTCCCCCATCTCCCCAAACCCTGCCAGCTGCCAGCCCCATTCCTCTACTGCCAACACTTACTCCTCAGTCAAATAGACCTATATCCAATCCTTTCCGCAATTTAAAAAAAACATCACTTCTACCAGCTTCCCTCCCCTGGAAGGAAGCCACAGTCAATAGGTGAATCAGGTCTGTGCCTTGTACCCCTGAGTTAATAAATGTTGAAAAGAGGGTGAGCTGAAGTCCTCCATAAATATCTCTTGTGCCAACCTAATAAACTTAATGTCATAATGCAGCACCCCTAAGTTCCTTGTAAAAATGTGCCTGAAACATGAAGATAGCAGTGAAAAACTCAAATATCATTGGTCTGCAAATCCTCCAGCCCTCAAGCAAATAACTATCTGTACAGAAACAAAGTAAGGAAAATACAACTCAAAGATAAGTGGAACTGCTCTTAATGTGAGGCAGTGCACTACCTGGGTTTGATCCAAAAATTAGTCAAGTTCTTCATTTAACTACAGGGGGTGGTTGGATTAGGTCCCACTTGGCTGACGTGCCGGGGGCAGGAACGTGCGATTCTGTATCTTTCTCCTCCTTTTAAATGCTCTCAGACTTTTATGGTATTTTACAAATCATTCAAGGACTCGATGGGTTAGCAGGAAATTTCCTTTGTGCTGCTGTGCCAGAGACTAGGAACAGATCTGGTAGGCAGCTCTTCTCCATTTTACAGTATGCGAGATCCCCATTTAGCTACAGTGGGGGAATGTATGCACAGGATTAAAAATTATCCATGATTACAATTTAGAGTGTTATAAACCACTCAGCACCTGGAGCTCTAGCGAGGCGATATTTAAAGATTAATAAAATAAGCATTTGAAAATCCACTTCCCCTTTGGTTATTTGCCAGGATCACAGTCCAGAATATAGCATTTTCCATGCAAGAACTGGTAAGCTGATTAACAGCTAAAGGAGAGCACTTTTCTGCGCTTCCTTCAGCATGTACAGTACATACCATATCATCAGCTTGAATAGGGGGAAGTCCATCCTGAACCTATATCTTAATAACCAGAAAGTCAGTCCAGAGACTGTATTTTAATCAATAGTTATTGAAGGAGTGACTGCTGTTCAGGTATTTGGCCAAACTGACTCTCCATCAATTTGGGATTAGTTCAATTGAAATCTAAGGAGTTATTTATCTGATGATGACTGAACTTTCATTAAATACAGGTTTTCATTCTGAATATGTTTTTAAGCTTTGATCCCCAAGATCTAGCATATGCATTTAACTCCACCCACCCAAGCAGTCTGTTTTGGTCTGGTGTTCAGGTTCTGGTTCAAAATTCATTAAAATTAGTGTCTGTTTTTCCACTGGCCTCAATGGGCTATAGATTGCATCCCAGTTCAGGAGATCTCTTCATTTAAGTTTGACACCAAAGCCTACTGAAGTGAATTAAGCAATTCCCATTGACACCAATGATCTCCGAACCATGCTCTTTTATCTCCAGCTTTATCTTAAAAGCATCAGAAGGAAATTAAATCAAAAACAGGGCACCTTAGCAAGGTAAATGGCATTTAAACTACAAAGGACTCTAACCTCTTAATCTGTACATGTTTGGGTAAGGTTTCTGGAAATTAAACACATTTCTCCCTCCCATAATGTATTTGTCTCTTCAACAGTTTATACCACTGTTTCCACTGGAATGGGATTTGGCGTTCAGTGAGATTTACCCATATAACTTCTCAAAGTACAGACAATTGTTGCAAATTATGCTACCCATTAACAGTAAATGCTTTCACTGTCTCCAGCTCTATAAATCTCTAAACATTACAAAGAGCTACTCCTTAGTTCCTCCCATTAGAGATTAGAGATGGGACTTTTGTGGACACAACTAGTAAAAGTAAGAAAGGTTTTTTCTCCCTCCTCCTTTGAGTAGCTGTTTATTGAATGGACATGTGGGAAGGGAGGGGCACTCCAATCTCAACAGTTAAATTCTTTACCATATAGTTTCCCTTATGCTCTATATCAGAGAGTTCCCCTGGAGGAAATTCATTAAGGAGATGATTTTGAACAATTTGCACTCCCCTGTTATTATTTTTTACATGATTCTTCCAAATACTAAGACAATAAATATAAAGCTCAGGAGTTCCCCGACTGAGAGATTTAGTTTTAAAGTGTTACTTGTACCAGTGGCACGAGAGGAACGCACACACAAGACATAAATAGCAGAGCCCATAGAGGATGGAGTAGGGCATGTTGCTCCAACAGGAGGGGTTTATCTGAATGCCAGTCAATTAAATGCCCCAGAGAAAGGGAAAGCGTTCCTCTCCTTCCCCCTGTTTCTCTCGATGCTTACAGGTCAGATCCTGTTCTCACCTTCCCCCTGCCAACCCTCATCACCTCCATTGGCTTTCTAGGAGGGACTCAAGATTAATGCCCATGTAGCAGAGCAGATTTAAGAATTACTTTATTTCAGTGGAAAGGTCTTGCTGTTACTTTAAAATATGTCCTTCTCTTTTTGTCTGACATTGCAATTAATCAAGTCTCCCACCCACTCAGAGCCTGTCTTCAGAGTTTCTCTGTCTCTCACTTTCTTTTATAGATGAGGCTTTAGAGCCTGCCAGAATTTATGGAGGGAAGTAACATGGATTCAGCCAGGACCTCAGAAATCAGGTTCAGATACTCTCACAGCACTTCTCCTCCTCGCCTCCCGTCACAAGGCAGACCAGCGGCCGGTCCCTCTCCCTGAGCATACATCTGCTCCTGCATCCCTACGGCCGCAGAGGGTCTTGTACAGCACTGGGTCCGGGCTCTGCCAAAGAGGAAGCAGACGTATTTAACATGGCAGGTTTGAGGAATCTCAGGGCTCCAATTAGCATAATTAACTTAGAGAGTCTAACAAAGGGCACTGTGCAACCTGATGCCTCCCAGCAAATCAGCCTCACAGGCTCTCCCCAGCCCCCAAATCTGAGGCTTCAAGGAAACCCAGGAGGACCTCGGCTGGTTTTGGGGAGGGGGCCAGAACAAGGGGAGAGGGGGAGCAGGAATCTCAAAGTTTTGCTCACGGTGAAAGTACTTTTCCGTGAGCAGAAGTAATTTAGCCCTTTGTTTTTAACATTACTGTATTTGGCTAAGAGTTTTGGACTCGGTCTGTCTCACACTATCCAAAAGTCAGCTTCACTATCCAGGAGCCCAAGTCAAAACCTGGGCGCAGAGTTAATCACTTCCAGCTGCAGTGCTGTATTCGGGCCCAAGGTCTGGGTCAGATTTGTCACCGACCAGTCCTCTACAAGCATGAAGTCACCGCTAAATATTACAAGCAGGGTCATGCATATACAAGGCCGATCATGGAGAGAAATAGGGGGGGTTTGTTTGTTTTGCGTATGTGTTAGGAAAAGGGAATCACTGAACAACAATGTAAATGTTATACCTTCTAACTGCAGGCTTTAAAAAAAATAGGCCTGGTTATTTGTTTTTTTGGCAAAACATATCTGCTTGTCCTTTGTCAGTAGGTGCAAGTTGACTTCTGGAGCCAAAAACACCTCTTTTTGGCTAAATACCTGTTTCTTTTTTCTTTTAGCAGCACACCCTGGAGGAGCATAACTGAACTGACATAAATTATATGCAGAGGAACTGGGAGTTTAATGAATAGAAGACTCGTGGAATTCACTTGATGTTGGCACATTAACACACTTTTTCCTGTGCACTGAAAGTAGTTTCTGTAGTTTTCCCACATAAAGTGGGAAGAAAAAAAAAGAAAGAGAAAAAGAAAACTTTTAAGACTCAGACCTTACGGTTATATGAGCAGTTTGATCATTCGGTTCAGTCCCTGTGAAATGACATTTGAATGAACCAACACCAGACACAGCAGGACAGTGTCAAGGTAGGCAGCAGAAATCTTCACATGCCTTCTTTGGTGTATGCTTAGTAAATGCTTGTAAACAAATAATTTCATGATAGCTTCAACTTGAAATAAAAAATACAAGTACCATCAACCTGGCCCTCTTGATCATCTTTCGAATAACAAACCCAAAATTGGCAGTTTGGAGTAAGTGAAGAATATAACAGGCACCAAGAGAGTAGTATCTATGCCCTTAGTAATAGCATACGTTTCTGCATTCCCCCTGGTTGTTTAAATACTGCGCACTGGTGACTGGAAGTCTTTTTTAAAACAGAACCTGGGTGCATAAATCAATGTGTGCTGACTTGTGCTGATGCTGTTCCAGCATTATAGGAAACACATTTGTTTGTCAGGTTTGATTAAGCTTACACGATCCAAGTTCTGCCAGAGTCAGGAGT
Source organism: Gymnogyps californianus (assembly GCF_018139145.2). NCBI lineage: Eukaryota > Metazoa > Chordata > Aves > Accipitriformes > Cathartidae > Gymnogyps > Gymnogyps californianus. The sequence continues at coordinate 12,565,172 of NC_059484.1, forward strand.
GCATTGTACACATCATTTGATAAGATAGAAGGATGAGTTATGTAAACACCTAGCAACATGTGAGGGAGATTTACTCTAATTGTTTATGTGCCTTTGTGGGAAGATTATAATCATGTTGTTTCATTAAACAAAACAGTTGTACAAGTTCTATAAGACAAATTGCCTTTTGCTCTATTCACTTGCAAAGGTCATCCTGTTACCACTGATTAGCACCAGACAGCCAGTCATACTTTGGCAAAAGGCGAGTTCATTCATAGCAGGAATGCAGTCTTTCTCAGAATAGGTTTCCCAGTGACTGACTTGGCAAAGACACAACGTAGAAAACACTTCTGCCCAATATCAAACATTCACCTTCTGACAGCTCCAGAGGACATCTATCCTTCACAGCGGTGCTGAGCACCATTGGCTCAAGCCTTTGGCTGCATCAGAGCCACAAGTAAATATGCGGAGTTGAAATGCAGGTAAATCCTTTCCAGATATTGCTAACCAATGGAGTAACCAACCTCATTGTTAACTAATCCCCCAAAAAACTGTTAAAGTTTGAGAAAATACAGTGGCAGAGGAAGCTGAAGTTCTACTCTAGGTCTGTCCTAGTGTTGGAGAAACCTCTTCCCAATACCTCCTCCTGCACCCCCATCTCACTTCATTACAGACAGCCCAAGGAGCTGTCATGGACTCTCTTAACACATACACACACCACTCCCCAGAGCTTGGTAACCATCTCGCTTTGTCTCTTTGATAGGCATGTAGGAAACAAATGAGAAGGAGAAGATGTCTGAAGAGTCCATTAACACTGTTAGGTTAGATGCGTTGACAATAAATCGATTCTTTTTGACATGACTGTCGCAGTAATGAAGGTACATTTCTGGATAACTCTTCTTAATGTAAGATAAGATATGGATGGCCCATGTCTTTCTGACATATGTCCAGCATATCAAGTGGTGGCATAAGAAAAGGTTGTTTTGTTGATGCGCTAATCAGAGATAAAGTTTAAGATTAACGATGATGGGTGGTTTTGTCTGTCATATTTTTTGAGGGACAGAGGTCATACCCTCCTGGGGATGGCAGTTAGTGCCCTACCTCTGAAAAGAAAATGAACACCCAACAAGACCCATATTAAAAGGTCCCTCTTTCCTCTAGAGATGAAAACAGGCAGTCAAAGGAAAAACATGCCTAAACTTGAATGTCACGCTACATTTCTCCAGTGTTTCTGAGGTTCTGGCATTTGAAGGGATCTTTTAAGGCTCTTTTCTTTGATATATAAAAGACATTTCTAGTACAGTGAAGAAATGTATATAAGGGTCAAAGTGGCAAGAGGAGAGAAACAAGAAAAAAAAAAAATTAGCAAGTACCAGGGGAAGGCCATGGCTGTCTCACACGGTAGAAGAAGTAAGCCATGTCCTGTTCATGAACTGATCTTCTTGCTGACAGCCTGGGAAAGGACAGATGGAAATAGGAAGATCATCTTTTCCTACTCCTAAAAATATATGGGCCTGTCACTCTTCAGTTGCATTCTGCTCTGGGGTCCTATCTGCTCTATGAAACGGGGCACAGCCCAGGGCTGTCCCAGCTGGTGGGATCCAGACCAGCTCTGAGGCCACCAGCATGGTCCTGCTGAGGGCAAGTGCAGCACCAGCACCGGCCCTGGGACCGTTGCACACCTTTCTTTGGCTGGCTGTAGGGATGCAGAGAGCAATCCTTATAGGTGTCCCTTGGCAATGTTATGCCCTAGTTTGCCTACATTTAAAGCTGATGTAACACTAATATCCGCTATAGCACACAAGCTTTAGCCTATCTTGTTTCTTAGGTGAGGTATTCAATTAATGTTTGGTGAGACTTCAAATCTATGGAGAAAAGGCATTATTACCTTGAATCACCTTGAAGATAGGCATAATTGTATTGTTAGGATCAATAACAAAACCCTTGGTAGTAATAAAAAACTTAATTTTTTCTGCTTCAGAGTATTGTTTCAGCTATGGAGAGAATTAACTTTTAATTACTTTGAGAATAAAGAAAGAAACAAACAATTAACTGCCTTCAATTTACTTAGCTAAGTGATGAAGTCATGCAAAACATATTTTGACTGGAGATAGGTAAAAGCCAAAATCTCGAAGATTAATGCTTCTAAATTTTGGGATAAGTTCAGGCTCAAATCCCAAGGTCTGAATTAGCCACTGGTGTTTTGGTTTTGCATCTAACCTAAAACGGGAAAAGGACCAACAGCTCATTAGAGCAACTACTTTTGTGATGCTTTTGCAAATTGAGATAATGGAGCAAGATGTTTGCTGCTGTGCAGCCAAAATCTACAGAAACAAAGTTTGCAAGATTTCAGCCTTAAACCCCAAGCCTAGTTCAAAAGTTGACTCCCAAAAAGCATCAATCTTTCTCTACCAAAGACCATTAAATCCTTCTGGTAATTTAATTTGCTGTTTAAAAGGCTACATTTTGAACCTCTTGATTCTAACACTTACGTTTCTAAGCTAACTTGATAGCACTGGAACCGATTTAAACAAATAGAAGAAGAAAGACTGTTAAAAAATACCATGGTTTTTCCTTCCAAAACTTTTCACTTTGAAATATTTGGGGTCATTTTTTTAAGCCTTTTATTTTTTAGCTTCTTTTTTCTTTTTTACTAGGTTATGCCACTGAGTGTGATGGAATCACTGATACTTTCCCAATTTTTTTCCCCTCCATTTTTACTGTCTTTTTTTCCAGTTTTCTTTCTGCTGTTTTTCAGTTTGTGTACAGTTGAAGAATTGTGAAAAGAAAAAAAACCACAAGCCCCACAACTTTAACTTTTAGGGAGAAGTAAAAATGAGGGAGGTATAGAGGGACCCATTCCAGAAAAATATGGGTGTTGTTGCGTTCTCTGGCTTCTTTGTCTAAGTGGGGTGTAGGGGGACAGAAAGGAAAGAAGTATCTGAAATGAAGTGCCAGTATATAAACTATGAACATTTTGAAATTGCTGTTTTTAACCCAAAATACCTACTGAATACCCAATTTGTTGTGTGTTGCCAGATTCAGGAAAGATACCTTTTTACAATTAAAAGCATTCCCAATTTTGGCTAAAGCATTTTGTGTTTGATCTCTTTACTAGGACATCCAGCAGACACAAGCCCATCTTGCCAGTCTCCTAAAATACTATCCATTTCTGTTAACCTGTTCCCCCATTAACAACCTGGCAAGCCACACACCAGCAGTAGCTTTCACATACTTCCATGGTAGCAATTGCCATTTGCACTTGTCCTGCAGTACCTAGTCCTTGAACATAGCTACTTTCCATTCAGCCTTAAGACTAGGGATTCATTCAGTACAACTATGACTAATTAAGTAAATTAAATAGCAGTCCAGAAAACCTTTGCTAAGGAGTTAAACATTCTGCTAATGGTAACAAGCCTCCAAAGCCATTCCGCAAGGTGCTTTTCTTACCTCTCAAAACAGCCCATCACATAGGGTGGAACAGCAGGAAGAGAAATTGGGTTTAAGGAAGGTATAAAAGGGGTTGCCTGCAACCAGCTTGCACCTTTCTGCATCGTTAGCAACAATAGGCAGCTGTGGCTCTTCCTTCCCTTGTGGCTATGCCAGCTCCAGACTTGGCCCTTTGTGTGTCCTTTCCTACTGCTGACCCAGTGAAGACTCTAGGTTTCCTCTTCTGCCCATGGTCTTTTTTTTTCTTCTTTTTTTTTTTTAAATTTTGTTTAGTGTACTGTGGGAATATCCCTGTTTTCTGACTTTGAAACTGCAACAGGCTTGCTCTGGCTGCCTTTCTGCCTGGCATCAGGAACGCAGTTTCAAAAATACAGTGGTAAATTCTCAAGCAGTAACATGCTGAGCAAAACAGACTCAGCTTCTAAACATGCCCAGCAATAGGGCCACCAGGACTATCTGCAAAAGCAGCCTTTCTATATAGATGAGATGATTAAACACGAATTTAATAGCAAACTGAGGCCTAGGGCCATATGTGACATCCCTAAAATCTCAGACATTGTTCTCACTAGAACCTGGCCTCAAATCATAGAAGTAGGTTAATATTAGCCTGTTCAAACAGATTTTCAGTCAAGATCTCGCTCAGAAACAGCTGGAGGAAAAAGCCAAATTAAAAACGTACTTTTACTCCTTAGTTTTTTTCCATTTCAACCTCGGCCTGAAGCCGTAAGGACAGTTTCTGACCCAAGTGCTCCAAATTCAGGGACAAGGTGGATGGTTTCCACTCCCACATTGAAACCCAGTCCCACTCTTTCCTCATCTTCCCAGAGAGCTGAAGTTTCTCCATGAATCCACCTCTCTGTCTGAGCTTGCAGATGACACCGCTGATCTTTGAGATGAAGAACTGGGATTCCAAACTGATTTACAAAGCCAGTGCTGAGTAGACGAGCAAAATGAAATCATAGCTGCCTGACCTGCTTATACACTAAAAGGCCTTGGGAAAAAAAAAAATCAATTAATCAATTTGTTTATGGAGGCAACTTAGCAACAGGGAGCACACGGAACTGATTGGTCGGGTCTGTTAATAAGCAAGTTGAATTGCAGATAGTTGCATCAACTGATTTCAAATTTTGGGGTATTGATTTTTGTTAAGAAGATTCATTTCCACTGACCCTCCTCCCAGAGAAAGAATCACTGTTCCTTTATGTCAAAGTAGTAACATGCTGCGATTAAGAATTACCACGTTACCATTTCAAGGAGATTTTGGTACACTCCGGGTTTCTAAGCCTGGGCTAAACAGAACAGCTGCTTGTCTGCTACCTCCATGTTTTGTGGCGGCACCTTAGGAGACAGTGCTTATAAGATGCTAAAAGGCAAATATATTTAAAATTAACCATAATATTTGCAAAGTACCTGTTTTGTGTAAAATAGTAGGTTATGTTCAAAATCCATGCAAAACAAAGGGAGAATTTCTAGAACCTTTTAGATTTTAAAAGCATGATAATACATACGATAAAGAAATATATAAATATCAGTACGTCCTGACAGTTTCTATAGTTTTATTTAATATTTTACATTATATTTTTAGAGGGACATTCAAAGCCTATGATATATATGAGTTTATAGTACATATGGTAACCGGACATTACAAGTGGTAGTGGATGTTACAGCCCATAACCTCTCGACAGGCAGAGGTTAGCCCCAAGGAAACCTGTGCATCCAAATACCCACACCCTGGGAACATGTGGCTGTCAGTATCACTACTGCTCCTGTCCCTATTTTGTAAACGAAGCCATCGTTTCCTTCTTTCTGCCACCCCAACGTAGATGCTGACATCTCACTTCCATTCACCTTTTCAAGGCATGTTCCTTATTGAAATGGTACCCTCACAGCTGCCACTTTGGAGAGGGCTGCCATGCAAACTGCCTATGTGAAGAGACCCTGTGCAAGGCTTACACCTCATGTAAACCATACATTAGCCTCCAGACTTAAAAAGAGTGCTGAGCCTTAATAAAGGCTCTTTTACCTCAATAGGAGGAGCGCCAGAGAGAGGGGAGTTGTCATTCGACCCCAAGCACTGCTGCCAGAGGGCGGCTTGCAGGGACCAACAGCATCATTAGGAGGCTCCAACCAATCTAGAAGATGACAGGAGCTGTTTGGTTTCTTTCTCTGCTCCCTCTCAAAACCTGGTGCATGACACACACATTTCATTTCTTCTTCTCGCTAAACTAGGTTGCTCGTGATTATAAATCGTCTTGGTGATTTCTTTGGAAACTTTGCCTCATTTATGCTCATGACCTTGTAACCTCCTGATACCTACTTACATCAGGACTTCTTCCACAGTAGTGCCGTTTATTGTCATTCTCCTGAGACCAAAATGGCAAAGGGAAAGGAACTACAGGCACTTACATGTGAGATGCAAAAAACATGGTTTTGAAAAAAGTATAAACAAATGAGAATGTGAATGCTGGGAGCGCAGGATCGCCCAGCGCTGAGTTTCTGCAGAGGCCCTTTTATTTACTGAACATTTATGTGTATACAAATATTCAGCCCTTGATAGAGCAAAGAGCTGGTTTTGATACTAGCAGCAAAAATACTTGCTGTAAATGTCATGACACGCCTTGTCCATAATATGATTTTTTCCAGATGGTTATTTTTTTCAAATTACTGAATGGAAAAATATGTCTTAAGACAAGTACACATAAAAATAATTCTTTTTCCTATTATTGCTTTTTTTTTCTTTCTACATTTGTAAATGTGCTGCTGCTTGCCATGGGATGATATGCTGGGAGAGCACATACATCCTGACATCTGATTAATCATGCAAAGCGGTGGATGCATAATTCTTAACTGACAGGGTAGCTGACCAGGAACCATTTTATTACACGAAATGCAAAGGTGCACAATATTCACACCCTCTTCAAGATGGTTTCTAACACCAAAACATTCCACTGAGTGAGCGGTAGGCAGATATTCAAGCTGACTTTAACTCCAAGTAAACCCATACCTCTTTTGTTAGCTGGGACATGAACCTGCTTCTGGATCCAAAATGATCTCAGCTGGCAGTCCCACCCAATACAGCATTTGGATGATTGTCTTGATCCTGCTCTTAATTTATTAAATTTGGTGTCCGTGAGGTTGTACCAGATGTGGGGCACCTCTCCTGTAAAACAACATCCAACTCTGCAGTGTGTTTTGTTTCCCATGGAGAAGTGGAGTCAGCTGAGCTCTGCCCACACAGTCTGGAGCCTGGAAAGTGGCTTCTCCGAGACATGATGGTGCTGGGGCTGAGAAGGACAGACTCCTGCATAACAATGGCACGAGTTTGGGAAGATTCCTCATGATGAGCATCATACCATGCTTTCCACTTGCTAAGACTTTCTCTTATTCACATTCCTGAGAAGTACAGTGACCTGCCAAGCTGGTGGGGTGAAGGAACGGGATTTTAGTGATGGCGTACAGTAAAGAGTCGCATGCAGTAGGTGAAAGGCAGAAAGGGAGTAACCTAGCTGTGGGCTATTCAGAAAGAAGATGGGGGCCAGATCCAGACCATGAGGTTCCCCCTCCTGTTCTGCAGGCATCCAGTTTCTGCCTTTCTCCATAAGGGCCCAAAAGCTTTTTGTTAGAACCCCCACCAGCAGGCAGAAGGCACACTACTCATTGCTTTCCTGCCCAGCACACTGCCTAGTAGGGCAAGAGGTTTTGGCCCCCTGAATGGAAAAGCTGCTGCAGGTACAGTCTGTTCTTATGTATTAATACCATGTGTCATGCCGAATGACACCCTTCCCCAGCCAGGAGTGGGGGCATTGTTTGAAAAGATCAGTTAACATGAACTGGAGACAGATTTTCTAGCTTATGGCCCAAATCTGAATCTTATGGTTCGATTCTGGCAAGGTCCTGAGCAACTTTGGCTTGGGCAAGAGTTAAGAGCACTCGGCATTTTGCAGAATAGAGCCCTTAATGCAAACCAGTTAGTGAAGTATGAGCCTAGCAATTTCTCTTCTGTAAAAAAAGAAGAAATTTGGAAAGGGGATAGAAGGGCAAAGTTCAGAGTGGTTTCAGATTCCCACAATAACAACGAAGCCCAGCTCTTTCCCAAACACTTGCACATTTCCTTAGAAACAGGTGACAGACATCTGCAAGGCTGAGTTCAGCGCTGGAACGGCCCAGCCTCCCTTCCTTGGTTGTGGGTGTTCTGTTCTTACAAGAGTGAGAGAAATTCAGCTTAAATATTTCCAGACAATGCTGCAATTTATTTTAAGTGTAATAGGGGTCATTCTTCACTGAAAGAATATAATAATTGTTCTGTGTGAAAGCAGAAGAAATGTGGGGAAGCAGGAGTTAGCAAGACTTACACCCACCCAATACACAGTTAAAAACAGCTTTCTCATGTCTCCGCATCCTGGGTAGCACACCCAAGCCAATTCCGGTGCCAGCCTCAGAATAACACAGGATCCTTTCCTTGTGTTATTCCATATTCACTAGGGGGATGGCTTTCAAGGAGTCAGATGCTTTTCCTGATCCTGAACAAACTATGGGTCTCATCAGCTGCATTAGGAAAGAAAAGTGTGAAGAACAAAAGTGGTGAAAATGACCATCCAGCAGCGATATAAATATCCTGCCTTGCTGAGGCTCAGATCAAATAACCACCACATTACATCTTCCCAGTTTTCTTCTGGGGACCCTAAACGACCTTGCACCGTACCTCATCTGGTGGGGTAACACTCATCACCCTGGTTTCCTCCCTCCTAAGTGGGCAGACTAGGGAAGGGAAGAAGAGCAGGGAGTAGAGGGGTAGAGTCCACCCTGCACAAACCACTCATCATCAGCATCCCCCGACGAAAATACAAGACAGGGAAAGCATCAACTGTCCCCAAGGAAACAGGCTTCTCCCATCTATGGAGAAAAGAGGGAGATTCACCCATTGGTCACTTCATCTTTCTGTTCCTGTCTTTTCCCAGTGTAAAACATGGCCAATAATACTGCCTTTGCAATGTGCAAGACAAGACACTGTATGTAGGGAGGTGGTATTACTGCAGAGAAGAGCTACAGGGCCTTTGAAGTACTCCCTGTCCACCTTGAACTCTAGATCTGAAATTTGGTCTTTAAATCTTGACGAACACCAAAGAAAATAAAACTCATTTCAAATCAAGTGCCAGAAAAGCTAAGAGTCAATCACAATACCTGCCTTCCAATGAACAAGCTCTTCTGTCTATGAATCTGATATGCATTCAACTGTTTCTAGTGCTTTATATGAGAAACATTTCAGTTGGAAAGCATCATCACTTAGAGAGAAAAATAAAAATACCGTAGATGGTTTTAAGCTCTATATCTGTGGAAATCTCATTAGGTAGTTTTAGATGTGCTGGCATCTGGAAAAAATCATCCCTCTAAACAGAAAAATATGTCATAAATGTCCTAATGGGGTGTTGGAGAAGCACATGAAATTAGTTTGGTTGTTCAGCTCAGCATCTCTGGCCAGAATCATTAAAAAGAAAATACTTGTATAAAGCATTAAACAGTTTTTGTCAGGGTTTGGATGTATGGACTGACATGGAATCTAAAGAGCACTGAATATCTGATCGAAAGATGTGAAACTCTGGAGAGCTACAATAGGTTGGAGCCAACCCAAACATGCATAGAAGGTGAGTACAAGTACAGTGAACCCCACAGTCTGGACGGTCTCCTTCAGCAACAGGCAGGCTCTTTGCTCTGACCAATGAACTATTCAAAGCCTCTAAGGGACATCATCACTCTGTCCTTATTCACTGGATGTTTGCATCAGGCATCACTGAAGATCTCAGGCCAGCATCACCTTCAGAGCAGTCCACTTAGGAGCTAACAGTCAGGTGTTGAAGGACCTCAGCCTCCCTTGAAGTGGACAGAGGTGGAAAGCACTCATGAGCTTGGTAGGTTGGTACTGTCTTCAGTCTTCAGTCCCTCAAGAACATCCATAGGGATCTTCTCCGCTGAGCAGCACAACATCATCCCCAGTGTTGCTCTGCACTGAGCAAGCAGGTGCCGGACAGAAGGCAAGCAAGGAGCACGCAGAACTTAGGGTGTCCCTGAGCACAGGGACAGCACAGGAGGGCTGCAGACACCTGCACACATCGCACTTATCTCCAGCTTCTGGGCTAGCTGCTTGTATCCTGCACTCCTTTTAGGCTCTGTCCAAGTCAAAACACTCCTTTTAGGCTCTGTCCAAGTCAAGCACAGTCACTGTGCTAAATTTGGGATGGGAATAAGCACTAGGCTTCCTTCTGCCAGGTGCCATGTCCACAGCACCATCACTGCAGAAGCTAGAAGCTCAGGTAGGTATTTTTCAGTGCCCTCTAAAGGTCCCTCACCTTGAGGTGACTCACAGACACACTGAGCAAATGCCCTTGGAACATCCTGAGCCTGTTCCCAAACAACTTTCAGTGCTCTTAGATATGTGGAGTGGCAGGTATTTTTGGAGGGATGACTACAGCAACCAAAAGCTGTTTTCTGAGGGGAGATACTCAACTTCTGGGATGCACAAGCTGCAGTGATCAGTCAGTGCTGATTGCTGTTTTGTTATTGCAGACTATCTATCTCATCAAAATTAATGTGAGTGTTAAATAGCAGCCCTCCAGGCCTTCACAAGGTGCACATCAAGAAGGTATAAAGCAACTGGAGATACAATTTCCTTGGGTAGTATGTAAAATGCAAGCCATGATCACAACTGGTCATTAAAAATCCTGTGGCAATCTCTGCAATAGAACGTTCGATCCATTGTCCCAAATCTAATCATTACACTCTGCCCTCTGCCCATTTAGCATCCTTCTAGTGTTTCAATTGAGGATAGTATTGCAGTGCATTTCCTGACCTGAATAGTTTAACGGATCATAATTGTCTCATGGTTACTTCATGCTCCCGCAGTCGGTTTGTTGTATCCATCTGTTTTCTTTATTCTTACATGCAAACTGTAAGGTCTTTGGGGCCAATGACTGCTGCTGAGCTCTGTGTTAATACAGCACCGAGCACAGGGGGGTCCCGAATTTTAGGTTCAGCAGCAGAACAACCCATAATTAATAAATGGCGGCTTGTCTGTTCTAAGCAGAAAAGCAGCACAGCAATCTGTCAGGGTATAGAGGAGGAGGGTGTGACCTCTCCCATCAGGCCTATGTCCCTTGGGATTCTCCTGATCATCCTCATTTTCTTTGGAAAAGTTGTGGTGCCGATCAGTTTTTTGTGCATTCAGTTTCACTCCAGCCCAGGAACAGATGGTGGCACAAAAGAGGAGTGACTTAAAATCACTTTGTCCTGTTCTCCCCCTCCACCTGCTCCTAATCACAAGCCATCCATACATTTAAATACGAAACAAGAGGAAGGAAAGAGCTTGTGTGCAACAGAAATACCAAACAATGTTTGCATTAGAAAAAAAACAACTTAGACATGCCTTTCAGCCCCTAGCAGCAGTCCCCATGGAAAATAATGTTAAAATAAACAAAAAGCAACAATTCCTTTCTGATTGATGATTTTATAATATGGTCAGTGCTGCTAAATGCAACCAGCCGTCCCTCCCATATTCCTGCTATCCGCCCAGAACTGTCCCCATATTTTAAGGGCGTCTCTTCACCCGCTGACATGTGCACGTGAATTCTCTTTCTTAATGATCTTTAAGCATTATTAAGAACAAAAGAAATCCTAATCATGATATAAGCCTATTAAAGGATAACAATGATAAATCATTAATAATGATGCAGAATGGGCAGAAATGTGCAGTTAGCACTTCCACTTCTGCATGTATGAAGAAGCAGACTGATGTATTTTTATTAAATGAGGATGATGAAGTATCCTCCAGTCTATTAGTAACCAAAGAAGATGTTAAACAGTATTTATCAGGAAGTTACCTCAATCTGCATGCCTCGAAAACATGAAGCCAAAGTCCTATAAGACCTGGCCAAGGTGCTCTCTGGCTTTGTAGTGTTATTTTTTAATAAAGCTTGAAAACAACTGTATTTCCCAAGTCTGGTACATGATTTGTGTATCTCCTCACCTCAACTTGGCCCCATCTTGTACACCTCTGCTGTGCACTCCTGAGCAGGTCTAGAAGTTGGCTGGAAGATCCTCATGTCACTACTAAAAAAAAAAAAAAATGGTGCCTGTGAGGTTGTCTCTAAAATACCAGAAGGATTATTCAGCAGGTACTAAAATCAGCTGTAGCCACAGAGGCTACATCTACACTGCAAGCAGTGGCTACAACCACCACATGTGCCACATATTCACATTAGGTCTGTGCTGGCTCAGGCAAGTGCCAGGACGAGCAGCCACATGGCAGGAATTCTCTGCAACCCTATGGAAAAAAATTGTTCATGGCAGATCAGCTGGAGTTACCTGGAGCTACAGAGACTAACAGCTACTGCAGATGGCTGGTCCTGGCTCTCAGGAGTTTGCAAGCTGCAGTGAAAAGCTGCAGATACAGAGCTGAGCCCTGTCCTGCTTAAGCAGAACTTTCTAGCAAGTTATTCTTGCAAAGTTATGCTAGTATTGACTATGCCCACCACCCTCCCTCTACTACCCAGACATGTCCATGTTTTTGGCTGGGACTTACAGGTTAGAAATGATCTCTGTATGTGCCCTACTGGAAAGTGCTTGCATACCACAGTGATGAGGTTTCCCTCTGTGAATGACGTTTGGGCAAGGTGTCTGCAGAGGCCCAGGAAGGGAGAAGTTTTGTCCATCTTTTAGAGTCCATCTGTAGTCATCTCCTCAGGCACTATTGACTCAGGGAGGCAAACCAGAGCCCATCCTACTTGTTACTCAGACAGACTCAAGCCAGCATTGAAAATGGGAAGCTCCGTGTTTATTGGAAGCTGCTTTTGTCGCTGGGGAACTGCCCAGCTGAGGCCCAGTTCTTCCCACTAAGCCCAGAGAAAGCAAACTGGGAAGACCAGCACTAACGTTCCCATTACACCTTCCAGACTGGGTCAGGCTGGAGGGATGTGGGTGTGAATTGCTCTGCTGAAACCAATGGATTACTCCTGATTTCCTTGAGGTCGGGATTTGACCATCCATGTGGGATGTCTTTATTTTCAAGGCTGAAGAAATCCTCTCCCACCCTCTGCAAAGCAAAGCACCTGTTTTTACTGAGCAGGACAGCAGCCGGGCACGAAGGAGGCTGAATGCAGGCACAGCGTTGGCAGGGGGCTGAGCAGATACGCAGTGCCTCAGCTGTGCCCTGGCAAGGCACTTGTGATCCCAGGCTCTGCTTCCCACCACGAGCAGGGCAAAGAGGAGTTGCAGCCTTCTTTGGACTTCCCTTCATGGATAAAAGCCTGAACAAATAGCTAAATACAGGAAAAAAAAGCGTTGGAGAGCAATCTTTAGTCTCTTGTTCAAGATTTTCTATGCCATCTGTTGCTCGTGGTACTTACGCCAACACTCGTAAATGCATTTGGGGTTCTACCTTCCTCAGCCCCGGAAGAAATTAGGCTCTACCTGCCTTCAATGATCTCGGCCTCCTGCTACTGCCTGGCTTTTATGGAGCCCTAAGCTAGCCCAGATAGCCTGGGAAAAAAGATGATCCTTCCACTGCCCAGTGAAATGAGATGCTGCTATGAATCATGTGAGTTGCCAGTGGGAAGGAAAACTGTCCCAAGCCTTCAGGTTTGTAAAGCCAGCTCTTCTGAGGGCATATCCCTGTTCCCACTCCTCTCCCATAACTCTCTACAGGAGCTGGTAACTCCCACAGCCCCACCCTGGGGTCCTGGGTTCCTGCACCCTCTGATGGGAGCTGCCTTCAGCCACCTGGCAATTGGCCTTTTTTTTTTTTTTTTTTTTTTTGGCAAGAGATCACTTTCCAGCTCAAACAGGGCAGCAAAAATGAGAGACTCACCTTGCTCCACCCTGATCATGCCTGGAAAGCCCAATAACCACCATCACTCCGAGGAAGATCATTTACTTTAACGCCCAGCCTTTGAACTGCCCCACGCTTGCCATCCATGTGCAGTGCTCCTCAACCACGTCTCTCCTCTGTGCACTGTTGATGCCCCAGATCTCTGGAAAGGCTTCTCACAGGATTGTTGGGATGCCTGAAAGAAGAAACTGCCATGCTGTTGCACTTGTGCTATTCAGTGGAAAATTGCCTTCATCAGGGACACTTTGATTCCTAAGCTGGGATGTAAGGAGTTGTAAATCAGCATAGTCCCACTGCTTCTAGCAGACTCACAGGATTTGTGTCAGTACAGAAATTTGCCACTTCATTGCAGAGCTCCTTTAGCAGCAGCCTACCCTGAATGAGGCCCCATGGCCAGCTAGGAGAGGTAGCAATTTTCTCTTCACCATGGTAAACAGCAAACTCACAGATATTATTTTAGTCAGCTGTAAGTGCATAGGAAGGCTCTGTGCAGATAGGTGTGTATTAACAAGATGCACACTCATATCACACTGCTAAGTATTTTTGGGTGGCTGGTCAAGCATAGCTGCCTTTCAAACTGCCTCGGAAGGAGAAATATTAATAAACTCCCTGCAGCATGCAGATTTGATTGAATTTCTCATGGATCATAGCTCGCCTGCAGCAGGGTGGCATACCTGTCAAGCTAAGACATTGTTCCATAATTGTTCCTGATGCATTGTGTGCTAATTACCATTGCTGAAAATAATCTCCAAAGATTATGGCAGGCATCATAAATAACAAGCCAGTGGTTCGACACTGCATTATGACAAGGCCTCAATCGCTCTTATCTTTTACTGGAGTGGAGCCTATGCATTAGCTTTACTAATGAATCTTTTTCATTTGTACAAGTGATGTTTCCATTTGACAATGACATGAACATAAAGTGGAGGTTAATTTACTCTGTTCCGAGAAGTTCATTATTTAACCTGACGTTGAGGACAAAACAATGTAGCCTAATAGACGGCAAATAGAAATTAGTTGTGACGAATTTTGCCATTTAACACTCTCACGCTCAGAGGCAGCACGCACAGCAAGAGGATGAGTTTCCTTCACCGGCAAAACCACTTTATTTCCACGGTTCTGAAAAGAAAAAAAAAAAAAAAAGATTCCCGGACTCCCAGAATCCCCTGTACCTTGTAAAACACGATGGATTTACACAGACATAAAAACTGCTGGTAACTAATGGCCCAACGTTGTCATTGTGTCAATTTTTATCAGATTAGTTGGCATTAACACTGTATCACCGATTGCCTTACAAGCCAAGCTGCTGTGAATTGAATTGGATTCAGGTAGCTATTAGAATTGCCAATTTAAACACTCGGGGCTTATCTCAGCTCTAAGCCATTGACAAAAAGGTTTGGTCACTTCCCCGACATTTTCTGACATGTGTGCTCTGGGCAAGCGATGCAGCATCCGGTCGCTGGCTGCGCTCATCCCTCTAGGCCTTCAAAATGTATCTATTCAACATTCATTTAACATCATCCAATGTGGTTTGAATCAAGCAAATATTTTCCTTGTTTATTGCACGCGCTCATTGTGCTGTTTCAAGGAGGTTTATTAATAGTTTGCAATAAATTTGCTAAACAATTTGCAATAAATTATGCAGTCATATTTATAGCAGTGACACATTTTAGAGGACAAAAGTTGACCTTTCCCATGCCTCAAAGAGAGAAGGGGCAGGGTGTATCCATTACAACCCAGCCTTTCGTAGGCTCATATCCTGGTTCCTTCAGCTTACAGAGAAGATAAAATGTATCTGCTCAAAAGCTAGTTTAATTTGTTTACAAACAATGGGACATATTCTCTGGGACCCTGTGAACGCTGCTGGGCTGGATTCCGATGTGCCACAGGAACTGAAACCTGAATGGTCTGTTCAGAGGGGTTTGCAGGGTAAGGAGCCCTTTGGATTTGGGGTTTTGCTTGTTTTGTTTTGGGAGGGTTTTTTTGTTTGGGTTTTTTTTTCATTCATAGCTTGACAAAAAGCAACATCTTGAGAGGAAACACTCCAATTTCAACAGCACTGCATTTTCCAACAACAACAAAAATGTTCCTTTAATTACTTCCAAATCACATCTAATATTTAGTCAGTGAGAGATGTGGCGATGTGTCTGAGGGCTTTCTCCAGTTCTACCCTGACCCCATCTCACCACTGGCTCTCAGCCGTTGGCCAGCTCACCATCGTAGCCACCTACAGCCCTTCACTTACGGACCACCAAAGAAAGTCCAGTTACAGTGATAGACACATGCAAGTAAAAACTGCAGCCTCTCGCTCCGGCACAGGGCCGAGATGGCATCTCTGGAGGTGGCACATAGCAAACCTCCACTCTGTCCTCAGCTGTGAGGTTTATACCCATATTTCCTGGGGCTATCCTCCTCCACCCTCCCCATTCATGTCCAGCTGGGAATATGGAGTGGAAAGAAAAAAATAATCCTTCATATTTTTCCAGACTTTAGGGCTGCTCTGGCTAACTCTGTCCTGACGAAGAGCATCATGGGATCCTCAGCGACCACATATGGTCGGGAAACAGTTTTCAGATTGCCGAGAGGCAGCTTCTCCTGTCACACCGGGATAATTTTCTTGCGGGTGACCCAGAGCGTACAGGCTGCCTCCCTGCCACCTACCACCCCGAAAACAGAGAGCAGCCCATAAAAGGTGCCGGTGAGGTAATGGTCTCGCTTCTCGGAGCGAGGGAGCACAGTGGTGGGAAAGAAAGAGCATCGTTCTAGGAAAGAACCGGGCAGCAGTTTGACTATGCCTCTTTTTTACTGCATATTATTAGAGTATTACATTCATAGTCAAGGGTCAGCTGCCATTTCCTGGGGTTTATAACTTGCCTGTTTTAATTAACATCAGGCTGAAGCTTGGTAGGGAGGCGGGGTCAGCCCAGATGTTAATGTTATTCCAAAAGTGCCTTATATCAGCGGTGTTATTTAAAATATATTAAACAGGGAACATTTAGGGATGTGCTGATTCCAGGGTTGTATTTTAGACAAATAATAAAGACAGGGCTTCGTTTTGGAAGAAAGCAATTTGGTATAGACCTTGTGCCTCTATGAGCAGCTCACCACCGAGAGACAGGAAGAATCAGTTCTCTGCTGTCCACGGGGGCTCCTCTGGACTGGATCAGCCTGGCAGGGGGAACAAGCACCCCAGCTGCCCTCTCCAGGCTGGTTTCGGGTCTCAGCAGGGCTGATATTAGCTCAGATGCAGTGGTTTATGAACTCAGCGGCACCCTTTCACGCACCAGGAGAAATGGCTTCTCAGTGTTATTCAGCCCTAGGAGCACTGTCCCACAAAAGCAGAGCCCTCATCAGAGTTCTCCACTGTCCCCTACCCTCTATTAACCTGCGTAATGAAGAATGGGCTGTTGAGAGTTAGCTAGGCAGACAGGCAATAACGCTTTAAAGAGTTGCCTTGAACAGATATTCTCCAAATTTCCAGGATGTTTTTGCTGGTATTGGAAGCGCACTAGTAACACTAGCAAAATGGTCACTACCACTTCTGCAGTATTTGCTTACAGAGACATGGCTATTCTTTGCATGTTTGCAAATTGTGGAGGTGATCTGAATTATACACACAAAGTTACTGTGCTTGTGGCATTGACATTACGAACGGAGGCACTGGGACTTGGCACCACCTTTTTAAAAACCCCTCATATAGTTAACAATTCAATTGGCTGCTGTCTAAAGAAGTGGTTGTCTTCACTGTTCTGGTAGTAGATGACTGTGTGCAGTGTTGAAGTCCTTTCTGGTGAGTTAAAGACTTGCAGGGACTCTCTACCTTAACTCTGAATCCCAGCACTGTTGTGCACATAGACTATTTCCTGTTGTTTTAACCCAGATCTCTGGGTTTCCCAAGTCCATGTTGCTTTCTACAGCTTCACCTTAGTCAGGCTGACTTATAATCTCCCTGTTTCTCCATGCACTGGTCTGCAAACTCAAAAGCTCTTGTAGCTTTAGGAGCAATTTCAGCCTACTCACTAAAAAAATCATCCCCAAAATCAGCACATCTGCTTAACCAGCCTCTACCACTGGGTCATGTCTTACTTGCTCATCTACTGAGTATCTAGCTTTGAGACAGGACCTGGTGCTCTCCTCGTGTTACAGGCAGGGAGCTGAAGTATCAGGCAGATAAGGGACTTGCCTGAGGTGATACCGGGAAGAGGTGGGAACTGAACACAAGTCTTACAAGTTCTTGGGCTCTGAACAACTGGCCATCCTTCCCCAAGATATGGCCTCTTCCTAAGGACTAATACAGACCTTCTGCTTTTGGCTGTAGAAGGGGCTTGGAGAAAGCAGCACACAAAATAGCCCTAACTTGCATGCTGCTTCTCACAACAAACAAGAAAGAGAATCAGATCTTTAGCCTGTGGGGACTATTCCCAAAGGACACAGAAATGATAACTAAGAGAAGCAAATCTATTTCCAGTTGGCTTAAAATTATTCTACAAAGGGTCACCTCTGTTAGAAAAAAGATAGACATCCATCAAAGAAGACTAAAAAGCGCTCGTTAGTTGCCAGTTACATTATGCTTTGAGCTAAGGACTGGTCTGCCCCATCCCCAGCCTCCTTCCTTTTCTGCATAAATTAATAGAGAAGTGTCATATCATCACTCTTGCTACATTTGAATGCCCAGGACTAAATGTTTAGGGACCTAGCTGGTACAATAGCTTCTCCCTTCATGGTAAAGCTACCAAAACTGCCCCAGGCAAAAAGTGACATTTCTCCAGTGCTAACAGAGAAAAATGCTAACAAGCTAATTTTGCCTGTTTTGCTTTAATTTTGATTAGGGACTCACTGGCTATAGGTAAATGTCTCAGTCTGATCGAGTTGAAAGCATGCCGTTTGCTTTGTCTTCACTCATTAGTGAACAGCAGGAGCAAATATAGTGGGCAAGTTGATTACAGCTTTTGGCTCCTTTCACAGGCAAGCGGTGAATTCCTTGGGACCGCATTCCACATAGGTGTTATATCCCCTGGTGACCCACACAACAGTCACACACCCCGAGATCATGGCTAGAGCATCCTATTGGTTTGAGGGTGGTTGTTTTGGTTTGGTTTTTTTCATGCAGAAATCTGGTAACTTCACTAACTCTTTCCTGGATGCCTTTTATTGTGTTTACCTTCAGAAACAGCAACATTATATCATGTGTTGAGAAGCTGCATGTCGCCTTGTAAACTCAGAAATTATTTTCAGGTGTATTCTGTGGGTATTTTTTCTCTCAGAAACTTAAGACGACTCTGTAGCAAATGCCTAGGTACAGGTGTTTATGGAGTCCTCCTCATTTTGTTTCTTGGAAATGCAAAAGTCCCTTCTGCTCTTGCTAACATTGGTGGGAACGAGCCAGTGGTGTTAAAAGGAATTGAATGGCTGTACCACAGCACATCAGACAGATGAGGGCATGTTTAGCACAGGAGGAACGGGGCACCACTCACATCCTGCTCCCAGTCCCTACCACCCGCGGACATTGCTGAATGCATCAGTGCTAGCAAGATTGTGTTTTCCTTTTGCCTTTAGTACATTTTCCAAAGAGCCACAGTTCCCTTACAGAGGGAAAATGCAGAAGGGCAATAGATGTTTCTGTAAGCCAGAAGCAAAGAAGATGGGAAACAAGGAGCATCAGCAGCATGGGTATCATATAACCACCTAAAAAGGAATGAGAGCACAGTAGTTTACTGTTCATGAAGGTGAAAAAATTGCAAGTAGAAGGAAGAAAACCAAACACATGGAAACATCTGCTGTAAAGAGTCACTGGAGAAATAGCTTTGTATTAATGTGGGAGGCGCATCAGCCCCCAGTGCCGCACACCATGAGGTGTGCAATAAACAGGAGGAGGCGAAACAGGAAAAGATCGGGGGTCAGATCAAGTCATGCAAGAGCCTCTGGCTCTCTCCTGGGCCCACTTGCTTATGACTAATGGCCAACACTCAATGCCTGGGAACATTCATACATCTTGACGTCCTAGTGCTGTCCAGGCAAATATTGGCAAGATCCCAAGCTGGAGATCTGCAGCACTTGCTCCAGGAGTAAGCAACTCCCTTGGAATTGTCAAAGAGGACTTGGGCCACTGCTATGGCTTTTCACTGCAGATGCAGTCAGCTCTTGCCTGCTTGGGAGGATGGAGCAAAAAAAAAGAAATCCATTAGCAGATGGATGCACAAGGTAGAAGTTTCTGACACTAAGGGACACCAGAGTCCCTGTGGCCATCCCTTACCTTGGGAACCATGGCATAACTCTCTGGAACACATGGGTGTTAGTGGAACCACACTGGGGCTATGGGTTACATTTGGTGTTATCCCTTGGGCAAAAGTTAACTTACTACAAGAGCAGTGCAGGCAGAGGTAGGCTGAGATGGGCTTTTACCCCAACATTAAATTGTCTTGCTAGTAAGATCTGTTTCATCCTTTTCCTTTCTCATTTTCACTCTCAGAATCTGAGATGCATCACAACATACCACAAACCTGCACCCCTTTAGAGGAGAGAACGGTGGGTTTTGTGAGACCAAGAAAGCTTTGACTTTTTTGTTTAATGTCAGGGGTTATTTTCTGGCAGGCAAAAGTTATAAGCAGTTCCCAAGATCCGGGGATGCAGATTCAATAAAGGGAGACAAAAGATTTGAGGTTATGTTCTTCAGAGGGGAGCCTCTTTTGTTTGTTTGTTTTGTTTTTACTCAAAGGGCATTTTTAATTTGTTGCTCGGTTGGCTGTTTCCAAATATATTTGTCTTTGCCATCTTCCTCCTTTCCTGCCTCTCTCTGGTTCTGATTTTCACAGCCATTAGTAAATACATCACCAGTGGGATCTCTTCTTTAGGATTTATGTTTATAGTTAAAAATCAATTTCATCCCAGAAAAGAGGATGAAGGGAAAAAGTGCGAGAGAAAAGGAAAAAAAGATAATAAAAAGAATAAGTAAGAAAGAGAGAAATCACACAGATGTTTGGATGAGAGTGAATAGTCTCCCCAATTTATGGGGAGAGCCCTGATGCCATACACTGGCTTTGAGTCAGTGTTCAAAACCACATTGCTCTCAATTTATTAACTGAAATATAGAGAAGATTAAAAAATTAAGACCCATATTAGACTGACTATTAAAACTATATTCCAGCATGACACAAAAATTGCATCTGAATGAAACTGTTGATGTTTGCCAGAAGTAATGGTTGCTCACACAAACTGCTGGGAAGTCCTGTAATTGTCTGGTGAAATTCAACTCCAAATTGCCAGAGCTCTGTATGGACAGACTGGCATGTGTTTAAACTTGGCTTCTAGCAGATGTTTGCATTAGCATTTCCCAGGCATGCACTAAATGGACACTAACATATTTAGCTCAAGAAAGTTTAAACAGTTAAACAATTCAGGTAAACCACTGAGGTGCTGTACATGGCCGGGGCTGGAGGCGGAATCAGGGAGGCACTGCTGCGTCAGTGCCTGGCCACCACCTCCAGGCTCCTTCTTTGCCCCCTTGCAGATATGCCAGCCAGATCACCTGTGTGACTGCATCCTGGTGAAGCCATTTAAGTAGCCTTTACTAAGTTAGCTCATTCAGGCAGAAACAGGTCTAAAGATCCCCCATACAAATAGCTGAATACTGCTTAAGGAAGCAGCCAGATCTGGAAGGGGGCAGCAGCAGGAGATGGCAACATCCTCAGCCAGCAAAACTGCAGCCAAAAGAGACTGCGTGATAACAGCCTTCTGCCCTGGGGCAGGAAGGGCTTGTCCTTGCCCAAACTTTTGATTTTCATCAATATAAGTGAACGCTAAAAAACTGTAAACTTTCCATCCAGTCATTCTCAATTTATTGCATCAGGAGGGAATAAACATCATACATTTTCTACATTAGATCTACCCTGAGCTGCGCAGGATTTATTTTATTTAGACCACACATTGCGTGGTGTATTTATAAAGCAGAGACCTCTGAAATACAGTTCTGCTTGGGGAGGTCTCAGCTGAGCCATATATTGAACAATCACACACTTTAGCAAGCTGGTGAATGTCAGTGAACTCTAGAAGTCACAGAAGCAGCTGGTCAATACAACGGAAAATTGGTAGGAAAGCCGAGCGTGGGGCAGAGCGGGCAGGAGCCTGGAACCACCGTTAAACTCTGAGCTCTCCTGCAAATCGCAGGAGAGCCTTTTCCCGGCATCCTCCCTGCTCGCCATGAGTCACTACTGAGGCTCCACATTGAGTTATCGCCATTTAGAGTGGCATTTCCTTTCAGACTGCACAAAGCAAAGGAGCCATATTAGTAAATTTATTGAGTATTTCATTAGATCAATATGGAGTATGATTTAGGAGCCTCTGCCCAGGCTCTTTAAATCTATTTAATCAAACCAATTAATAAAAAAAATCTAGAAAGTTGAAACATATCCTGTAAGGTGCATCGTAAATACTCCCTTACTTATGCTTTTGATCTCAGCCAGGTAATTAACGGCTTTGGTTAAGTTCAAGTCATTCCCTCATGCCTGCTCGTGGTCATAAAGCCCTAGGGCTATGCATAGCTCATGGATTTATTATGTTTTTTTCCAGTTGCAAAAGCTTCTCTAGCTCTGTTTCCTTTTTTTTTTTCTTCCCTCCTTTAATTCCACCTATGCAGACCTCTGTGACTCTCCATCCTAGCTACAACAGCAGCAGCTGTCATGCTTTGTGCAATAACGCAATGGAAAACAGGGCTCTTTTGTCTTCTTCTAGCTTGTAGGATACCATAAATACAACTGAAGCCTGGATATCCCAACTGTTTTGCCAGAGCTGTAACCTGACCATTGCACATGCCAGACTAATACTCCTCAGTGGGGCATCAGCTTCACTTCAGGAGAGATGAGACAAATCCGTCAGGACATTGACCTTCTACCTTCCTCATCCAAAAGCAAACGGGTGGGAATATATTCCCCTGTGGAGTAAAGAGGCTCTTAATTCTTCAGCTAGAAAACTCTCAGCCATTTAGACAAGCATGGAGGAAGCTAGAGGGAGAAAAAAAATTGTGTCCATCACAGGGGGGATGCATAGTATGCTGGAGGGAGAGAGGGACAGCGTGAACACATTTCTTCCCAGAGTCTTTAAAGTCAAGATAGCAGCTTTATCTTGCTTTACAATCAAGGAAATCCGGGCTCTGGGGGAGAGAGACAAGGGACAGATGAATGGGTTTCCTCTAAGCACATGTAATATATATCAGTATCTGAAGAACATTGGTCATAACTCTTGGACAGTGCCCCAGAACAAAATAAATAATGAGGAATGCTGGGCTCACCGGCTGCTTGGAGCAGGAGAGCTGAGCCTGAACACGCTGCAAACAAGGAGCTTCTCTCTCCTTTCTGCTCGCAGTAAGCATCTAGTTTTACCTGAACAGCTATGGGAGGTAGAAAAAAAAAAAACAAAACAAAACGTAAAAACAATTGACTCACTTTTTTAACACAGCTCCCTAGAAGAACAACTTATTTTTCCAAATGAGTGTCAGGTTAATTTTCCATAGTTATGTGAACATCACAGGAACTATACTGAGGTATTCCAGGTGATGAATAGGCCTACATAAAATGCCAAAGGTCCTTCTTCTATTGGGGACCAGGTTTGTTTGGTAAAATAGTTTAAGACAAATATGGAGCACTGTGGGAGACCCGAGAGGTTGCATTTCTCACTGTGTCCTTTATGCCACCACTCTTAACTCCCAAATAAAATCAGGAACTAACGGAGCTACTAAGAGGCTCCCATTAAGACCTTCTGATTTAGATAGACAAGCCAGAAACAGAATGGAGGAGATCTTCCCTGTGACAGACAGGACAGTGCCCTGACTGTGGTCTATGAGTTGCACTCAGGTTTCTCAATACCCAGTTCAGCCTTGTCACAGCTTGCACCTTTCAGAAATACTCTGCCACCATCTGTGGGTGGGGATTACAGTAAATGTCCCGGTTTTATCACAAGAATCATGGAGGAGAACATCCCTTTTCTATACATCACACCTCAAAACGCTTGCCGCAATCTGAGACCTCTTGGGAAACACTGAGCTGGGGTGGTTTCCCTACTGCAAGAGGGGGCAACGGTTGGTGTGACAGGAATAAAACTGATACGCAGCAGCGAGAGGGAGATGTCTACTGGTTCCCCAGCTCTATCAAAAGCTTCAGGATGAGTCAATCTGACCTTTGACTGCATAAGTGGGAGTCCACAAATGGATCAAAGCCTTAACATAAACCCTAAAAAAGGGCACAGACCATAGCCTTGCTTTAGCTTTCAGTTGGGTTTTCCATTGCATGAGCAGCCATGTGGCAATGAAAGGAGCAGAGGGGATCATCCCTTCCTGAGAGCACTTGCAAGCACAAAAACCTGATCACAAATCCTTTGAAGACAGCAAGAGTCCTTCCATCAACTTCAGCTGATCTTGGATCCAGCCCAGGGCTCACAGCTGAATGACTCCCTGGTTAGGTTTTTTCTCCACAGCAAAGACAGAAAGAAGATGCTGCTCTTAGAGCAGGTAGGGGTCCATGATTATGAGACCTCTCTGTATTTTTTTCAAGCAGCAATGGGCCAGGCAGATTCTGTTTACTCTAATATCTACTCAGCACTCATGCGATCAGAGCAAAAGTATTACCAACTGTGTCTTATTGCCAGAGGGTTTCTAAACTTGTGAGGCCCCAGAATGGGGCTCTTCCCCACTAACCCCCTCTCCCTTCTCAGGGTCTGGGGTGACCATGTTCACCAGGCTTTTGATGAGTTGCCACCACTGTGGTCCCATTCTCACCCAAACCATGTGCAGCTACTGGGGCGGGGAGGGGGGTGGGTGGGTAAAGGGACTTCTGAAAGCAGGAAAACAAATCCATAGCTAGTAAATTATATATAGCTCTTATCCCACAATTAGTTTGTAATTCTGAAGGACTGCAGACAGTCAGACTCCTGTGTAATAATCCCCGAGATCAGATTCACATTGAATTGAAGGACTTTGAAGAAAGATACGCAACAAAAATTAGGCCAGGATCTATACCAGTTTACACTAGTAAAAGATCTGTCCCTATAAGGTTTTTTAGCAAAAATGTGAGGCCCTTTCCTCAGTTAGTTTTTTATTTGCACAAGTTCTTTTCCCCTTTGAATGTTTTCTCTATCTCAAACCCAGATTCTTCTTTATAACTACTTCCGTGTTGGTCATAATAGCATTACTTCTACTTTACACCATTGTAAGACTCTGTCAGAAAACAGACATCACTGAGGGTGTAAAGATACATATTTCCAGTTTGGATAATTAGAAATAGACATTGAAAACAATGTGTGGTTTATATATCTCATTATATATATAACATTGCAAAATGGGTGGTACTTGAATTTATCCATTCATCATAAATATTGATTACTTGCGTAGTAAGTGATAAATCAAAATGCAGTAATCACTAAATCAAAGATTTATACGAGTAAAGAGCAGCAAAGCAATTAATCAATTCCCTGTACAGCCAATGATTAATTAGGTTCCAGTCTGAAAGCATAAAGGCTGGTTTACAATTAAGACTATTACAGATAGGCTTTATATATTTTTTTTCCTAAACATCCTGTTCTTGAAAAGGAGATAAGTTGACCCCAAACAAACAATGCTCTGAGAAGGATCAGATGATACAGTTGTGTGTTTACATTCAAGGCTCTCAGGTCCTAGAAGCACAGATCACAGGAGACGGAAGCAGCAGCACGTTGCTAAAATCCCATAGTCAGACCCTTCACTCTGCCTGGGCTTGCTCTGTTCCACAGCTCAGAATAGACACTCACCCCAGTGCATGGGATTTGGGAGCTAAAGCCATCGGAGAGACCTTCTTGGGGCAGCATGGATCCTGGTGGCTGCTTCTAACCAGTGTCTGTTAAAGAACTACCAGGAGCCGACATGGATCCAGGTTACTTCTGACACCCCAGATACGGCAGAGTTTGCAAGTGCCACGAGCCCTTGTGGCAAGTAGCCCCAGCCCCCTCAGACAGAAGGGTTCTGATCACCTTCCTGCCATACAGCAGCATCGCACAGGCAGCGGGTAAAGCTGGAAGCATCACAAAGTGCCACAGTCCTTCCCGTTGCAGAGGAAAGTGTGTCCTGCTGAGCCCCGGGGAGTACCAGCTGCAGCATCCCAGCGGTGGGTCCCGCCTGGTCCTGCCTGCAGTTACTGGTGACAGGGACTAGGACAGCATCCAGGGCAAACCACAGGCTGCTACGCACAACCGTTACACAAAGTCACAGTGAGCAGATACCAACAGGGTTATCATCACTCCCCAGTCTAGATCATAGGGGAACCTTTCGGAGTGCCCCACCTCCGTGCTTTGGCGTGACCCATGCAGGATTCAGTTTTGAGTCAGCAGCACTGCTCCAGTCTGTTGAACTGGAAGCACTGGGCTGACATGGGATCAGCTGTGTAGCTCAGCATTGCTGGCACAAGACAAATATTTGTTCCCAAATTCGCCTACCAGCAAGAGCTCCTCCTTATGCCAGCCAGCTGCTTGGCAAGAGTTGTTTCCTGCTCTTATTCATTGTAATGCCTTAGCCAGGCCAGTTCTTGTGCCTGGGAGAGAGCAGCATTAGCAGCATGTGATGGCTATTTCATCCCCCTCCCTTCTTCCAGAGAGCTGAAGAACAGGCCTGAGAGCAGCTAAAAACTGGAGAAGAGCAACAGGACATGCTACTCTGGCTCAAGGTGCACCCTTAGTTCAGAAGGATGAAGCCCCAGTTCATGCAAAATGCTCTTTTTTTGGCTTGCTGCAGCATCACTACAACATAAATTCAGTGGCTGCTGGCTGTTGGCAGCGACCATCACACATCTGCATGACATGTATCAAGCTGTATCTGTGCCACTGCTCATACACGGGTGAGCAAGAGTCAGACCTGAAAGGGAAGCTATCAAAGAAGGAAAAATGCCTCGTACCAGAGAAACAGGTTTTCTTCCTTGTCTCTGTTTTTTCACCCCAGTATTTTTTAGGGTGCTGACTTTACCTCCCTTCCCTAGGAGAGGAGATGATAGGGATGTGGATACATAGATGTCTCCAAGCCCTGTGTACTTTGGCTGAAAGGCACTAGCTGAAGCCTCCTTCACCTTGGCGCTGCAAATTACTCTGGATAAGTCTTTTTGTATGATGTGCATATTGAAAATGTAGAGGTCATGAGTCTGCAGCCCCACCTATGCACCTTTCTGAGGCTCTCCACACGTCCAGCTAAGCCAGGTGAGAGCTCTGGGTCTGTATGCAGTGGTAGTGACAAGTTCCCAGGTAATTAGTTTACTCATCCAGAAAATGCAGTTAAGGGTTACCCAGACAGCTCCCAATAAAAAAAATTATCCAATATTTTTTAGGGAAAAGTCCAATCATTTTGTTTGACATTTTGAAAATGAAATGTTACAGCTCCATATTTCAACAGGAAGGTTTTGAGACCAAATTTGCTCAAACTCAGGCTTTTTATATATAGATGTATACATTTTTTTCAAACAGAACAAAACAACATGTTTTGCATAATTCAAAGTGATAGTTTTCAGAAGAGATGACAGTGGTGAGAGCTATTTCAGAAGAAAACTTGCTTTGTGTTCTCTTAAAATGGTGAACAAGCTGAAAAATTAATTATTCACACATCTCTAAAGCACAAACTGCACAGTGCAGTTTGGGCCCAGGCAGAGGTACGTTAGAAATCTCTCCTAGTCAGCAATTGATTTTTGATCCTGCTTCACCTCTGCGTATAATAACTGGGCAAGGCATGAGAGCATCATGTGGCTCATAGCAGGTGCTTTGCACAGAGGTAGCAGTGAAGCATCCTTTCTGCACAGCATTGCCTGCAAATGCTCTTTTTGACCTCGTTTTGCCTCGATGCTTGCATTACTCACTCCGAATTTGGCTGCCTACCTTGCTCTCAAGTCTCTTGTCTCTACTTATTTGTGTTAAGCATAGGACACATGGACAAAATAACCAGAGCAATGCCAAAGCTGTAACTCAACCCTGTGTTTTCCTGAAAACAGCAGAGAAAAAGAACACTTTTTTGGTGGGGAGAGAGGGAGAGGAAAGGGGGAGCTGGGATAAGGAATCAGCTAATTAGCCTCATCTACATTTCAGCTATATGGTTCACGGGTACTAAATCATTCCTGACATATTTAGGTTGCCATTTATTACCAAAATTATTCAATGTGAATTTTGCCATTTAGGACGTGTTAAGAAAAATACTTACGCCTTCAGAGTGACTCCAGCTCTGATCCCTTCTGACATAACGGCACCAGTGGGCCACAGCTTAAGTGCATGCGTGCCTGCCCACAGTAGCAACCCCAGCACACAGCTGGATGCACAGCTGTAACGGACAGGACTGTAGGGCTGGGTTCAGATCTAGAGACTGGGGTGCTCAGAAGTGACTTCTTAGTCAAAAAACCCCACATCACCATCCCCCACAAAGCTACAAATTAATATCTCCTGCTATGATAATCTCAGCATTCAGTTCAGCGTTCCTGATATATATTGAAAAATTTGCATGCATAAAAACTGAACTTAAAACTTAGTCTTGAAACTGTATAATCACAGTGGAAACAGCCTTATGCCAAAGGATACACACAAATATGCATACACACACACGCTTCACATGACTATTAAACTGCCTTATATTTTTAGTTAACTCTTCATTGTTGGGTTGTCCACAATATTTTGAGCCACAGCTCTGCACCCCAAAAAAACGTTAACTCAGACCCTTACCATGCCCCTGAGGGAGGGACTTACAGGGCCACTCAACAGACAAGACCTCCTGGGGAGCAGGTGAATTTGGAAAGGTGAGTACATAAGTCACTTACCCTGCAGCCTGTCACCTTCCTGAGCCTCTTGCTCCAGCTCTGCTGGGCTCCCCTCCCATCTCTGCTTCACTCTTGCTCTGCATTTTGAATCCCAGCCCTATTAAAGCCTCCCATCCTTTCAGGTGAAACCACTAGCCTGGATTATCACACCCCAACCTCCACCTCAAGCCTTAACACTTACGGACACCAGTGTCACAAGTGCAGGGAGACTTCAGCTGGTTTATGTGAGCTAGCCTGGGAAATAGCACAGCTATACACTGTATTTGTATCAGGTTGTATCTCTGCTCAGATCACCGCTAGCCTGGCAATTGTGCCTCTGATCACCAGTACCACCAGCTTTTCTCTTTTCTGCCATACTCTTATTGTTCTTCTAATGGAGAAATGAGATTTATCACGCTGTGTGTAACTGCGTGTGTTTACGTCTGTAGGTCCCCATTTAATAACTTTAAGATGCAGTGGCTAATTTCAAAGAAAATTTGACAGAACAACTGAGGTCTCAGAGATATGAAGTTCATGCAGGTTTTATGAAAATAGATTCCTGGATAGAGGAAACTGCTCTTATTAATGTCTCCCACAGAGAAAATGCTAATAAACTCACCCTTTATTAGACATTAGAGAGTCAATGTAGAAAAGAAATGCTGGAATCCCAGCTCATCAGTCCTGCTGCTCATGGAAAAAATTGTATAATCTGGATTTAGTTTGCTCTGGGCCACCGCAGCCAAAGATAACTCTAAAAAATTAAGAGTTCCCTTTACATTCTCTTATAAATTAGTAAACAAAGCCCACCCTACATTTGAGGTGAAATTCCCCACATTAGTGACAGGCTGAAGATGAATTTTAATGATATATTTTTAGCTGGCTAGTTCCTCTGCCACTGAAAATCAGCATGAGTCCACAGGCGTGAATAAAGCAAAGCTGATTTTCACCACTTTACTCCTTATTATTGTTGGGAATATATTCATTCCTGCATCTCTGAGTTCAAAGAGGAAAACAAAAATAGCCTTTTTCATAAAAAAAGTCAAAGTGGGAGGGGTTAGTTGGCAAGATTTTTCCAGTGAATGGGTCTTGATTTTGCAACTGGCTTCCAACTGAGTCCAAGGCAGTCTGAATTTGACTTTCAGGCTATCTGCTGAGCTATTTTCCCAGGCATTTGAAACAGATGAGATGTAACAGCAGTTTTTTCCCTTAGCCAGGGCCAGTTTCCTATCAGAGGTGCAAATTCAGATTTATCTACTACAAGAAGCTTAATAAAAAACACCCTTTTCCCCCTCCCCCAGTCATTGGTTATCATAAACAAATCCCTCAGCAGAAGCTAAAAAGAAGATACTTTGAGGTTAAAAGCAGCCTTTAAAAGAAAATGATGTTGTACATCATCCCAAAATTTAATATGACTTTATGCACAATAGTAATGTGCCTGGTAATGCAAAGATTTTTCTAAAGTAGCTTAATAACAATCCAATATTCTCTTCCTTAAAAAATGAAAATGTATGTCAAAAAGGGATCTAATGTAGCTGCATCTTGTATCCATTGATGGAGAGAGCTGATTTACATAGATAGCATTTAACATACTATCATCATTATCCTATCAGTCTTCTGTCTAATCTGGAAGCCTTGAGACAGAGTTCTCAATGTTCTCTGAGGTAAAAAAAAATGCCAACCAAAATTATGGTAAAGGGGGAGAAAAAAATCAGCGAGGGACAGATGAATATCAAATCAGATGAGATAAAAATGGGATTTTTTTTTAGCCAGCATAGTATGAGCTTAAAATGCTGAAAAGTGGATAAAACAAATAATGTTTAAGACTGTAGCATACAGTACCACAATGATGAGGAATAAAAGAGAGAATTATGTTAATGGTTGGGTCTGCATGTGCTTGTGGAGACTGCTCATAGATTGTTTGTGATGGCTTGAAGGATACAGATAGCGTGGATGTCTGAAATCCAGACGGTATATAACATTCATTTCCTTTCCCTCTTACCCCTTTTGCATGAATTTATTGCTTGTGGAGGATGTAAGCAACTGAAGGAGGCCTTCCACTGTGAGCGGGATGGGGTCATATAAAAACCTAGGCAGGGTGAGACTGTCCCCACTGAAGTCAGTGAGGTTCTGTGCTTCTCTATGTTTGGACCAAGTTTGCATTAAATTGCTCATCTTCAACACAAGTGTGTGGTTATGGCAACATCTCCTACCCCTTGCTCTCTCCCACTTTTATAGCCTTTCTTTAAACTCAGCAAACCCACCAGTGCCTGCACCTTTCCCAGCCCCGGTGTCTCCCCCCGCGCTGCGAAGGGCTGCCCCAAAGCCCCACAAACTGCCCCGTCCACAGGCAGGACCAGGTCTGCAGGTCCTGCTGCTGCAACTGCCATGCACACTTCCCACCGCCACCACAGGACTGAGGTTTTCAGGGTGAAGAGAAGTAACGGCACTTCTGTTTGTCTAAAAACCTTTTATTTTGAAAACAAGGCAACTAAGTAGGCGGCAGCTCAGAAAGACATATGAGGAGATTGGGGCAGGGCTCAGGTCAGCAGGTTGGGGCATCAAAAACAGCAGAAGAGAGCTGGCAGCCAAGGAAACCGTGCGGGCTCCCACGTGAGGTGACATTACGGCCCCGCGGCTGCCTTTGCTGCACTCTGCACCTTTAAACTCTTATTGAGTGGGCTTAACTGCAGCCACACGAGCAAGGCCAGCGCTCAGCTCTGATGCTGGGCCATATCCAGGAGCCACCCAGACTGCGCTCTCCTCCTTACGGCTCTCTGCACTCCTGTTGTGGCGTGGCACCCCCTCATACAGCTGCGCACTACCCAGGACGTAGGGCAGGAGGGCGTTTAGCACAGAGCTGTGGAGGCTGCAGCATCCCATTAGCATCCCACATATGCGATGTTCCTGCTCTGGGTCCATGGTGGAGCCATGGCTGGGCAGACCTTTCTCCACCCCTCCCCACATTGAACTGGACGGGGTACATGACTGCTGCTGACCCCATAGCGTAAGAGAACATGGGTTTTCCTTATAGTCTTATAGGGACCATTATAGCCTAACCACTGGGCCGTCCCACCTCTCCCGCCAGTCCTTTGGCTCATGCCCACTTGTTTGCCTGTTCAACAGATTGGTTTCCTCAGTCCAAACTAAACAACTTGCATGATGTGAGGATGTGGTTGCCCTCTTTGTCTGAGAAGGCATGGCAGGAATTCCCGCAGCGGAAGAGCCCCAGGCACTGATCCAAATCTGCCTCGAGTGAGCCGAGTTCTGCAGATTTCAGTGTTGTTTGGGTCAGGTCCTTCAAGAGAAGAAGGAGAAAAAGTAATACCTCTAGCAGAAAGCAAACATTTACCTTTGCCTACATCCCATTCACCATACAGATCTCTCCCAGGACCACGAGCTAGCCTCGCTCATAGGAGGGCGATGCACAAAATCCCAGCTGATGACCGTTACCCAGGGTGAGCACAGGGAATTGGAGGGCACTAAAGGAAATGGAGCATCCCTCTGCTGCTGTCTGTACCACACATGTCCCCTTGTCATGCGGCTGCTCAGCCCTCCATTTAATGCTGCATCTGCCCCTGCATAGAAGAAAGTATGACGCAATATAAAGCCTGGTCTAGTCACTGCACCTAATTATGAGGAAGAATAGAGCAAATTTTACCCTTACATGGACATGGAGTGCCAAAGCCGTGCTGCTACTGGCGGAGTTCCCCTGTGGTTGCAACTATAGGGCACCCAGCAGGGATTTAATCCTGTTGTAAGTAGCATTATCTTGAGCTCAGATATTTGTTCTGGGCTTCACAGGGTTAGCAGTAGGGATCAGTCCTGCCCCCAAAACCTAGTGGCTTTCAAAGTGGAACGTGATCATTTTATTAAAGGGATTATGTGCCATTGTTTGTTTGCAACCACAAAGCACTGAACTCAGTGACTCGGGAGGTGCCTTCCAGTCTTCTGCTGCTGTGTTGCTAATTGAAAGAAAAGCTGCTGGTTCCCTTGTCCTCGACATTTATCATACACAAATGCCTTGGAGATCTTGCAGAAGGTTGCCGTGGGAGCCCAAGAATCTTGGGACATGAAAACTCTTGCCGAATTTCTAACTCGTATTTACTTGTCTCAGTTTCCTATTTTTTTCAGAAGTGGAGAAAAAACTGGGACCATAAAAGTGAGCGGCAACATTATTTTTCATAATACACCTTGCTTCACCTGCTTGATATTGCCCTTCTCAAGCACATGCAGTCTGATCAACAGAGCTCATAGCTCCAGACTAGCAAGAGCCACTCTCCCTGCACCTAATCTAGACCCAGGCTTAAAAAATATGTCCTAGAAAATAAGTTGCTCAAAGTGAGTTGCCTGGAGCAGATGAGAGAAAGAAAAATGAGATGCAGAAACTGTAGCAAACCTTTTCCAACCAACCATGGGGTTAAATGGGCTTAATGAAACTCTAAAGAGGAAAGTTTTGTTGAGGAGAAATAGATGTATGGATCTTACCACCTTTTGGATGAGTAGGGACTGCTTTGGTTTGAAGAGGCTCTGCCTTAGTTATTTACCTCCACTGTGGTCTGTGGGACTGTGAAAGAAAAAGTTGACAGGCACCATGCCTACTCGTGCCAGTCAGGCTCATGTGATTTAGAAGCAAGACTGAGGTTTCAGCACATAAATTTCAGCCCAGGGAAGCAAAGATCAGATCGTCTGACTCCAAAACCAGGAGAGAAAGGGAAAGACTTTTCTTTAAAGGAGTTCATTTGGAAGACATCAAAACCAAATCTTTTTCTTAAATACGATAACTGATAATGCCCTGATCCTGGAGACAGACATCTAAGCAGATGCAAAGCACTCATTGAAGACAAGCATTAGTATTTGTAAGATAAAGCCTTTATTGATACTTAGAGTTCCATCAGTTTAACTAAATGTATTTTTAAAACTCATTTAGTGAAAACATGCAAAACCCTTGGGCAGACACTCTAAAATTGTTTTAATGGTTTTAAATTGAATTGGCTTCATGATTCCTTACTAAATTAAACTATGTTAACTTTAAATTGTTCTGCAAGTAGCCATGAAGTACTATGCACAAGATTAACTAAACCAAGTTTTAAACCCAATTTCAGTCAAACCACCTTAGATGTAAGTGTGGAAAAAGCTTTAAATACAGGAAGATCGTTAAATATAGGATGGTGACATGGCATCTGGCTAAACACACTAAACACACGGAACCTTGTCCGCTGAGACTCAGAGTTAGAATCACTTCCAAAAACTGATATATTTGCTTTCTTAATTGTTCTGTACAATTTTGAAGTACTCAGTCGACTACTGATAAATGGTTTTCTAGAGTAAGTCTCTGCAGCTCTCACATTCATTGGAGTCTGCTGGGTTCAACACTCCAGGAGACTTAACAAGAACTTTTAAACTTCTTTTTTTTTTTTTTTTTTTTTTTTGGTTCCTCCATGACTTTCTGAGAGGGAAAGCAAAGAGGTGACATTAAAATGGCAGCACCCAGAGACAGCAATGACAGCTCCACAGACTATGATACTGAAAGAGTGACAAGTATTTCTAAAGGCTGCTTTGACAACTCATACCGGAGTTTTCCTTTAAGTTACAATCATTTTTCTGAAGCAGTAAAATTGGTGCCTGAAGGATCTGAAAATGAAGAAATAAAGTTGTGTAAAGTTGGCAGTATCTTACAGTGCTCATCAAGCATCAGTTATATATATAATGCCCTCTCTTACACCTGCCAAAGTTGCCTCAAGACCCTATTGCTGTGCCATGGTACAGTAGCTTATTAATAAAGCTACTGCTCTGCTTCTGGCAACTCCAAGGCAGCAAACACGGAGCAAGTGTGGGATGACGGCCTGGGCTGCCACACTGGTACCTGTCCTGCTCCCTTCTGATCCCTTTCAGTCACCCCCAGGCCTTCTTAGGACCTTCCCAAGAACTGATAACGGGACCGTCTGTTACCTTTTCTGCTCAAGGCACTCCTGGTTACTAAGAGGGATTACTGGATTAGTGTCATTGTCATTAGCAGTTTGAGGTTTGCTCCTTGCTGTCTGTGCAGAGCCGCAGTGACGAGGCACTGTGGTCATTCTGCTGGATGCTGCAGGGGAAAACAAGACAGTCCCTTCCCCAGAGCCCAACACTGAAGAGAAGAGACACAGGCAAGTCATAAGGACGAGGTCTGCCCAGGATGTCACTGTCCCGCTGTTGGTGTGTTTGAGTTATACTTAACTTTAACAGCTGAGGTGTTTAAACCCAGTGAGATCCAGATTCAGCAAAGGTGTGGGAGATGTCGAGATGTAGCTGCACCTTTCCGAGGCTGCAGTGAGTTACCTTCCCAATGCAGCAAGAGGCCAGTAGTGCGACTGCCTGGGTCACATACCTGTCCCAGCAATGCCCCAAGCAGAAAACAGTTACCTGCTGCACTCTCTATTCAGGATTTAGCCTGAAGGTTCAACCTAACCCTTGAAATTTGTTTTCACCTGCCTAGAGAAATGATTGCTTGCCTGAATAATTCAGTTGCTGTCAGCTTTATCAGCTGGACATCAGATTATTATTGTTTTGTTTAGAGGGCAGCAAATCATTCTGTGCGAAAGTGGGAATCATCTGTGAACTGCAAAAGCTGGCAACTGGACAAACATCAAGATGTCAGGGAACTTCTTTAACCTTGCCCGGCTGCTGGGCCTGATGCACTTGACTTACACACTGGCATCACCCTGCTTGGTGCCTTCCACCAAAAGACCAACATCCTTTAATTTTGGCTCTTCCCTGGATTGGGGAAATTCCTTCTTTTCCAGGCCAATCAACAGAAGCTCACCGAGATTTATGGCTTTGATGAGTGAAATTTTCAGCCTTGAATCTACAGACTGCCACTTTAAATACATTATAGAGATTATCAGCAATGTATCAAGGTGTCTTTGCAGGATGGTATAAACTTCTACTGCACTACTTATTGCCATAAACCATACTTCCAGGTTTTTATTTATATGCGCATTAGCTCAATATGATTGGATCTGTAGCCAGCTCTGGGGACTGGAGTAATTTATATATATCAATAAAGGTCTCCAGCCAGCCACTGGGTGCTCTAAGGGGAACAGTAGTTCCATTTAAAACATTAGGAACTGGAGAAATTGAAAATAACTCTCTATTTAGAGGCCAAGAAGTAAGACAGCAGGCAACAGAGGTCCCAGCACAGCAAGGCTATACTAAAGAGATTGTTAAAATGTCATTTCACTTACATATAAGCCACAGAAAAAAAAATTAACCCTTTCTCTCCCATACTCGCTACAAATAACACTTGAAAAGAAAACATATTTTTCAGACCTAAAGTGTTTTAAATAATCCCAGAGGATATGACCATAAAAATCTGAGTGACACGTTCAAAGAATTCAGGGGAGTTTACTTGCAAAATTAGTTTTAAAAAAGACAGAAAATCTCATTACCTTTGCATTTGTTAATGTTAGAGCTGAAATGTAAAAGCAGCAAAAAAATCCCTCAGTGGCTGGATTTTACTAGGCACAAAAAGCCTACAGGAAAAAGTGTCATCTTGTCTACCTAAAGTAACCAAACCCAATACTATTAAATTTTAACATTAAAGTGTCTTCGACTGCTCTTTTCCTTTAACAAGCAAGGAAAGCATTGCATAAGCATCTAGCATAGATCTGCTGAGGTTTACCTGCCTCCGTTGCTCCTAAGTTTCCCATGGTTCATGGATACACTTAGCTGGTAGTCTAGGTTTTGACAGTGTTTATATAGTAAAAATTTCATCTTACAGTGAACTTTAATGACCTGTAACTCAAAGCCAGCTTGATCGACTTCCTATAATTTTTTCAAAAATTCTCTTTAACTTTCTGCAAAAGATAACTAGCAGGTCAGAAGGAGGATAGGGCAAAAATGTTCTAGACAGAAAAAAGCCATATGAAGCTACACATGAAAAACAGGCTGTAGGGTCTTGCAGTAGCCTGAACTATGGAGCCACACTATTCACATATCAGGACAAAAAAGCATGTGGGATTGTTAGAGAGAAGCATCTGCTAAAAGACAGCCTTCCCCTGTCATGCTGCTCTGTATTTTCTTCACTTTGAACTAGAAAAGCAATAAGAAAATCCAAGCTCCTTCTCACCATCCCAGCCCCTCTTCTCTCTCTCCTTTGCAGGAGAGAAGTGCTAATGTTTCATTTTGCTTCCTCAAAATTGAGGATTTTTCTGAGGGTCCAAAACACCAGCATGTAGGGCCTGCCTCCTGCAAAGCGAGCCAGTTGGGTTTTCTTTCTCTGTTATTTGCTTAACCTGGGGGGTGGGGGGGGGGGAACAAACACCAGTGTGGTGCTAAACTGGGGAGCAGTCATTTCCAAGCAAACATAGTGTGGCTGACGTGACCACATCGCAGAGTGAGCAGGCCTTCCTCTCTCCCATCACGCCCCTGCACCCCAAGAGGAAAAAAAATTGCTTAATGCATAACAATGCCATTGTGTGCGGGAGAATTCCTGCCTCGAAGGAAGCGTCCCCACCAGAGTCCCCGCATGCGGCTTGCAGCGCTTTGAACACTCCTGCTGTCCTTGTGCCATAGCCAAACTAAATCCATTTCTATTCAAAACTCAGATACTGCCCTGCTGTTCCAGGTTTTGTTTTGTTTTTTAAAGGTTTGTTTCTTATATAGGGTATTTATTTGCAGTGGATTAATTTATGGTTCATGATGCTTTACTTTTCCAAGGATATTGCTTTCTGCTCTGGGGAGATAGTGTGGGCTGGTGGATAGAACCATTGGGTAGAGGCTATGGAGACCTGAAGTGTGGTTTGGAGCAGGTCATGCCCTGCAGCCTCTCTTCCTGTCCCTTCAGCAAAACCACCCACCCTCCGGGTTTCATGCATGGTTTCATTGCTCCCACTGAAGGAGTGGTTGTTAATTAATGTCATGAAAGTGCTCTATTTAATCCCTCCGATGAGTGGGCCCGAGTTGATACCCAGGTCTTGTGTTAGACCTTGTGCCCTGGAGAAAAGTCATCCTAGGATACATAAGTGGGAGGAAAGCATGACGTGTTGTAGAGGAAGGATAAATGTCAGGAAGAGATGTTAGTGTCACAGGGCAAAGGTGAAGGAAAAATGCACAGAGAAGTATCACAGCATGTTAGCTGACGAATGTGCAAAATTTGCACCATCTACTGCTAGTAATCGGCTCTCTCAGGTAAGGGAAACTGGGCTAATGCTTGTGGGACAGGCGTTACTGCACTGGCCTCAGTGGCCGCTGCCTTTCATGGACCGCACACAGGAACAGGACAGTCCCCATTCAGCGGGGACTGCGCCCAGATCCTGGCCAAACAAGCAGGTCATGGACAAAGTCCAAACTGGGGGTCCTGAAAATGTTTCTGTGCATTCTGCATGGCATCAGTGGTCCTTCCTAGTTGTTGATAATTATGGGTTTTTTTCTGAATAAGTGCATTAGTGCCTCCATATTCTCACTTTGCTTGGAACTGCAGGCACACCACGCTGCAATGGCTGTGTTATTCTAACATTATTAAATGTGCACTCTTCTTTTATTAGGCTTTTTAATAACATTTAAGTTGCACTCCTGGGAATTTTTGCAGAAAGGGAATGTTGGCCAGCCTAATTTGTACATGAAAATACCCCATAGGCCAAGGAAACAAGATTCAGATGAATTTCACATACAGTATGACTATGAATACAACAAGTGCTGAAGGACTTTTGGGGTGTAAAACCATTCAACTAGGAATGTTTGAATCCCATGTGTTGTGCTCTCTAGGCTGTATCTTGTTTGTGCACATTACTGCTTACATTTCATGTGTATTTTTGCTTCTTTAGTAAATGCACCCCAGTCTTCTCATTCCATATCTAAGAGGTGCTTTGTAACACCCCACAATGAGGCACTGAAGGACTTGCTGCCCTTACAGGAGACCCTGCTCTGCATGTCAATCCTAAATCACTTAATCCCCAGGCTGCCAGAAACACAAAGCCCTTGGGGATGTCCTGGGTGAGTTGTCCAAGTCCACTCCCAGCCAGGAAATTCGTGGGTGTACAGTGATGCTAGAAGAGAAGGCAGATGCTTGTGTCAGGAGCTGTGCGGGCAGGCTCTCCTCTCAGGGAAATCACCAGCTTAGGCATGAATGGGATCAAAGCTCTGGAGAGGAGCAGGCTGCCAATGCCAACTGATGTCTCTGAACACAATTCTGTCTATTTTGCTCTAGCTGATACTGCTGTTAAGGAACTTTTATCTATAATCAGCTGTTTGTCATCTTCCTTGCTACTTCATTACCCCTTTTTAAAAAGCATTTGCAATAATTTTAGAATAGTAAACAAAGTCACTTTAAAAGGGAGAAAACTGTGCATAACCCTTTTCCTTTCCCTGGGAAAATTCTAATTTCAACTTAAATGTTTTAATTCATCTCTCTCTTGGATAGCTAGCACATGAAGATACTGACAGAATGGGCTGCAGGAATTCACAGGAACAGCACTGCATTTCCTTGCTTACAGCTGCCTTCACTGCTGCAGGGTTATTGTTTTCCGATAATACTACACAGTTTGAAAAGTTGAGCTGTTAAAAGTGTTAGAACTGAAAATGCACAGCATCAGATTCAGAATTAAAGTGTCTGGAGAGATGTTCCTGTGACAAGGCAGGGACTCCAAGGAATAGTTTGGCTTTTGCTTTTGCCAAAAGCTCCCTGACTTACCTTAGGTGAGTCATTGAATATGTCTGTGCTAATTATTCTCTCCTTCTGCTTTGTTTCTTTAGAACCAGATAAATAACCTCTTGTGCTCATCAGTATTCAGCTATTTTCAAAACGAATGCCTGTGTCTTTATCAGGAAAATTATTCAGATAACTGCTTACTGATGGGAAAATTATAGAAGTTCTTTGATGTTTGTGGAGCACTTTTCTCTAGATCCACTCACTAGCACACGGGAACTCAGATCTGGCTTCAGAGCTTGCAGAACTCCCAAAATGCACATTGTTAATGGCAAGAGCACAAAGAAAAGATGGGAGAGATTGGGCCACAGAGGTTCAGTGGTACAGTCCATTTCCAGGGCTGCAGTACCGCGTGGGAACCCTGACTCCGCAGTAGGAAGCAAGTTGCATGGTCATGTCTCTCTAAAGCTTGCAGGTTACTCTATGGCTTCTTTCACATAAAGTTTGTGGGAACATTTTGTTCAGTTTCATGACACAAGTTCTGGTTTTTCACTTCTCATGTTTCATTTTGGGCATGAAAAGATGAACAGACCCAGAACCTCAAAGTGAAACTCATTGGAAACCACCACATTTCTTTGGTCTTTGTTTTAAATCCAGGAAAATCCACAAAATGCTTGCACTTTCTATGAAAAACCATCAGCTGGCTTAAGGAAAGATCCTAATCAAACCTTCGCCTGATTTCAGTGGGGAATTCCTGATTTCTGCCAGAGTAAGCAAAGAAGATTCACAGTAACAGTGCCCGGGAACTATGCAGTGAACCTGGCCTGGCTTTCTTGTTGATAACAAAAAGGGGAAGCGAAAGTAAATGAGTCAGATCAGGATAGTCCTAAAATGGGGTCACTTTCAGGTTTCACAATGGACATTTTGCACAATTTCAGTCACAGGCCATTTTCTTTTCAGCAATTTATCTGCATCTCCACAAACCATACTGGGTGCAGGAATATCCACTGGGATACGGAGGTCCAAACTCAGTGGAGATGTGCACAGGGGACCCAAATATTGGGCTTGACTTGTGTATGTTCTTTCAGTCTTTCACTTTCTAGACTCACATGCTGGCACTGGAAACACAAGGACCACAGATCTGAAATGTATATTTGTTGTGCTATATGGCATATTGGTGATACAAAAGATTTGGTCCTCCAGCACACCTCTGGGATGCACGGGGAGAGGCAACACAGCAGTTCTCCTGGAGAGCAGTGGTGGAGCTGGTTTTATCACCACTTGGGAAGTGGTTGCGGTGTCTGACAATAGTGCTGATATATGAAACACATGTGAAGACAGTGGAGTACACATGTGGCCTGGTTTGCACATTGCCTTGTCATTTTCTCTTTCCTGGAAGACAAATGCAAGGAAGATGATAGACTTTTCAGAGGCTGGAAAATTATTTTGGTGTTTTGCAATTCTGTTTTAGCTTGTGGTGAGGCTGGCACAGCATGGCGCGGCGAGTGTGTTTGTATCAAACGTAGCATACTCCTATAATAACCCTGATCTCAGACACTGACGCTAGTAGCATTAGGTCTAATCTTTCTATATATAGTGACTTATTGAAAAGGTCTTACTTCAAAACTGCTGCTGCTGCAAAATCACTGTTGCTGAGTAATATGACCCATGATATTTTATATTTACTAGAGCAGATCTATCTCATCCCTGCTCCATTTGATACTGCAACAAGAGATATGTGTAATGAGTTAGTCACTGTGACTCACATAACCTCAGTCCCTATAAAGCAGCTGTGTTTCATGCTTTCTGTCTTCTTTTTTTTTTCATAACAAGAAAAAAACCAGTTCTAAGTGATTCAAGAGTAAAAGGAGGAGATGGTAGTAATCAGTTCCACCTAATGATTGATCAGTTTGTGAGGAATGCTGATCAACTCCAGATGTTGCATTCCAGCCTCAAAATGTGATCATCAATTCAGAACTCCCATCTGGTTTGTCTGACACCAATGACACAAGAAGTTTTCCAAGAAACTCTAAAAAAAAATGCGGTTGTTGGGAGAATATCTCCGCTCAGACCAGTATATTTGCCAGTAGGATGTGGTAGAGTTCCCTTTTGTGAGTCTAGCTCCTTTTGGTGTCCCTGAGTGACTGGTCTATTGATGGTATCTGACAGAAAACCACCCACTTTTGGCGATATCCTTTCCTAACACCCTGACTTTCAAGGCCAGGGATTTCTGGATGCCGCTCTCTCTAGCTGTGCTGGAGGAGAACTGTGGGTGACACTCTAGTGTTAGTATTTTAACTCCCGCCCAAAATCAGAACATAATTCGATTCATCCATCCTGCCCATTTGCCAGATTTCACAGGAAGCAATGACTGCCAGCAACTCACCAGTGTTTTGCATTTGCAAACTTTCTTTTTTTTGCTTCCTTATTTCTCAGAGCTCTGCTTCCCTCATTTACTCACCTACCCCATCCATTCCACAAAGCAACCCTGCCTCTGGATAGTAAGGTACGAAATTCAGTTCTCATTTACTGATTCACCGTTCCCACTGACTTTAACAGGACTTATGTATGTCTTACCAAAGGATCAGTCTAGCTCTGACCCAAGCATCTGTAGAAAAGTGGTCATTCCTGTGCTGCAGTGAGTTCCCCAGGGAGGGCACTTGCCAGCAGATTTGTTATATTCCTGAACCACATGCGGTCAACATCAAGGTGAAATTCCCCTGTAAGTGAAGAGGCAGAAGGAGGCCAACCCCCCTCTCAAAGACACAAGGAACAGAGGAGGAAGGCAGCCAGTGGAAGCCTTGTGCACATGCAGTGGTTATGCCCTTGCTGGGTCTGTCTGAACCCCTGTAAACCAGATCTTCTAATTACAGTTTGTAATCATTTAACGACAGCTTGTCCTACCACAGGACAGGGCAGCCATCATCAGGCAACCAAACGTTCAGGCTCAGCCGTACCCTCCCAGGCAGCGAGCACCCATCATATCAGGGATGGAGAAACAGGAGGAGGCAAGAGTAAAATGCAAACCCCACCGGAGGCTTAGCTGCTGCCCTTGCAGGAAGGGGACTCCTTGCAGTGCACATCCAGTCTTGTACTGGAGAGCGGGGCGGGAGGGTCCAGGGCAACCCCCAGGAGCATCCTGGGGCCGGGCAGAGCGCAGCAGGCGCAGCCTCCGCTGCGGAGCAGCCGTGCCGGTAGCACTCACAGCCCCCCTGCATCCGCGGCACAAAGAAACCTACAGTAATTGGCTTGGTCTAACCAGCCCAGCTACTGCACAACCAAGGTAATTATCTAGGGGGACTTTAGCTGCCCACTGGAAAAACAGAAGCCAGGTTTGGAAACCAGTTGCATCATGAATGATAATG
This sequence comes from Gymnogyps californianus, assembly GCF_018139145.2. Classification (NCBI taxonomy): domain Eukaryota; kingdom Metazoa; phylum Chordata; class Aves; order Accipitriformes; family Cathartidae; genus Gymnogyps; species Gymnogyps californianus. The sequence goes on from NC_059484.1 coordinate 12,607,244, forward strand.
GTGCTGACAGTTTTAAAAGCGCTCGGGGACTTTTTAAAACACAGCTAACCCGTCTGAGAGAACCTTTCATAGGGCAGGAGCCGCAGCCGCGCAGGCGGGAAGAGCCAGAGTGTTGTGGGGAAACAAAGAGCTGCTGCCATGTTGGGCCCTCTGCATTTCCAGATTTACCTCGCCCTGTGAAAATGCTGTATTACGATGCTGACCAAAGGAGCAGGCATGCTTTCAAGGCAAGGGAAGTCCAGAAAACGCAGTGCTCCTCACCAAGGTATGGCCATCTAGTAGGGATTCCCCTCGCTTGTTAAGAACATCTTGTCTGTATCTAAGGGTGTCTATACAGCAAGGCAGTGGTAACGGCTTGGAGACTGCGGGCACTCACCCGTATTGGATGGGTAGTTAAGGTGCCCCTACACACTTAAACACATTTCCTTGCTAAATTCCCTGTGGTACATTAATTTTACTGATTGCTAATGGCTGCCTGGCTGTCTCTAAGGCAACTGGTCCAGTTATTATTAATTTCCAGGGTAGAAGAACAATAGACATCCATTTATCAGTGAGGTACAAAACAACAGCCATTTTTTGTTGTTGTTGCAAACTGGTTTTTAACTATAGAAGTCCCACACTGATTGCGTTTTGAGTAATTTCTTGCCGTAAAAAGTCCTAACAGAGGAAACTTGGGGCAAGAATAAGAAAGTGAAATTGAAGCAGTGCTCAGAAGAAATTTCAGTCTCCTTCAGCGAAGGAATATGAAGTGAATGCAATTTTTCAGCTGTCACTGACCTATTTTAGACCCTCTCCTTGCCAAAAAAAAATTCCCTAGGAAACTCCATTTGCCATAACATGATTTTTCTGGAAGGATCAGTGAAAAAAAAAATCAGAAGAGAAAGTTTAAATATAGGGTTCATGAGCTGCTTTTTACTCAATGCAGGAACAGGAGCAAGCAGAATAAATGGCTTTATGTCAGTGCTATAACAGTTTCTGTTCAGCCTGCAGGCCAGTGGGGAGAAAAAGTGACCCAAGCAAAAGTTAGCATGGCCTTAAATCTTTTCTGACATGCACTGTCTGACAGGGAATCCTAAAATACATAAGCTCAGCTGGCTTTAAATGCATTTCCTTGAGTATGTTATAATGGAAATCTGCTGGGTTTTGCATGCCCTTGATTTGATATATTTGGAGGGACAAAGTCTCCACTGGCATAACTGTTTTGTGGCACTGGACTTACTCACAAAGACAATTCAGTCTGGTGTGTTAAAGGCGTGGTTAGGAGAACATAATCACATCATAGATTAAATTACCCCATAATGCCATTTCTTGCCTCGGAATTGAGATCTAAAGGAAAAATTTGCAACGGAAGTAGTTGGATTGAACAATTTTTGGTGTCACAAAATTCACTGGTAGTGTAGGTTTATTTAAGACCATTTAACTATACATAATTTGCATGTTTGTTTTAATAAGTATTCTTATTGTCTTGTGTTAACTGATATACGCAGATTAGTATATAGTGTGCAATATCATACAGAGCAGTAATATTTTAGTATAGCTAGTCTTTGTCAGGCTACAGTATTTAACAGTCTGAGTAGTGTCTCAGTTTCATATTTACACATAATTTTGCAAACTTGCAGAGGCTTCATTATTGCAGGTGGGTACAGGAAATACTGGGTAAGTGTAAAAGAGTGATAGTAGCAGAGTGGGCTTTTTTATTTTCAGGTGTTTTTAAGGTATGGGGTGTTTTTTCCTTTCTTTTTTTGAAATTGTGACATTACAGAAAGCAAATGCTAGTTTACAGGCAATGGGACTGGCTAGTTGCCACTGCTGATGCCCACTTGAAACCATAGTTCTGCCCGAAATACCTGTACTCTCACATTTTTATTATGTTTCAAAATTAAGGTAGAAATTGAGAAAACTTTCCAAATTGTTTTTTAGTCTTCATTTTTTTAACAAGAGATAGTCATATTTCTTAAAATCTCAAAATTCCAGTTTTTCATTTATGAGAAAAATTTTTATTTCTAAACCTCTTTCCATTTTTTTTTTCAGACTGCCAATTTCCTTTTCCCTCTGTGTTTCCTGTGCTCTGTACTTCTGTGTATTTACTTTAAAATGGAGTTTCTTTGTAAAATGCTTTGAAGAGGAAGAACTAAATATGTTATATGGGAAACTACTATCATTAACATTGATTTACTAGAGCATTTTGAGAATACTGAGGTTGAATTTACATATTTAACTGCAATCTCAGCCTTATTCGCGAAGTTCTTCAATGTACATAACTTTGAACTGAGAGTTAATGACTTGCGTAAGTTCACGCAAGACACCTAGGTGAGAGTTACAGATATAAAAGAGTTTTAAATTATGGGGTATTCTAGGTTTCTTTTGAACAAAGTTATAATGCCACAGTGAATATATAAGCAATTTCTATTTGAAATCAATGGAACCATTTGCATGACGCCAGTGCAAGGTTCAGTCAAGACCCTTCTATAGCTGAGAGCATGTTTTATTACCAGTGAAATAATCAGGGAATTCCAGCAGATAAAAAGTGCTAATAGATAAAAAGTGATACTGCTCAGTATACCTGCTACAAATCAGTTGGTGGTGGCTGAACCCAACAGTACAGCAATCTAACCTAGAGCAATATGTTTTCCTGCATTCATCCACAAGCATAAATACTCAAAAGTCACTGAAAGTCTATTGCAAATTGTCTCTTTGATTGTGTCACTCAATTTTTGCACTATGTCAACTGAATAAGTAGTCAGCCATGCAGGAAAGAGAAATGATACCGTACAGATTATTAAACTAACACAACGTAGCACAATTTTGAAGTTTCAATATTTGTTACAAATTATCCATGAGCTGTTCATAAAGGTAAACCACTTCACCATATAATTTAAACAATCTCTACTGTTGTATAAAGAATATACTTTAATAAACTAGCATGCATGTTGTAGATAATCCAGAATGACGGCAGAACATCCAGCAGGGCTCCTTAGGTAATTACTATTATATCTGTATCCCCCAGTGTGTTACTTTCTGCTATGCTGAGGTTCATCTTTTTAATATCTGGGGCGTGGGAGGATGAAAACTACTCATCCCTACTAATATCTCATGCCAAGGGTCTGGAAATTTTGATCAATTTAAGAATGTCCAACCAGCCAACATGGGCAGTTCTGGGCATCCAGGGTGTTTTCCAGGGTTTCTGACAAATGAGCTCTTCTCTGTCCCACAAATTGCCTCTTCTTCTGATTCCAGTGGTGGAGGCATCCCCTTACCTCCCACCAAACCCATAATCTTCTGAGGAAGCAGCCCCCTGCAACTTCCGAAGCTCTCTAGAGACTCAATTTCTCTCCCATGCCTAAAAATAAACTTTTCAGTCTGAAGTCCCATGGGAAATATTTTGTTAGGAAAGGCAGGGAGTGAAAAGAGTTAAATCATTCACACTATTAGCTGAAGTGGCTACTGCAGCTGGTCCAGTAAATGCCAACCCAGCCAAAGCTCAGTCATTTTCTCTCTCACACACATTGTGTATAGTGAAACGAGAGTGTCTGCAGATTTATTAGCTTGTATATAACACTAAATTGATGAAAACATCCTCTAGGCAACTTCATCTACTTTTCACTTGCCATGTTCCCATGACAGTGACAACTTGTTGTGTTACAGCTGACCTGTCAGCCTCAGCTACTCCCTGTTCATTGGGGGCTGTCTGTCACTGGATGTATATGAAACAGGAGGTGAGTAGAATACAACAGGCAGTTATACACACATTCCTCCCAAACAGCCTGCTTAAAAACTGGCAAAGCTGACAGTGGAGAGATTATTGTTGAACCTTCACATATATTCATCCAATATATAAGTGTGTTCTAACAGACGAACGGTATTGCTGCAAACATTTTCACCTAGCTATAAATAATCAAATTTCTCAAGCTGGCGATCCAAAAATAGCAGCTCTGGGCATTTTCTGCTTTTGCAAATCAGTGGTGAAAGGGGCATTCATTAGATCCTCTTTTCCAGATAGAAAGGTGACCAGCACAAATCAGGTATCAGGCAAGGAGTGCACGCTCCATTGTTAATTGCAGATGTGTCAATCCCTGGAAACAAAAGAATCGACACCCGTCTAGGAACAAGCTCCCCGTTAGTTAGCAATTCAGAATGACTTCCAAAAGCAATCCCTTAGTCTCCAATGATATCTGTCTGACAACTACTTAATCTCGGCAAGAGCTGCGTTAAACCAGCCTGTCATCATTGCTACCTCTCAGGTGTAGCTTGAAAAGGGGGAGAGAAAGAGAGAGAGATCTATGAGTTTCAATCACTTAGAAGAAATTATAACTTTTTAGAAGCCTGTATGCAGATAGCATTTACCATATTGAATGGAAGATGACAGTTACTATATAGACAGAGTGGTACAATGCAAAATGCCAGCTTCCAGGTGATTCTATCCCATCTCCGAGGCTGTCGGGAGCTATCAAATTAACGTTGAAATAATTGTCACTTGTGAATACCTGCCAGTGTAACCAAGTCAGGTATTTAAAAAAAAAAAATCCCAATTGATCAGCCTCACAAAATGTTCTGAATACTTAAAGGAAAAAGTTTCACTGAGGTGTGACGCTGTTACATATTCATTTCAGCAGAAGGAATTTTTTTTTTAAGAACAGAAGCAAAAATGAAAGTATTTAAGTTTCCTCATTGAAGCAGTGTTAATATCATCACTGATTCTTTGATTATTTAAAATTCAGCTACTTCTATGATAAAAGAAGCAAATAAAAATTAGCTAATGCTTGAACCTCTTGCTGCTAGAGTCATTTGCAATAAATCTTGATGCCCTTCTCTCTCTCTGTCTCATTGCTATAAAAATTCCCACTTTGTTGAAGTTCCCTTTTATCTCTGCACATCCTTACAGGGGTTTTATTGGGGTTAATAGTTTTTCTAGGTCCTATTGCAGCAAACTGTTAAATGTTCTTGGTGTCTAACTTAATGAAGAACAGGAATAGATCCACTGTGTCACTCCAGACACATTCTTGTTAGCATTTTATAATAAATGACAGCATGGGAAACTGTATTCTCTATTCATGGAACACATGCAGCACCAGCAACAGCATCGCACATTTTCTCTATATTGACTTACCAATGTACCTACAGGAAAGAAGAAAAGAATATAGTCTCTGTGCGGTATCAGAGCACTCCCAGCTCCCACTGAAACCACGCTCAGTACTTGGCAGGTTTGAATCTTTGACATTTCTTCTAAACCTCTTTAAGGTACCAGGTTTCAGTATTCACCAAGCACACCTTATTACCCAGTACATGGCAAATGATTGCATCCTCCTCTTTCAGACATGTCTCTCACCTCTTCACTCTTTGCCTTCATCATTTTGCAGAGGGCTAAACGCAGTGCACCCTGAATCAGCTGCATTTGAAAGCTGCAGCCAGTGCTGAATTCAGCAGACAACTTCTTAGCAGGCAGTTCATGTAGGTAGGCAGGACATTGTGCCAGTGCTCTGTGACCTGTGCTGGCCGTCACATGAATGCCAGGAAAAGTCTAAGGTCCCAATACACAACTACCAACCCTTCAGTCATCTGGTCCCTGACTACTTGAGGAAGCACAGTACCCTCAGTGATAAAGTAGCAAGATGTTCAGTCTGATTTTCATCGAGGGCAATCAAGCTTGCTTTCCTCCTGGAAGGCAAATACGGTCTTGTGCTCATTGTTCCCCAGTCCATTGGTCTTTTCACTTCTATATTTGACCTCAAGGCTGGCCAGACATGTCATGTCTTGTGAGCCATCAGCTGGGGGAGTTTTAGTGGGCTATGAGTCAAATCACTGGATACCGCCATGTAGAGCCCACGTGCTAAATCACAACACAGGCTGAGACTGTCGAACCATACAAATGATCTTGGAGCCTCACAGTTTTCTGATAAAGGTTCCTCTGTCTCTCTTTACTTCCTACAAGCCAGACATCTAAATTCTGTTTTCTAAGCTGATAAACTGAATTCTCTGTTAAGAGCTCCTGTGCTTCAACTGATATGAGGTGTACTGAAATTAATTTTCAACCACTGAATATTTACAGTAAATTAACTATCTCTTCTCTATCTTATTATATCATGTTAACAAGTACCTAAAGCTAAATTTTTCTTTTCTGATATGCTTAAACAATTCTTATAATTTGGGCTACATTCTGATTTCTGTATTATGGAGCAAACTGGAGCCATTCTATACTTATACCAGCATAAATAAAACAACATTTTGATGCTTGTGTATATATGAACATGGACAGAGAAAAGAGTATCTGCCAGCAGGGATTTATGTAGGAAATTTATATGAAGTATATCTGTATGCACACACCCATGCATTTACATGGTTAATACATGTTGTATTTAGTTGTTATACATGCATGCATGTTTCTATTTCTGTTTATGTGTAGTTAATATCCTGACAATGATATGTAGAGAAGAAAATAAAGGGCACATTCCACATTTTCAATTTCAGGACATATATCACCAAATTTTGGAGTGACCTTTGCCAAGGGATGGGCCCATGCTTAGGAACTTTTCTCTTGGAAGCCCTACCCCACAAACTTCCTAACACTGTCATGACAAAGGCAGCAGCTGTTTTCCCAGACCTTTGCTGAATTACTTCAGCAGATTAAAATATACATGTATATATTTATGCCGACAAGAAGGAGGGAAAGTGCAACTTCTAGTCAATGCCTAAATTTCCTGCCTCCGAAGCCCAGCTGGAGAGCAGGAGTTATAACAGAAAACAGCAGCACAATTAGCTGGAGTTCTGTAGCTGTCTGCAGCAGACTGCTTGCTCCTGTCTCTCTATAGGTGGCCTCCCAGTTCATCAGTTCATAAATAAGTAATTTGAAATGTGTTCCTGGGGGAAATTTTCCTCCTTCTCTCCTGAACAGACTGTACTCATCAGTTTTCCTGTTCTCCAGGTACCTGGCGTTCTCATTTATAATGGCCAGAGGAGCTATGCTGTTCTAATTCTTGCTTCATTACATTTCCTAATGCTTGTTTTCAGCAGCTTCACAACTCCACATTTCTTTATATATTGATAAAAAAAACTCTTTGCATATATTATTTATTGGCACTTTCATGTTAGCTTTACTGCTGATTTAAATGGAATATTTTTACATACAAAGTAAGACTGTGAAGTTGGTTTCAGGTCTGAGGTTTAGATATTTTGATTTAAATTATGTGGGGGGAAAAAAAAAAACAATCAGCAAGAGAAATCATTGTCACTGGCCATTTCCCTCCCCTCATCACACAATATCCAGACAGATAGTTAGCACATACCAATGCTTCAGTAGAAAGGAACATTTTGTACTTTAGAGAAAAACACAGAGCCCAGATCAAAAGCTTACAGAGCCAGTTTATAAAGGTCTTTAGGTAGTCAAGGATGCAGCAGAATGTACAAAACCATCTTGGCAAGCAAGTAGGTAAAAGTGCTTAATCCTAAATGAACAGCAAAGAAAATCAGGCACCTAATTCACTTAACTCTTTTGTCTATAAGTGCTTATTGGTAAGTGTCTATGTTCTCTATGAAAAACTAAGTCCATTGGCACTTAAGAAAAAAGCATGACTTATCCACTGGTTGAAGGGATAACAATGTTAATACAAGTGCTCGTGTACAACAAAGCAGTCTGAACCCAGGAAACGTGCTAGCAAACAGCCAGGTTAAATATTTTTGAAGTTTTGTTGAATAAACTAATTATGTAACAATAATGAGCCTCATCACCACTCTGAGTGGGTAGGCGATAGCTCGCAGCAGTCACATCCCGTCCTGCGCGAGGATGTGCTAACGCCTGCTGTGACCACACACAGCCTCCTCGCTGAAGCCCACAGCACTCAGGAGGGTTCAAGGAAGAGCCAGTCATGACATTGTCGTGCAAAATGAGGTGTACGGATGTCAACACTGGCACAGAAGCCAAAATATCTCCTGGAGATACATTTCTGGGGGTTTCTGAGCTCCAAGTCGCCTTCAGAGTGGTGAAGACCAAGACTTCAAGACTTGGTTGCCCACGATAGGTGGAGATTTGACTTGCTGACCTGGGAGGGCTCTTCTCCTCCATATTGCTGTGAAACAAACCCCCCTGACCTTTAACAGCTGCCAATGAATGCCTCAACAAAACTCGGTTATGTGGATGTGACTTTAACTAAGTGGTCTGTTTTTCATTCCTCTGTAGAACAAAAGGAAAATGTTGCAACCTCGAAAGCCACCGTGAGATGGAGTTGCCGCTCCCCAGGAAGTCCAGATTAGGTACCGACAGACCCCGAAGTGGAATTAGGGATACAAGCCAAGAATGCGTTTCTATATTGCCTGGAATTACCATGATTTTATATTGCTCTTTTTGGACTTAATCAAAGACACCCATTGACTGCAATGGATGATCGATCAGGCTTTGCTTTTTGCCATATTACACTAATCAATGGCTCTAATATATTACACGGAACAGTTCACCAAATGACAGATTTAGGAACATCTATCTTTTCCCTTAAGAAATTACCCTGAAAACACCTAATGAAGAAGCACTTATTATTGCTTCTAGCTAGGGCCAAATGTTGCTCTTAATTAAATCAGTGGAAATTCAGAATCGTGCCGTTGAGTTCAATAATTGGCTTGTGAGTGCCAGTGATAATTTTGATTTTCCTATATTTCAGAAGCAGCTGGAAACTTTCACTGAAAAGATTTATTTTATATAAGGGAACACTTAGCTTACCATTTTCTTTTAGTTCTTTGAAATGTCTATATAAATTGGATATATTACTGTTCGTTGGTTGGTTACTGGTCAGTTTATTTTTAAAGCGATATGAAAAATATTTTAACTTTTAAAAATAGAAGGGCTGCTCTGTAAACTGAACTGAGCAACCCTAAATAGCAAGTCAGTATTTTTCTTTGATGAAAGACATCAACATCTAGTTAGGCAAGCTGAATTCAAGTCTAGTCCTGTTTCTGCTCTATTAGACAAAATCATATCACAATCAATGTAGCATTGTCAAGCTCAAGTCTTCAGGCACCATGAATCAGGTCCTCAAATCTGATGATCTTTGCTTAAAAAAATATAATTAAAAATATTTGGAATCCTCTTCTGCTTTTATTTAAGGCTGCACAAGGATTAACCAGAGTTCTTCCCCCTGCCAGCATATTTTCTTCTTTGCGATAAAAGCAGGTATTTACATGATGCCTGGAGCTGGAGCTTTAAGAAACGTATTAACTACTTTGACATCTACGGTCATGGATTATACAAAACTAATAACAAAAAAAAAAAAAAGCAAAGCCAAGAATTGATGGTAATTGCTATTTTCCAAGAGTTATTAAAATTATTCAGTGAGAGGTGAAGGGGAAATACTTTGTAAACCTTCTGAAAAAACATCGTAATTAAAATAATCTTCTTTTCACCTGGGATTTTCTTTGGTGGAAAGGGAATTTTGTCACCCAACTGATACCGAATTTCTGTGCTAGCCTTAATTATTTGCTGGTTACCTGCATAGCTTAGCAGTCACAACTGGGGCTAGATTTTTCAGAAGAGCTCCCTTCCCATTTTAGCTCTTGCAAGGAAGTATATGCTATTGGATTCTGCCTAAACTTTTGAAAAAATATTATTCTTAATGGGTACAGAAAAAAAAGAAAGTTGTTGTTTCTTCTAAAGGCTGAACTAGCAAAGAAAACAAACTTAGAGAAAAGGCTGGAAAGAAATGTTTTTAGCAGACTACTTGCAAAATGAAATCAAAACATATTTCAGAGCCTTTCCTTGAAAGGGACAGGGCGGGAGGAGGGGGGGGAGCAGGAGGCAGACAGGCTCCAGCAAAGCACGGATGCTTTATTCCGCGACAGGCAGGACTCTCCAGAGTGCAGGTCTCTGCTGCACTTCTCACTTGGGCAACTTATTTTCAAGTTTCAGTAGTTCCCAAACGACAGCAGCTCAACGTGTGCACGCGGGGGCGTTGGCAGAGAGAAAGAGAGGGGCAGAAGGAGCAGTGCAAAATTGGCAGCCAACAAATCTTGCGGATAACTGGTGCAGAGTGCAGGGGGAATTGGCTGGAGCATCCCTCCTCGCGGCGGCCGCACGGGCAGCCCCATCCTTGTGCTGGCAGCGGCCGCAGTGCCGCTGCACTGTGCGGCTCGGTGTGTGCTGCTCGCTCCCCTCTCACCATAATATTCCAGGCAGGGAAGACACCAAACAGGTTACTTTGCTCCAGGAGCGCCTTATCTAAAGTCCTCCTCAAAAGAGGAAATGAGCCTATTTGCATTTTCCTACTGAAGCATGGAGGAATGTTTCTCGTTACATTATACTGTATGCTCAGGTTTGCCCCAGGCCTGCTTGTAGGCTAGAAGAGCTCTGAAAACACCTGTATCCTTCCCATTTAAATGCACACTTCAGACAAATCTTTTTGGAGGCTTTCAAAAGAGATAGACTAATATTTTTCCATGCTCACATGTATTTTTTTCTATGAGATATTGCTGAAAACAGAAATTAACCACTTGATTCCCACATATTCCCCTTCCTTGGATCACTCTTTTATCTGTAAAAGCTTCCCTCTAGGTTAGGCTTTGGTTGAGCATATTTCTCCACAGGAAAAAAACCCACAAACCTTTGGAAATGCACCATTACTCAAGCATCTGTATACCTGAATGAAAGATTCAAGGGGACGTTTCTATTGGGAAAGACTTGGCACGTTCCTTATTAGAAAATTCAAAATCCATTAAGCCATCTCTCTCCTATGGATTTATTCTCTCTGTTGAAAACATCCTGAAAATTTATTACAGCAAGGAAAGCTCCCACTTCAAAAATGGTTCAAGGCAGCTTCCCTTCATGCAAGGCTGTTCCTTGCTGCAAAGGCTGGAGCGATCATTGGGACTGGATCCAAATTTTACTGAAGTCAAGGCAAGGATCCTTACATGACTCCATGTGCATCTGTCCCAGGCTGGGTGGAGGAGAAGCTTTTTGTCTACAACTAATTGCATGCACAAAAATTCTGCCTGGATGAGAGTAAACCTGGCAGAAACACTTCAAAGGAAGGACCTAAGCTTAAAGATCAGTGACTGCATTAATAAGTGGTGCCTATGGAAAAAGCTGGGTGCTCTCCCCAAACCGCAGGAACCCGAGTTCCCCTGCTCCGATTGATGCACTGCCTCTCCCTGCACCTGGGAGGCTCCCCCTCTCCTCCGTGACTCAGTTTCCCCATCTTGTAAAACTGTGAGGCTAACCTTCTACCAAAAACACATCACGAGGGCTCCTTAAGCAGCATCGCTCAAGTACTGTACTCTGTGATGAATATTATTATTTACACTTGGACTTAATTACACAGTGCATGTACATGATTGTGCATATGCACATGTGGTTACCTTGGTGACAACTTTATTCTGATATGAAGTCGCCATAAGAAAACACCATAGGGGATTGGCAGGAATAAGGCCAAGAGACAAATTAGTTCCCATCAGTATCAGCTAGTGAGAGCCTGATGCCAAGTTACATAACGGGGCGAAAAGTCAACGTTCTTTCCCCGTGTTTTTTTGGTAGAACACAAATGTCCCTAAGTCTTCCCTCTCCCATCATATTTTAAAGCAGTTTCATTAAGGATAGAGTGAGGATTTTTCTAATGCATTCAGTAATTTCCCACTCTCTCTCCTAAACGATGATTTCATGTGTAACTGGCAGGAGATGAAATTTCGACAGATTGAATATCTCTCTCTCTCCTTTGCGCGCGCACACACACACATTCTTTCAGTCCCCAGACAGAAACTGTAATTCCCCTATATAAAAATGGGGGAAAAACATTTTTTTCCTCCTTTTCAAATGTATAACATAGTTGTGAAGGCTAATTATAAAATAATGTTTATACCTTGGAGACCAAGACAGGAGGTTACGAAAATGCTTTAAAAGTCCCAGTGCTGCAATAGAAGAATTTCATTAACTGAAACAAAGCAGAGCTGGTGAAAGTTTGAAAAACAAAGTATGCAAAACATTAAAAAAACAAAGCCAAATCTATTTACTGGTCTGGTACATATCAAACTTTCAAGGTTCACAGTGATTCCTTCACATTCCTAAGTGAAAAATGCAATTAAAAGGTTCATTTTTGTTCCTAAAATCTTGGCTTTGAAATGCACAATGGGTTTTTCCTTTCAAGCCTGGAGGAAGTGCGGTGCTGGCTGATTCCCAAAGAGGTTTAGATGATGATATCCCACCCAGCACCCCGCAGGATAAGGCTCTGTGTAACCCGGGCTGTGCAGAGAGTCTCTGCAGCCGTAACTCCTCCAGGAGACAATCCGCTAACACAGGCTTGGGGTACACGTGCTACGGAGCCAATCCTATCCCCTGCATATAACAAGTTTGCCCTGCGTGATTGTCCGATGGACCCGGTGACGAGGAGATGAACCCTGACAGATGTAGTCTTTATCACAGAGTAAAATAGGCTCACAGCAGTGTCCCGCCAACATGAATGTCACATTTTATGAATTGCCGTATTGCATGCAGCAGTGAGCACTGCCTGCCTGGGCTTCAGGCAGGCAGTAACAACCCATCTCTCCTCCTTTACAGCCTCATCTCACTGCCTGCATCCTCCAAAAGTAGCAAATAAGAGCAGAACCAGCAGCATCTGCTTCTCTGCAAACTCACCACGCTTAAGGTTGAGAAATAATGTGAATATAATGCAAACAGAGGGGTTAGACCATCGCAGTTTAGCTTGCCAGGACACCTAACAAGGGTAACGCAGGGGTGAGCGGAGGAAGCAGGGACCCTGACCCATGGTGGCATGAACCACAAAACAGAAAAGGCAGCTGCATTCCCCTTCCTGGGCTCCCATCCACAGCAGCACCCGGGGTCAACATGGAGCCCAAGATGGGTAGGGTCCCCCCTTGGTCCTCAAAAGGACCATAGTCTTAATGTCACCTCCACCAGCCACAAAGGCCTGAAATGCCACTCCAGTTACAGAAAATGAAGATTGACTGGAGGCAATCAGTTGTGCTGACTCAGCTCTGACAGGCACCACTCCATCATGTGTGTAACATCTGTATGCAAGATCAAGCCACCGGGGAGGGCAACGGCAACGTTAGCGGGGAGGATTGGTGCTAACCCACCCTCTTCATCCTTTTAGAGGCTTCTTCAGTGGGAAAACTCGTCATGCAAGTCAGTGTCTAATTCACTCAAGCCAATGCTCTAAACACAGTATGAGCAGAGGCTAAATCACGCAGCTAAGAGGAGTTTGTTAAGGTTCAAAATAGGCGAGCATCATTGTGCTGTCAAATGAGGCAAAAATCTCAGCAGGGTGGAACGCCTGGGTTTGTGTACATTTCCACACAAACAATTCAGATGTGTTACGTTTGAAGTGGAAATAATAGTCTGGGAAAGATTCGAAAAATTAGCAATGGCTATATACCTTAAAGCCAGAAAGAAGGTATTCAGCCTGCAGTCTCTTGGTGTGGGAGCCATCAGTTTGTCCTGTGTCCCCACAGTGCCCCAGCCCACTGCTCACTCTCCTGCATGGCCAGGCACCGAGCACCGGCGTGGCTCACACCGCTGCACTGCAGATGGTGCAAAATCCTTCTGCCCAGCACTATGCAAACACCCCACTGGCTCCTCACATCCCAGGCTTGAGCGCTTGCTCTCACTGAGACATCCAGGCCTACGGCGTGGTCAATATTTATAGCTGCTCCGGTTGGGAAGTGTCCATGATGTAGGCAAGGAAATGGCCCCTAGCAGTGCCTTGTGCATGCCTGGAAGTTTAGATGGAGAGCTATAAAAAACACACCTGCAAATAGCATTGGAATTTGTTCTTTTTTTTTTTCTTCTTCTTTTTTGTAATTGTCATTTCTGGAAAAGTGCTCTTCCACATGAGCATCGGCACTTCTTGAGGTCAGCAGAAGAACTGCCAGGTTATGAAACAAGGTAAGATCCTGACCTCTGGGACACCAGGGGAGCTCTTCCTTTCCCTCCCCTACAACTGCACACCTGCACCACTCCCTGCATCCCTTGGAAGCATCATTCATAGTCAGGGAGTGCTGGGTTTTGGGGGACCTGACACTGCTATTCATTTTGAGGGGTCTGCCCCTTGCAGGTAAACTTTGAGCTTTCCTGGGACTTCTTTTGCCACTTAAATTACCCTTCCTGCCTCAAACTGAGGAAGCCCAATGGCTGGGATCACTAGACTCAAACATCCGCAGTTTTTGTCATGGAAAAGTTGTGCTTAATGCCTCACACTGTCACGATCTTCCTGCTTGCCCATGAACCTCTCAGTTCCCCATCTGTAAAATAGGAAAAATAGCACTTTCTTAACTCCCAGGGGAGCTTTGAAGGTGAAAAGCACTGAAGACCGCATGGCATTCAGATGCGTTGCAGCTGCAGTATTGCAGATAGTTACAGCATGGTACTATAAATGCAATGATATATGTGTGTATACACACACGCACTTTTAAAAGTGTTCAAGAGCATAAATCTGGTTTGAAATCTTGCCCTTGCCTTTAAGGTCTCTGACTACTGATTCCACCTAAAAATAAGTATTAGTAAAAGATGTCAGATCACAAGCCAAGCCAGTCTAAAAGTATTTAACTTCTTGCATATCAGAGAATTTGTTTTATTTTGGCTCAGAAAGGACAGTCTTTTTGACAAATATATCAAACCACTTCCGCCTGCTAATCATAAGGGGCAGGATGACCCATTAAAGGAGTAAGATGTACACCCATGTGACAAGCGTGGTCGTTTAATGAAACGCAACTAGCAAAGCGTCAAAATCTCTATCATAAAAGTGGCTCTGAATGTTTTACTGAGACTTCAGTGGGACAAAATCACAGTCTTAATTCTAAATATAGTCCCACTAATGCTGAAAGTTTTCCACAATGAAAGCACGTTGCACTTTTTCAAAGGCACATTATTTTTTGTACTTTTTTTTCCTGATAACAGAATAGGATTTCACAGAGTTTGCTGAATGTTTATTTGAAATTTTCTTTTTTAATGAGGAAATTCAAAATTTGTTAGGGAAAGATTTTTCCTGAATATCAATTGATCCAACTCACAAAGTTGAAGAGGAGTACTTTGCAAAGACCAAACCCAAAATTTCAAGAAAATAGAAATTCACACAAAGCTTCTAACACCTTGTGCTTTTAACACCTGAGGAAAAACTCCGGGGATAATAAAATGTAAAGCAAATTGAAAAAATGTTGTTAGTAGCAGAACTTTCCCATTCTTACCAAAAGAACTATTTAATTCTTTAGGATTTTTATACTTTTGTCTGGTATTGTTGAACAACTGTCTGAGTCTATTTGTATTTTATTGAGGCCACTTGACCCTTCCCAAGCCTATAGAGTTTTGCTCTCTATTTCTGAAGAGAGTGTATAGACCCCAGGAATGGCAGTATCACAGAGACTCACAATCAGGCACTTTATTTAGAATGAAAACAAAAAACTGTTTAAATTTGAGCATCTTGTTGTGGGATCTATGTCACACAAATGAGGAGAATTCCACTCCTGAGCAAACTTACTTCCTGAGCAAACTTGCCTTTCCTTCTCTTTAAGCAGCCTGGGAGATTTACTCCTGAGCTTACAGCAGTTTTACATCCAGGCAATTTCATTAAAACCTTTGGAGCTACTCCTAATTATTTACCTCAAATTTCACAAGAGGACAATCAGCCCCTCACTTGCCTTTTTTGGATATATTTGTTTATTTGCCTTGTATTTTTTCCTCTCTGCCAGAAAATGGAATAGCAAAGACACATAAGAGAATTGTCCTTTGGAGAACACGGCTCTGGAGTTACAGCTCCTCAGAGGGCTTGCATTTGAGTCCTATAAAACTTGTCGTAGGCTCACAGGCTACTGGAAACGTTATTTACAGGTGTGAATAACATGAACAACAGAATCCACAAAGTGCAAGTTACTCCTCCCTTCCCCTCTTTTCACCTTAAAAAAATATTTGAAGGAGAAACAAGAATGACAGCAAAGGGAATAAAAATTAGGATGAAATAGAAGATCATGTAAGAAAAATCTCTTTCTGCTCCAGTTTGACAACGTCATTCATTCGGACCAGACCAGGAGCTCAGCACCTACTGATTCAAGAGAAGAGGACAGCGCCTCTTGTGAGGAAAATGAGACATTTTCCTTGGAGTTGTCTATGGTTTCTTCTGCACGGAGCTGAGCACAGTTTCTATCACTCTGAGACAGGGGGGTCCCTGTTATAGCAACCTGCTCTGTAACTAACGTGCAATCCCCTTGCTAATTAAAAGCTTTTGTTTCCGATCCACCCACTGAGCTGCTCCCAGGCTGGCGTGAGTGTGAGAGACAATTTGATTTCATTGTGGAGAAAGCACATTTACAGGGCTGGGCTTTGTTCACTTGGAGAAAAGTCACCAGAGGAAGAGAGGATGGATGATTGACAGCTGTCAGCAACAGGTTTGGTACACATTAGCACTCCCCTCCTGCTCCCCACCCCCAAGCACACCTGCACAGCCAGGAGTGGGAATCTGTGGAGGTTTCACTGCCCCAAAATCCCAGGCTTGGGTTGTGTGTCACATCCAATCCAGATTATAACAAAACCAGGGCTTGAAGACTGCCCCATAGTTGATTATTTGCTGATATCTCCTGTTTAGTTTAAACCAACATACTGATTGTATCAGCCATAAAGCTTTATGGAGGTTGGTTTACTCCCCCCTTCAAATGGACTGTTCTCCTCTCTGTCATAAAGTTAATTTTATAGTCTTTGTTCATTTTCCTAATCTGCAAATTACATCCTCCTGTACTCTGATTACTTACTATTGGAAAAACAGACCTTCTATATTTTCCCTCTGCTTCCAGTTTGAATATTCTTTGTATTATCTTGATGACCTTAATCTCTTTTTTTCCCCCCACTGGCCTTTCAAGGAAGCGGCAAATGCACCAGCAACACTAAGTGTGTCGGCCAGAAAAAACAATCATCTCAGCTCCTGCAGTATGCTTAGTCCATCAGGCACCCCTCTCCTTTTTCTTTCTTTTTTTCTTTTTTTTTTCTCCCCTCCTCCTACAACAGAAAAGACTGTGGGAAGAAATGGAACTGTGGCAGGGAGGATTTGGCATCCTTGTAGAAATCCTTCATTTCCTATTGGGAAGGAAGGCAGTTTAATATATTGGGAAATAAGGTATTAGTATGCCAGAAACTGGCCGTTGAACAACATTGTAACAAACAGGTCATTTTCTATTTAAAGATGTGTTCATTTTGTAAGAAGTGTGCTGATGCACGTGCTCACGTTTCTACTTAAAATGGCCACAATGCAGCAGCAGTACATGCAGCACTAGGAAGAAGAGACATCTCATGGGAATTCATGCCTGGGCACCACTGAAGTCCTTCTTGAACCTCAAAAATAAGGCATAGGCAGGTTTCAGATTGCTCCATGTCCTTATGCTACTTCTTTTCACTGGATGAGCATCCCTAAAACAGATCCTGAGCTCTGAGTAACTGTGAAACCATACTGGCAAGCTTGGAGAAGGAAGCCATGAGGAGAGAAAACTGATAGATAGGATGTTGCTATACACAAGGCAAAAATGGTACATGTGAGGGAATGAGAGATCTGCCAGGGTACTTGAGCACAAAAGAGTGGTCCTGTCCCCAAACCCCAGTTCTTCCTCACTGTGGGATATTCTCTACCTGTGGTTTTCAACCTTGTTCTCATTGCACATCCCTAAAAATATGGGTGCATGTGAGCTGACTGGCTGTAAACTTGTTTTTCTTGATTTTCTTTTGCAAATCCCTCTGAAAGTTCCTATAAATACCATGGGAGTCAACGGACCATGGTTTGAACATCACAGTACAGCATCCATTCTCTGCCTCGGACATGGCTACTCTTTATAGTCTACAAAGTGAGGAAAACAAGCTGCACACATTACTGTCAAAAGGGTGCACCCTGATCACGGTCCACTCTGGATGGAGCATCCCTGAGCATCTCCTGTGAAGCTCCAAATATTTTAATAAACATTGCCCTTCGATGGAGACACTCACTTCCTCTCTGTTTGGACTATTGGGGCCTTAACTGCGATGCCCAACCACAGTTTCTAGCCAGAGGGACTTCCCTGGAAGAGGCTAGCCCAGTCCTCAGCAGCACACAGGGCACAGCAGCACCCAATAGCCTGTCAAGAAGCCCCTGAAGGTGTGTTTTGCCTCCTGGAGGATGCAAGAGCTAGAAACCGTACACTCGTTAGGTGGGAATTCATCCGTGTTTCCTTGCTATCTGTGTCTTCCCTCACTCAACTCCTGCTGCCGCTTTGCCTGTCTCCCTCCAGCTGCATTTCCCACTCTGCTCGCAGCCACCTCTGCTCTTCCCTCCTCAGCGTTTCTGCAGCCTCCCCTTGCCCAGCCTCCCTGGCCCTTCCTCTGCTCCCAGCTCAGTCTCACCTCCCTTGGGCTCATTTCTCTCACTCTTCCCTCCTCTAATCCCCTCTGTTCTCTCCCCCTCACCTCTCCTCTGTCCCGCTTCCATCCTTTTGTTTTCCCCCCTCCCATTCGGTTTCTTCTCATTTTAAATCCTTCTCGGTAGTCCTGTCTCCATTTCTCTCCCTCTTTTCCTTCCGACTCTCGCCTGTCTCTGTCTTTCCTGCCTTCTCTCCTCTTTGCCAATGTAATACAGTGGGAGCTGCCATTCACAGTCCTAATTTGCGATGCAGACGGCGGGACTGCTCATGTGGCCCTCACTTGCAAACAGCAGCTCCAGCCGGAAAAATAAGACACCAATTAATTCTAGCAGCCAACTTTTTGCTTAAAAACCTTGCATTATTTCACATTAAAGACCAGCAGTCTCTGTCTGACTGCAAACTGCCCAGTGCCAGGAACATATTTATAGAAGGACCTATGGAAGGAAGGGTTTGGGTTTTTTTTCCCCCTAGTAAACACAGAGATACGGGGATTGTTTCATTTCAAATGCATGTGCAAATTCTCCAGGGCGCAGCTCGAGGCCAGAGCAGGAATGGGTCTTTATTTGTAAGCTGTTAGTCTTGGCAAGTCTGCAAAATGTTTTCCCCCAAATGTATTTTACACTCATAATTACTGCACGGTGGGTTTATATCAAATCCCTATAACTTCAGATGTGTGACACAATCTATTAAAACCTATACATAATTCATGGGCACATTTGGGGGAGGGGGGGTGTCGGGGGTGGTTGTTGTGGGGACCGCGGGGCCGGGGCTGCTCCCCGGCGGCTCCGGGCGGCCCCGGCCCCGGCCCCGGCCCCGGCGCGGGGCCTTTCCTGGGCTGCCAGCGCCATCTAGCCGGGCACTGCCTCCTCCAGCCCCCGGAGAGCCGGCTGCCCAAAAACCTCCCTCGCACCCAAAAGGCCGCTTTTTGACCTTCCTGCCTGCACTCACGGCCAGCAAAACTCCCAGGGCGGGGGCCCTCCGGAAGGCCGAACCCGCGGTAACGTGCATCACCCAGCTTCGTCCCCGCAGCTCTGCCACCGCATCCCCCAGGCCGCGTGGGAACGGCCACGCGTCGCCCGACAGCCCGTTTTCCAGCAGCGGCTCAGCTCCAGTGTCTGTGGCCCTGGCGGAGATGCTTCACTGTAGGGACAGGTTTTATGTTTGTTTTTCTTTTTTTGTTGTTGTTGCCTTCCCGAGCGGTTATAGGCGCGCAGGAGCCACCAGACGGATCAGAGCTGTGGGGCCATCTGGTTCAGTAGCTTCTTGTGACAAATGCCCAGTGCATGCTGCAGATGAGGGAAGGGCAAGAAATGTCAGAGTAGGCATTTATTAGAAGGGAAAAAAAACCCTTGCTTTTGCACAACATTTTGCTCGACTGCCATCGTCCAGCAGACGAGCTGTGCCCTCTATGAGAATAAGGCGATGAAGTGACTTGCAAATCATTTCAAACAAGAGCCAAGCCATCCCCCACTGAGGACAGCGAGGTGGTTGTTCATTGAGTTGGTGGGTGTTGGACTGGGCCCAGTGTGAATTCAACTGAGTATTTTTTTGCAGACAAATATTGAAGAGGATAATGTGGGAGGGAGGGAGAATTTCACAGAAAGAAAGCTCAGGCCTCCCCAGGCTGCAGAGCCTGCTAAGCTTGGAGAAGAGCCACAAAAGCTCCATTAGGCATTCCAAATAATGAATTGCTATTTCGTAAAGACTTGCCTCAGAAATTAGAGCTACATTTAAAAGAAAAAACAACCATGAAACAATTGGGCAGGTAGTGCCATCCCTTTCACACTCTGGCTCTTCTCTCTGCCACTCCTGCCAAGATGGGAGGTGGTACCTCAGAGATGGTACCTAAGCATTGCAGTGAGAGGGCTGTGGGAGTGCCTTTGACAGATGTGTACGTTTGCCCACTGCCTTTCTTGTCTCATGACTATAAGGTCTTAACATAGTAGTAAAGCAAGTTAATTGGCCCGACCTCCCCTGCTCCAGGGAGCATTTATCAGGGGTGCCGTTTCCAAGCTGGATATTAACCACCAATGACAGTTGAATCTAACATGCTTTCTTGCACCGTTCCTCACCCTAAATGAAGGAGTCTGAGGCAAAGTTGATGTGGCCAGCACCCATTTCCAAGGGTGTTAACACAATACCGAGGTGGAAGTGGTGGGTTACCCACCTTGTGACTGAGTATCTGCTCTGCCTGACTCCACTATAAACCAGGTAAGCCAACCAGCACACTTCACAGCCTGAAGAGTCGAACAGGACATTTCATCATTGCTTGTCACATGAGAGAGGCACCCCATCTCTTACACCTCACTGAAGACAGCTGAAGCTCATGCTAAGCCTTGTGTGCACACAGTCAACAGCACTGGATGAAAAGATCTTTCCAAAGCCCATCTTGACCCTTGGAAACTAAAGCTTTTGTAGCAGACTGAAAAATCGTGTTTGCAACCCCCCTTCCCTTCTTGAAGAGCCCCATTGTCTGCAGGACAAAGTCCTCTGCTGAAAGAGTGGCTCTGAAGCTCTCACCATCAGCTTTGGAAATAAAACACACTCGCTGTTTCTTTCCTGAGATGCCTGCTGACCTCTTCTCTCACGTAACATAAAACTTTCACACTTCAACTTCTCTGGGTTTCTTAAAGTAACACTTGGAAACACAAACCAGTCAACACCTCGGGGAGCCAGGGCACTTGGCTGAGGCATTGCACTGCTGTTGTTAAGCCAGAGCTCCACAACAGGAGCCAGATGACCGGGCAATGGAGACTCGGGACAAATGCAGATAAGCGCTTCTTGCTAGGCAATACAACCCACGGATCAGTGGCACTGGCCATTGCTGCTTCTCCCAGACACCTTCCAGGTCACTGTAGTCAGGCTTTTCTCCTCTGCTGTGCCTCTGATTCCTGTCCAATGTTTTGCCTGTCCCTCTCCTCAGCCTTCTCAAGAGAAGCCCGAAATGCTCCAGTAACACCACTGGTAGAGCTGCATCTGACATTTGCTGAGCAGAGAGAGTATAACTGGAGAAGATCTTGGAAACTGAGTGTCCTTACATGTAGTACTTGCTCACAGGAGAAATGACACTGAGATCCGGCTTAGCTGGGCTGTGGTCGAAGCACCATTGCCATAGAACTGGATGTGCCGTGACAGATTCCTTTGTGGTGTGAAAATTGCCATCCACATTTAATTCTGGGGGAAACGGGAGTGAAAACATCAATTGCTCTGGATTTCTGCTTCCCAGCATTTTCCAGGATACTTCACATGCTGTGTTCCTGGTGTTTAAAAGTATGATAAAGCCATATGCTGAGTGGGAAGAGATTCCTTTGCGCTTCGTACAGTGAGTGCTTGTTCGTGAGGGGCAGCTGGGGATGCTCCGGCTCTCCTGGGTTGGTGTGGTGCTTTGTGGATCGCACACCGCAGTGCAGGGGAGTGGTGGCCGGGTCAGGGAGCTGCCACCAGCACACACACTCACAGCGTGCACACCAGGAGCTGAATATTGATTCCCAGCAAGTATTGCATCACCAGACTCATTTTTACTTTTCCCGTTGTCCCATGAAGCCTGAACTGTAGCACAAATCCCAGAATGCCCTTATCATCATTTCTTACTGCAGTGAAAGTGCAGTTTTGTTCCGAAAAGGAGCTCTAGAAATGGTATTACTGGGTTCCACATTTACTGTATCTTAGTGACTTCCTAGAAAATTGTCTTAGCTTGCACACAAAGGATTGCCTTTTTAGTTGCTAATTAAACCTGAGATCTGAAAGTGACTTTGGGTTCTTTCCATTGCCACCAGGAATAAAGACTCTGCAACTGCAGCTTTGCTAATTGTTCTGTCAATTACTGCAAATTAATTTGCTCGTATTTATTTATCACTGTGCTATCAAAACTGCACTCAGAGTTATGCAACACACCAATAAAGACAGCCTTTGCTGTGGGAACCTTGCAGCTTTATTTTGGTTTGCTCAAGAAGTACTCTATCTGCTGAACCTGCAGGGAAGGCAAAGGAGGTCAGGGCCTAATCCAGCATCCACTGGACTGGCATGAATGAGTGTTGGATCTGCCCTCTGACAGGTTTTTAAGAAAGTGTTAGTTTTTATAAAGTTTTTTTTTTGCTGTGGTCCCATCATTTTAAACGGGCAGAAAACAGAATTATAAGCAACCTCCCTTAGCCAAATGAGCTTCTTCCTTTTACTATAATTATGCAAGCACTGCTAGGTGAAGTCAGGTGAACAGTATATAAACCCAGTTAATATAATAATGACACATGTGATTGTGTGTAATGTGGCAGGCAATTGTACACTAAACAGGAGCATTAGTGGTCACCGCACATGATAACTCACTGTGACACCTCTTATTTTCCACTGTATAGAAAGAAAGAAAACAGAATAATATACTTCCCCATGGCTCCCCATATTTTACAAAAAGCTTGTCATTAAAGAAGTGCAATTTTCTATTCCATTCTCGACAGACAGTTCTTTTGCATAAAATATTCTCCTGCTCTCTGCCCCTTACTCCCTAGAGCTCAGCTCCCAAAAGACATTAGTCCCCTTTAGAACAACCTCCGTAGGAACAAGGCACCCCAATTCACCTAAAATTCAGGGATATCAAGTCTGACACCTCCACACACTGAACTCCTGGTCTAAAATGCCCTCTGCTTTTCAGATTCCCAACAACTAAACTCTTCATTGAGAAATTCTAGTTGTTTGCATATTAGGAAACAATCAGAATCTGTCAAGTAAAATATCAATATAGACTTCTTTCCACTAAAACATATGTATTTGTGTATAAATGAATCAGATAGATATAAAATGTATAAAACCTGACAAATAAACATTTTATTATGTATAACTATAATACTAAAGATATCATTCATCATCTTACAGTGAAGAACTGTTTCATAGAAAATATCTAGTCTTTTATGTTTTCATAGTGGTTGAAATATTTTGCACAAAATGCTCTTAATAAAAAAAAAATTACCTTTTCTCCCTGAAACAAAATTTGTCATTAAAAATTGTTAACTTAATTAACATAATCCATTTTCCTTGGCATTCCCTGTGTCTGTTTCTGCTGATACTGTTATTAAAGATTTGATCAGAATGATGTTTCAAATTATTTTAAAATTTGTTTTCCAAATCCCATATTTTCCTCCCGGAAAGTCCTATAAAAAAGGAAACAGAAACTTGAAAAAGGATTCTGGAAAAGGACTGGGGTTTTTTTGGAATATGTTGCAGAAAAACATTTTTTAAACAGTTGGAGTGTAAAATAACTATAAATTCAGTACTGGAAAACAGACGACATACATCTTTTTATACAGTTTTCTTAAAATGGCTTCTTTAGTTTTGACCAGCTCTCTGCATTTCTGTATCTGGGGAAGGCATGATTTGTTAGAACTTTTCGGATCATCTATCACTTCATATGCTATTACATTTTACAATACCAAAGCTCAGCTAGATTATCGCTGCCGAGAAAACACACATTCATACAATATATGTGTTTATTTTAGTGCACATTATAGGTGTGCTCCTATAATATATAACTATATAATCTACTATATATAAAGTAATGCTTACTCATAGATAATTGTATATAGGAACGATAGAGGCAAAAACCTTCATCTCTGTGCAATTTTGTTAGCGAAGGCTTTGCAAATGAAAGTTCAATATAGCCACCCTGGCTGAAGCACAGCACACATCTGAACTGCACAATTCTTATCTCACTGGTGGCTCTTGCAAGGAAGATATGAAAGTCTCATTCTTTCATAAGAGGGCTGTGTGGAATTGAGGATTGTATGGTTCTGGGGAGACTTACTGTATAATATCAGAAATTGCTAGACATTTGAAGACAGAAATGTCTTTCTCCTTTGAGTATTGCATCCTAAGTGCCAGCCAGAAATGATTTATACATGCTCATCCTTATTATGGACTACACATAATAAGGGCATGATAGAAATCGTATCTGCATAGATTCAGGCAGTTCCAAGAGATCTGCTGCCAGTTTTGTTTGACAAGACACTCAATCAAGTGAAAAGGTTCAAAATATTTCAGGAGGAACCTTCTGCATTTTTAAGACCCAATATTTGTATCCACATAACAGAAATCCTAAATGAGAGTAACATTAGTCTATATTCACCCTAAGTTGCATTTTGCAAAGAGGAAAATATTTTGAGCTTGGCTGCCAGCGTTTTAAAATAAACATTTTATTCATTTCATCATTTCAGTAAGATCCAACACATTCCTGTTTCTTTTTTCCTTCCTTGGAAGAATGCGAAACAGGATAATAATGTGCTGGAAAAAGGATCTCAGAACACATTTTATATATTATTTTATTAATTGGGCTGAGGGCGTTCCATTATACTACTTAATGCCTCTACAACTCTCTTCAAATCCTACCTGATCTTTGAAATGCAGGTCATTTTCCAAAGCAGCAGATGCATAAAGAAAAACAGAGCACTTGAGAGAATTTTATACAGAGAGAAATTATAGTGATGGGAATTGACATTCCTTAGAGCACATCAGATTTTCCATGGAATGTTCCACTGCTCCCATCGAGGCCCAGTTTGTCCAAACTTGAGCACTCCCATTACAGTCAGTAAAACTACTCACACGAGTAAAGCTTCACAGGGCTCACTTCTGATGGGCAAGGACGGAGGGCAGGTCTTGTCCTAAAAAGGACAAAAACAACTCGGCCTGAGGGATTGGCTTTACTGTCTCTCATAGAGTTAAACCTCCCCCCCACCTCCCCGCATCTTGAAAATCCATGGACACGCAAGTCGTTAAGCTGCTCCTAGAAAAGCTCTTTTTCTAAGACAATGTTGTGCAGCACAAACTGAGTCATGTGTAGGCCAAGAGGCTGTGCCATAGCAAAGCACCGAGAAGTAAAACATTCACTCTTCCAGCACTTACTGCACTGACAGCTTGATAAAATGGTTCAAGGCATAATGTTCAAACAGAGGGAGAAAAAAATTAAAAACGTAATAATAAAGTTAAATGTAACTGTTTTAAAGTATAATTCTTTGGAGAGCTCAGTTTTATGTTGGGCTGGCATTTGAAGTAGCACTAGTCATTATTAACGGGAAGCACAGATAGAGGAGATTTAAATCACTAAAGTAATAAAATCTGAACGAGGGCTAGCACCTTGAAAGGCTCTTGGAGAGAAGATTGCATACAAATGCAATTAAAACGATGCTTATAAAATACTAAGATGTTAATTGGGTTTAGTCCCAGAAGCCCCAGCAGTACAGTATGTCAGAAGTTAGCTGGTTTGAAGTTTAAAAAGAGTGGTTTAATTTGTACACCTTGTCCTAATTACGAAGCTTTCTGCAGCCTGTGTATCGGCATGGTTTATTGTAGCTTAGAGCTTTGTAAAACAAACACACACCAGTTAATTGGGTTATTGCAATGGAAAATTGGGCTGCAGAACTGAAACCTTCCTTGCTAGTGTTTTTTTACAGCTTGTAATGAACGCTCCAGCAATGTCAGGATAGACTGATTTGTAAGGTGTGCAGTTTACAACTTGGTTATACCGCTGGTCCGAAAAATAGGTGATACAGTGAAAACAAAGACTAGCACGATATAATGTTGCTGAGCTGGTGGGTTGAAGCCCCAGCTGGCTTATTTATATCTTGCAATCCCCCAAATACTCCAGCAGGTCTGAACTCTACATTCCCACATTCAAGAAAGGACCATAATAAGGCAGGGAGAGAATACCATGGTTGTTCGAGGAGCCCGTGGAGGCTGTGAGCACCTGCTGGGGGTCCTGTGAGGTCGTGTGTTTTTTCTCATAATCAGTAAATAAATACTTAGAATAAGAAGAGAGTAATACAAAGACAGGGGCAGAATGGCAGACATTACTTTTCAAGTGCTGCTCAGGACCACTCTCCTTGGAGTTCATTTGTGCCATTCAGCTGATACTCGTTTCTCTGTATGAAGGAACACTTTCCAAAACAAAATCTAGCCTCTCCCCTCCTGTCTTGCTTCAGTCCAGACTTCATGGAGTTGGGGGTCTCAGAGCACACTCTGGCAAAGTCCTTATCCAGGTCATGAAACTTCCCATATATGGTTTGCTGTTATTTATTAAACAGGCTCTGAGCCTGGCACCCCTCAAACTTGTACTACAGCAAATCAGAAGTTGCTTTGCTGAGGTCAGTGGATTCATCCTAATGGAAAGCAGATACCAGGAGAGAAGACCAAGACCCCTGCCATCAGCTCAGCGGCGATCACAAAGACAGCGTGACCCTAACCTTCCCTTCCCTGCTCCGGCTCTGCCGTTTGAGGCCAGATACCAGGAAACAGCTTGGAAACTTTATGAACCCTGAAATGCTGCAGAGGGTGGTGTGACAAATTGACATGACTCTGATTTAGGTCCTTGATGTGGGGACTTCCTCCAACAAAGGCAACTTCTCCTCTGCCTCCCCGGGGAACTGCACTTTGTCGGTCACTTTGGGACAGGCTTCTGCTGAAAAGCCATGAGCTGCTCAGGCTCATATGGGTTTGGACCTGCCCCGCTGCAGGTCAGATCTGTGTCTGTTTGGAGAAGCGTGGGAGCGTGCACACTGGGGAAAGCTGGTGATACACTGGGAAAGCGGAAGATCTAGTTTTCTGCATGTTTCTTGGAAGACTGACTGCTTCCAGGCCCCAGGCAGTGACTGCAACAGAGCCATGCCCAAAGTCTCTAGCTAAAATGCATGAATAGTGCAGCGGGGATCTAGAGACACTGTACCTCAAGGTACAAGTCAGGGCGTAACAGAAATAATACAACATATGACTGGTCCTACAGTCAGCAGACTATAGGACAGAGGAAGGAATGTCCCTTTGCACATCATTATCTCATTTGTATGTATTATTTACGTCATTATGGGCACAGTTGGCTAGTTAGGCACTAACAGACCACTTTAATTAGTCTTCAGGTAGCAAATAAGTTGCTGAGAGGGAGGAATGGTCATGCAATCAGAAATGCTAACTTTTTGCAGTCCAGGTGACATGACTAGCATCAATAGATTGTATACAATGGGTCTAACCTTTGGTAGTCTTGACATACATCAGATGATAGATAACTTACTTAGAAATGTATAGTAGTATGTACCTATGCAGATAAAGTTCCTACTACATATAGGAAATTGATATTGGTTTTGTGTCATTACCACTGGTTATATTTGATGGGAAATACATTCTAAGAAAAACAGTGTGATCACTGGTAATTCCAGGTTTTCAGGTCGCCCCTTCCCACTTTCCCCAGTAAACAGCCTGTCCACACAGCTATCACTTCCCTTTAAAGGTTTGCAAAGCCCTGCATTTTCCAGTCTTGAGTAGCTGCCACCCCAATTGCTGCATTTACATGCTACTTAAGATACATCAGGGCATAATCTCACCTCATTGAGGAGGGGATTTACATACATAGCTCCCATTAGCATTTATAGGCAATACGCATATAACTCACAGCCCAACACAGAATGAAATTATAATTATCATAACCATTGCCACATTGCATGAGGCTTGGGCCATTCTGAGGCATAGGTCTAATTAGCTCTAAGCTGCAGAAGATTTGAGTGTAGTAGTTGCTTTTTGACTTACTGCTCAGTGCTTGGTCTGAATATTCAAATGTATTGTTTCTTTTTAAAGTAGCTCCTTCACGGCTCACTGTGTCATGTCAAAACTCCCTTATCTTAGTGACTTTTTGTAAAGGTCCCTGCAGGCACATTAAGATACATTTTTAGCCTGCTCTGTTGATCTCTCTGTTCTGGCTTCCTTGTTTATAAATGCAAAAGACCAGTGCTGCACTGGTAACACTTTTATTTTTTATTCACCAGGATTTGCCAGCAGTGAAGTTATGTAACACTAAAAGGAGACTTACATGCACTATTTCCAGATAAATGCATTTTGTGTGTGCCGAATTCACTTCAAAAGTTTATGATATTTGCAAAAAATGGCAACTCAAGTCCTTATCACATAGGTCTGCCAGCTTTCATTGTGTGCAATGTTCCCTGAAGTTGGGAACAGTCACTCTTCGCTTCCCATGCAGGAAAAGAGGAGAGAGATGCACCACCAGGAGACAATTAAGATTTTAGGTGGATTGAATGAAGCTCAAGAGGGTCTTATTTCTCTTTATTGAGATGAGAAATTTATCCCACCTTATCTTAGGGACCTAGCTGATATACCTAGAATCCCCTTTATGAAGTATTGATTTTAGGATGCTAGATCCATAACAATCCTGAGGTAAAAGGCCGTGTCTGCAGGAGCACATATCACAGAATAATTTCTTTTAAAGGATCTCTGAGAGACAAGTGCCTGTAAACTTGTTTTTTATAGGAGGCCAAGTCTCAAGGTCCTCCTTTAGTTTCACTCTCCTCTACAGAATGAAGGGTTTGCTTGGATACAGGATGAATAAGAAATAATGAGCAAGATCTTCAAGGTTTGGGCCTTCCTCTACTAAGAGCCACCATGCGATTCCCAGCGGCTGCCTGTATTCACTAGCTCAGCTCAAGTGGGCTGCACATTATGCAGAGTGTTCCCAATGCCACTTGAACTCTGAAGTGCATCTCCAACCACAAATACATCTGCCGTCTCAAGAGCCTGCAAACAAGCTTAACTCCTGGGCTTGATGTGGGGGATCTTTGCTACTCCTAAGAGTGTATCTTCACATTACAGCCAAGTTGGTCAAACGGAAAGCCCCTGTCAAAAGGGAGATCCCACTTCAGCCTCTATCTACAGCCACATGCCTCTGCCTCACCCTTCCTTGATGGATGTATTCATCATATGGTCACTGGGCAGCTCAGGCATCTGGTTGACTTGCAAAATAAATTAATATTTTTCTGCTGGATCAGCCACTTGAATCGACTCATCCCATAAGGACACAATTTCCAGTTCTGATCCAAAGGGGAATTTTTGCATATGGCAGGAGTCAGTCTGCTTTTTGGCTGCAGCTCTTCATCAGAGCTGCTCAGTGCAACATGAAACCTCACCCTTAGGTTGTCAGGTGGGGAGCACAAAAAATGTAGCAGGGAGGTGAAAAGGGGAGATGACCTGCATGTGCATGCAATATTAATCGTCACATTGACTGAAGGGTTTCATGGGAGATACAAGTGGATGAAGAAATATTAAATTAATAGAATGGTACCAGGAATTGATTAGGTGTTACACAGTGGATGCTTAACTCTATTCCATTCCACTGTTTAAGCATTCAGAAAGTCCATCTGTGTGGTATTTGAGAAGTTTTGAGCAAAACATTAAGCAATGTACAGCTTGCTTATAATTTTGCATCACTTTTTGACATCCGAGTCCAAATACTATTGAATTTTATTTCTACTTCCATGCAAAGTCCTTGGCTAAGAGTTCTCTTGGGCAATTGCAGCATCTTCAGGGGGATGGTACAGCTACGTTCACTTTCTCTATAGTCACCCTGGGGGGTTGCAAGATTTGAGGAAATGGGATCCAGTTAAGAGAGCGGGAAATGATGAAAACACTATTCTAAGCCTACTGTTGTCCACGCATGGAATGTGATTATTTTACTAAAAAAACCAGGAGTGCCAAAAAACAGTTCTCACTGTGGAACTGAAGAAAATGAAAGATGCTCCATGATCTGTTCCTAAACTCAGCCCTCCAAGGCCCAGCCAAGTCATTACCCACAGCTTCACCCACCAGCAACCCCGCCGAATGCCTGTGCCCTTGTTGAGGAAAAGCCTAGGAAATCTCTTATTCATAACATCTGTGATGGTGAAGAGCCAAAGACTGAAAAAATAGGTCTAGCCAGTGTTGGTTTTTTTTCATTCATCAATGTGCAGCAACATATTTTGCTTCTTCCATCGCCATTGTTTTGGAGGAGCCATGTGAAAAGGCATGTCAAATCTGAATTTAGAAATGAACTAGCTCCTAGAAGTTTCGTTTCTTGGGCATTTGGTCATTCCATGAAAAACAGAGAACTTGCAACAAAAATAATCTCAAATTTTTCACAAAACTTTCTGTTTTGACCAAAGAGTCGACAGTTGGGGGGAATGTGGTGAGGGAGGGTTGAATGGAAAATTTTCAGCTAGCAGTTTCCTGAGCTGCCCCCTTCTTATAAACGCATTGACAATTTGTAAACTGAAACCATCCATCAAGTCACTGGGCTGCCTTTCTGCTGAGGTTGCCTTCCAAAAGAGGGTACTGCTGGCCACCCTCCAGTCCTGCTCCTCTCTCAGTTTGAGTATCACCCTCAGGCCTTGGTGTCCAGCATGCAAAAGCGATGCTCCTGGGGCCAGGACCTTTCCCTCTGGAGAGAAAGGAAACATCAGCATCTCCTTTTCCTTCCTGGGAGTGTTGGCAAACTCCGTTGCATCAGCGATGTAACTAGCTAGTCTGAACTCATAGAGAAATCCCTCTGCCGTGGCACCACTGCCATTTCAATCAACATCTGACTCCTTCAGAAAGGCGTTGCAAGCCTGCTTTGTTCCACTCGCTGTTCTGGAAGCAGGAGATAAGTGACACACTCCAACTTGCTGAGGGCTTTGGGAAAGTCATCTTGCTGGAGGAACTGTAGGAGAAGTCTCCCTGGGAATAGCAGCTCATATTTAACCTCCCCTAGATCATGTCAATGTGAGTCTGGAGAGAACAGGTCTTTCATTTTTCTTCCTCAGTAAGCTACCATATGTACCTCATCCCCCACTTAAGCTAAGAGATTGATGGCTAAATTGCTTAACCCTGGTGTTTTTAATTAATTAGGTCTACTTCATAGAAGGTTTAATACAGTAGTTTAATTTAGACTTTGCTCAGTGCATGATATAAAATCCAGATTTATTACTATTTTTTATCAATTTTTATTTTTATATGATTCAGTCACTCATATAAAAAGACTACTGTATGTTATAGACTTCAAAAAGTGATTCCCTGTAGGTATTGTAAAGTATAGGGTCTATTATATGACAGTAGTGTGTTTATAGCTAAGTTTTGGTGCATTGTTCAGGAATCCATTCAAAGATGGCATATAGAAAAGACATTTTATTCTGTAAAATAGTAAGGGAAAGTACCTGTTCTTTTAAAATATCATCTTACAGTGCTTTTACATAATACTGAAGTGTATGGGATAACCACTGCTTTAAGAAGCTCAATACTAAAAAGAAAATTACTTTGAATCTTTAAAGAATAAAAAAGGCACAACATTTTGTTGATAGCTCTTTCGTAAAAGACCTGCAGAGCTGTAATCTGGTGAAATCCACTGCTACTCCTGGTTAATGAGCAATTTGTTAGTTAACAGATGTTGTTATTAACATGAGAGGTACCTGGTTTATAACAGCAATACTTAATCACGGCGTGGGGTGGCAGAATCATTTATAAGAGCCAATGCAGTGGCATTGTGGCAACTGTAAGTGCTGCCATGTGGGAACACAAGGTGAAGAGGTCACATATCTATTCTGGTGCACGTGTTTGTGCTCTGTTTTGGGGGATTCTGGTTGCACTTTGAAAAATTCCAGCAAAAGTGACTTTAGAAGAAATGCAAGCAAAGACTGTGTGGAGACCATTTTAGTCAGGGAATCAGTTATATTCTCTTGATTTTAATCAGATAAATTCTGTTGTGTAAATCTGGCCCCATGAACATAAAAAGTATAA
Organism: Gymnogyps californianus; assembly: GCF_018139145.2. NCBI lineage: Eukaryota > Metazoa > Chordata > Aves > Accipitriformes > Cathartidae > Gymnogyps > Gymnogyps californianus. Next base: position 12,639,155 of record NC_059484.1, read on the forward strand.
AAGATCTTCAGGTACTGAGATGACCCAGGAATGGAGGTCACACAAGGACCTTACCTAGCCAACAGACAAACTGGCAGGTCCCTGTTTCTATAATGTGGCACTGCCAGAGACTTTCAGAAAGTTTGGGGATGTTTCCCTTTTATGGAGCACTCAGCGTCCAGAGCCTGGTTTTTCAGATGGCTGGTTTTTGCTGAGAGACATGCCGCTCTGGCCCAGGTTTAACTCCTAGTATTTCAGCTATTAAAGGTATTTCAAGGTAAGCACACAAAATCTTTATTCTCTTCCTTGAATTTTGGCCCAAGGAGCCCAGCCATTTCGCTTCTTTTCTGAGGAAATTACACCAGCATATTGCTCTTATTTTCCCAGAGTACTAAAGAAATACAAGGGCACTGACGACTCTTACGAGGGAAACAGAGGGAAACAGAGGAGAATGAAGACACTGAGGAACTCTCACAATGCCCTTCGTGCCTAGCTGCCAGCTCAAAGCATGATAACATGAAGTCTCTCAGGGCACACGACAAGGAAAACCAAGTAAATTAAAATAGCAAAACAAACAAGCACCTTCTAAATATGAACCTAACTTTCTAGATGAAGATTCAGGTCTGGAAAGTCTGAGATTTTTTAGGCTAAGTTTAAACCCTTCAAGGTGCATAGCCACTCCAAAACACGAGCAGTGACCATACTTCATAAGAAAATAATGTCTTGACACTGTGCCTGGAAGGCCAGATATAAAATGCTACCTAGGAAGACCCTAGGAAAGGAAATTGGGATGCTTCATGTCACCAGATTTAACATCATGAAAGTAGCAAACAGGAAGGAAGGATTCAGCTCCCCTTGCTGCCCTTTGCTTGCAGTTCACCAGACATTTCCTCCTTTCTGTAAGTATTATCTGTCTGACCTGAGCAGACCTTCAGCCAGATAACCTTCATCCTTGAGTCAATCCTCTCAGTCATTGCACAGGCTGTTCTAAAAGCAATGGCAGCTTAATGCAGGTTATTGATAATCTGAAGACATCAGAGCCCCTGGTATCATCAGTAAAGCACCTAGCAGCACTTCTGCAGCAGCTGCACAAGAGGCAAGGAGGACTTGGCGAGGAGCAACTGCTCAGTACAACCCTCCTGGATTCCTCAAGGGAAAACGATGTAGCTGCCCAATGGTCTGTCCTTCCACCAAAGGCAGTGGATGCTAAGGATGTGAAAGAGCTCCAGATCTTCAAGTTAGCAGCCCAAGAGTATCCCTTTGTAAAGCAAGAAGAGTGGGGACAGATGTGCAGGTTTTATTTCCAATTCTTTCCTAGGTAGTGTCAACTCAAAGCAAGAGGCCATAGCATTTCTCATGCAAATGCATGCAGGGCAGTTGACAATAAAGGCACAATAATATGTGGTTTGAAAAAAAGCTCTATTAGAAGAAGGAACAAGTGCAGGTTAAAAGGTAAGCTTGCAGCTTAGATTCAAATCAGTGTATTGACTCAGCTTTACAGATCCCCAGCCCAAAATGAATTCCACACAATAACTAAGCAGTTGCCTTCCAAAGGTGTTAAGCCTATTTGCGTTTTGTTTGTTTTGGAATGGCCAATAAAACAGCTTTAGATGATGTCAAACAGTGCTTAGGCCCATACAAAGGGAGACAGCTGCTCAGATAAATACTCAAACCCCAAACCATGTTCTGTTTTATAAGTCATCAAAAGCTCTTTGAAAATCCACTTGATATGTAGCTGGGAGCTAATGCGACTTCCTCACACCTGCCAAACCACTCTGGGCAGGTCAGAAGCAGGCAGTAACCTTGCCCACCAGTCTGAGCTTGTGCTATTATTTCTTTTCTCCTAGGAAAATTATAGAGCCTTCTCATATCTTTCTGAATAGTAATCTCCAAACGTATACTGCACTTTATGTACAATACATGAGAAGCACTATGTAAGCTCTGAAGAGAGATTCATTCTAGAGTTTTTGGGATGAGAGAAGGCTCCAGTCCTTATCCATGTTACACTAGTGTTAGGAGTAATTCCATAAAAGCCAAGTGACCATATGCAAAACCAAGTGGTTAAGAAACTGCTACTAACTCTATGTGCCAAGTACAACACAGGAGGTACTCTAGGGCATAACAGCACTTACTTTTTAAATCCTGAGCCCTGGTTTAAAACCAGTCACTGGCAGAAATAGTAACTCAGAGGGACATGTCCTGGTGTCCCGTTTATCTTTGCTGTGAATCAGAAAAAGGGAGGTAGAGCAAGGAGCACGTTGCAGAATTGGTGTTACGTTTCAGACAGTCAGACAAGGCTGAGCCAGACTAATGTACCAACTATAGCAATATTCTCCTGGGCACAGAAGAAGGAAAAGCTGCCAAGAGATGTTTGAGAAAAAATATCTGTGGATGGGCTTCCTGCAAATGCTTGATTCCAACACACCAGCCTGAGTCCTTCATAGGAAGACAAAGCTATGATTCTGAGCATAACGTACACAATTTTGATCCTAGAATGCTCCATGTTGCCAGTTAGGAGAGATGGTTGGTTAATGGAACTTTGTACAGATTCATGTCTCTGCCTTCGCCTCAGGGGGCTTGAACAAATGCTTCAAAAAAACCCAGAAGCAGCAAAGAGGAAAAAATAAAAGGAAAAGACCAGTGCATCCTTTGTCCAAAGTGGTCTCTGTGCTATGACTTATCCAAAGTATGGATCAGAACTGGTAGGATTCCTCAGAGTTACTGAAAACCAACACGGTTACTTCCTTCTGAAATGTTGATGAGGAGTTGAAACTTTCAGAGAAGGTGAAAATTAAGGCAGACTGTTTGATGGCAATAATGGTTTCTTCAATGCAACATGATCATTTGCTTTTTATAAAGAGGAAAGAAGGGATAACATGGCCAACACCAATCAAACCATTTACAATGGCCAAAAGAGATGGAGCTGAGGCCTTCAAGTACTACAAAGAAGCCAAGTAGGGTAAGGAGAAAGATGACAAGAAGTTGGATACAAGTGCAAAATTATTTCCTTTCCATTCAACATAATAATAGACCTACAGCTGACCTTGAAACTTCCAAAAGGTGCCCTTGTATTGAGGCCTGGAAACAGTAGAAACAGCAGAGGGCTTCTGATCTCTAGGAACTTCACTCACTCACTGAACTTTTGAGCTGTCATTTCCAATAAACTTGGCTGCAGATGAACCAGAACTTTTTTTTTAAAGGAAAACTATTCATAGTTTGAAAAAAGAATTGCGGGGATTTTTTCCCTTTGTCGTTCCATTTGACGTCCAAAAAAACTACAATATCCTTGTGGAGTAGAAAGCGAAATAGATGGAAGAGGAAAAGCAGTAAGAATAATGTTACAATGAAACCACAAGCAACAGAAGAGGAAATGTTAAAGACCCCAAACCCAAAGAGAAAAATCAAGCTAAGAGCACGTCTTTAAAGCAAGTGAGACCCAAATGTGCTTAGGGAAATTAAGCGATTCCCTATACGAGCTACTTTCTCATTTTAAAATGGGTTGATAATGATTAGCAACCAACACATTAAATTAATATCTCTTTCTACTATCAAAAGTTTTAACTTGTCTATACCAGTCTTGACTCCTAAACCTAAGCAGTTCAGGAAGGTGACCTGAGATGACAGCAGAGGATGACACGCTATTGACTACAGTGAAGAAGTAGGAGGAACGATTGTGCCTATCAATTATTAAACAGAGAGAAAAGAAGGACCCAGTGAATAACTAATACATGGAAGCCTCCATCTCTGTGCTCCATGCAGACTTTGGTAGCCTAGATTTATAAGAAAAGGAAGCTTTATTATGGATAAAATTTAAGTGTAAAATGATCAAATGGTTTCTCTTTAATTAAATAGTCATTAAAAACTTGTTTGCTGTCAATCTGATGTAAAGCAATGTATTCTTTAGGGTACTAGGCAAATGTTCCCCCCATCATCCAGAATGGGGAACACAGAGTTGGTGGTAATTACACTGAGGACTAAATCCCTGAGTCACTGAAAACCTCCACAAAATGCTTGGTGGCACTGCTAATGCAGCCAGTTAGGAAAATCTTGGCTGATGAATGGGAAGAGAAACAGTACAGCAATAAATTCCTATGTCTACTCTGCAGTCAATAGATTTGTCTTGTACTATATTCAAGCTGGGTGTTTTTCACCTTGTACAGAGAATCAATGCAAAATTTAGGCTACATTTAAGTTTGTGTAAGCCAAAGCTTTCCAAAGCTTCCTGAGTACTTCCTAACTGTTCCCATGAGTTCCGTACATGGCTTTTCATTTTCTAGCAGAGAAGGATTGCAATTTTTAACTTGTTCCAATCCTGCTCCCACTTCCTGTCATTCTGTGCCTGCTCTGCATCTTGTGTATTGACCTTTCTGATGTAGCAGAGATTTACAAGCAGAACTACCTTGCTGAGGCCCTTTAGGTCCCAGAAATAGAAAGAACCTTGCAGAGGTAGACACATGCATGAAATGAGATAGCATATTCTACATCTGATAAAGCTTCCTTGGCTTAGCTGTCTGAAAATCATTACCTGTGTCTATTTCTGTAATACATATCGATCAAAAAAGTGCATGCTTCTTACTGGCTCTCAAAAAACAAAGTTTTAGCCAGATATGATTGGAACTGACATGTCTACCAAAACAGTGACGCGCTACAAGAAAGCCAAGGAAAAAACCTCCCTTAAATGATCCCTCTTAAAATAGAATAAACAGCAAATGGCACCAAATCTATTTTCTTTAACTCCTAGAACTACTTTTAGGAAAAGAAGTAGAATTTGCCTAATGACCTTTATAACAAGGAAGTGAAAAAAGACTTCCAGGCTTCATTACAAGGGGATTAAGTCAGAATAAATCCACTGACTCCAGTGGCATTACCTCAGCCTTACACCGCTGCATCCAGAATTCCCTCGGCATCAGCAGAGCTGCAGCAGTTTTCCTTTGCTGCCTTAGATCCAGATCTCACCATAAATCTCAGGTTTCATTTGGCTGGGAGGGAGGAAGTTTTATTTTTCGAGTCTACCATGAGTTGGCAGTGGTAGTTTTTTAAAAAGGCTGTTGATATTCTTATCCATCTCAGATCCACTGAAAACAATGGCTTTAGTGTGGGAAGGTCCAGATCTGTTGCTACTTTGTTGTATGGGAGGCCTTTTAGCAGAGGATTTTGATCCAGAACTCAATAGAATTAGAAAGAGAAGAACAAGTGAAGTCAGGGGACTTGAGATCAGAGGTTTTGCCCCTAACACATCCTTGGTTACCTGTAACATGGAGAGTCACTTTTGGCATTACAAGATCAAATGGAAAAGTTACCATCAACCTGCAAGGTGCTGAGTGCTTCCAGCTCCTTTTACACTTGGTGGGGAGATGGCAGCTTGCAGGATCAGGCCCTGTGGATGCCAGGGAAGACCAATAGCCCCTTCCAGCTCCTGCACAAGGAGGAGAGATCCTCAGTCACACCAGAAACCCTATCAAAGACTGAGCACAGGCAAGCTGGTGTTAAGTCGTCAGCGTACGGATGCCTCACCGAACAGTTGGGGTTTTAATAGGCTAGATATTGTCCCAGCATTTGGTATTCATAGATAATAATAGAGATTAGGTTTACTTAATGTATTTGCTATTTAGGCAGATGATTCATGTTAAGCCATCGGCATTCAGTGGCAAACATCATTAGTTCAAATTGTATGAGAGAAAGGCCCAGGAAGAGGAGTCACAATCTGGCCTCTATCATAAACAGCTGTGTTTCTAAATCACCATTTTCGGGTTGTTTCCTGTAGTTGTTGGTATATACTGTACACTGAAAATTAGGCCTCAAAAACGCTTATTAAAAATTTATACAGCTTATGACAGGCTCTTTCAGAAACATAACCCTTAACTAATTCATGTTCACTTACCCTGCAGTTTTCTATTTATACTACTTTACCATTTCTGTGTATTTGTACTATAAATTATTCAATGACATCAAGGTTTTTATTTTGATGAGAGAATTTTTGATGAATTTGACAGAGTAATTACTTCAAATCCTGTTCTGGATCACTATGAAAATATTTAATTTTATTTACTCCAATAAATAATTAAAATGTGAGAGTAGCAAGCATACTCACAGTGCCTTATAGCCTGTGACTTCTGTTTGCTTCTCCCTAATTAAAATAGCAATGTTTATGTGTGTACTGATTTAAAATAATAAGAAATTACCAATTGGGGAGGCACATCTAAAGGAGGAGGAAAAAGACTCTTGTAGCAACAAGTGCAGTCTTAAATACAGGAAAAATATATTCTGAAGAAATAAGAAGTTATTGATCCCCCAACACTGTTAGATAGAGGCACTCAGGATAGAATCTCAACAAGGTACGTGTTACTCAAATGAAGACTATTCCTTTTGTGGATTTAAAGTTTAAGAAAGGGCAGCCTTTTAGATGTTCCCAGCTGATTCAGCAATATTTTAAGCACATGAATAACTTGAACCCATGAGCAGTTCCACTTACTTCAAGAACGTTTATGCTCAGATTTAAATTAAAGTATTGAAGTACTGTTCTGGCAGCAGCCTAAATCTTCTGCTAAATCAAAGATTAAAATTACAGTGTCTGTTAACTCTCTGTGATTTAATCCAAGACAAATACTCTTTGCTCCATTGAGGAAAGCTCAGGTTGCAATGGTCACTGGTGTGTTGGCTGCAGTCCTCTATCTCCTCTAAAGAATTTGCACAGAGTCAAATCTGTTTCTAAGTCTCACATGTAATTTTATTGCTTTCAGATCAGAGGGCTCAAAGACAGAAAAACTGTATGTATAAAAAACGAAGAAAGAAAGAAAAGCCCGAACCCTCAGAACCTCTTAGTTGTTTTACAGGTCACAAACAGGCACATATTAAAAGTTTTTAATTACATTGAAGCCATCAAGCATGCAAGTGCATAGTCATTATCATATAATAACTGGTTAATTACCTCATTAGTTGGCTTTTTTTTACATTAAAACTTGCTTATTATTGCCAGGTACAATGGTGATCTGGTTACCCACAGGCTGGTAATTGAAAAAAACTGACATTTCTTGACAAAATGACTATTTGTATTTCACAGGATTGAAGTGAAGGGGGGATGGGACATTGGTCAAACAGCTGCAAGGAAAAGTAGAAATATTTTGCTTTTTTCTAAACTATTTGCATGGCTAAAAGAGGTAAATTACAGCTGATCCTAGTTGGCAGTGAAGGACAGAGCTTTTTGGTGCTTTAGTCGCAGGTAAGAAATCAGTAACAGTCGGCAAACCGTGGCTGAAAATCAGTGCCATCTGTCGGCAGTTTGCTGGACTATATGCAAACCGAACGGGTGATATCTCAGTCCAGTTCCCCCTGGACAGGTGTTCATATCTCCCCAAAACACTAACAGCTTTGAAACAAATCGGCACTCTGGGTGGCAGCATCAGCGGAGAGGATGTAATCTGAATATTCATAGGGCTGGTGAACTAAACAGCAAAGTCTTTGGGACCTACCACTACCCCCAGTTACTCTGTAACCTCAACGGGCTCCATCTGTCTAACTGAGACACAAATTGCACCCCTCCTTTATCCCCAAGTGCCTTCCAGTGACACAAATAGTTTGCAGGCTAAGCACCACAGGAGGAAATTTTAACCCCAAGTACAGGACATGACACGCTGCAAAGGGCTCCGGATGCGGTGCCACACCATGGGAACTCACTCCCAGCTCCCGCATAGCTTGGTCGCTCGCTCTGTCCCACACAGCAATCGTGCACACACACATGCACAGACACACATGCACAAAAACACACACACACACACACACACCCCCCGCGATTTCATCATGAGCTCTGATGTGACTGAAAGTCACGGCTGGTAATAAATCCTCGCTGCTGGTATCGGGTTGGATTGCACGTCGGTGGGTTAATCCAATAGCGGACCCAATAACACGACTTTCAGCTTGCTGCAAAAGCAATTTCTGTGCAATGTGCCATATTTCTATGGCAGTGCCTCAAGTCGCAACGAGTAACACTTCTGTCACAGGCTGTTGTAAACACTCGGGCTGCTCAGCATGTACTGTGCACGATTCGTCTGAGCGGAGACCTAAAATCTTACACCTGACTGTTTCACTCACTATCAAGCCTAAATAAAGCTTCAATGGCAGAAGCAAGCAGGAAACACAAACCAGTTGTGACTGGTGCTCGGAGCTGAACGCTTAGGAGCAGAAGACATGGGTTTTTTTTTTTTTTTGCTTTTTGTGGAGATAGTGGAAGTAGCAGTGTCAAGGGAGGGTATAGCCTGGGGAGGTGCTGAACACCAACCGAGCACTTCCAGGCAATGGGAGAGGAGGAATTGGAGCTCAGTCTTTCTGGGACTAAAATCCCAGTGTTCACTTGGTTACGGGTTCAGGCGCAATGTGATTTTGAGCTGAAGGAGGTCTGGTACCCAAAGGAGCGCAGAAGGCCTATTCGTCTTCTATTCCTGGCCCTCCTATTGATTTGTTTGTAACCTCAGGAGAGTCCTGTCTGGGCCAAAATGTTCTCAGATTGGAAGCCAAAAGTTAATTTAAGATAATGCAGCTGTTAAATAAGCATTTTGATTTTCAGAGGTGGTAATGTCAAAGAATGGAAGATGAATGTGATACAATGCACCCTTTCTGTATCATTTTACTTGCATTCATTCAAAGACATGAGTTTATAGAACAGCAGCCTCCGCGACATGTAAAACAATGTTTGGCATCTGTTTTTCCCTTCATCTTTCCCCCTTCCTTTTTTTTATTTCTAGTATGTGCAGCTAACACTGAAGATTTTATTTTTCCTTTTTAATGGAGCAATTGTTACTGACTACCTGGTGCCTGTGTTCACAGGGTAGGAAAATAAACCAATAAAATCTACTGAACCTAAAAATAAAGAACCCAAAACAACAACAGGAGCTCTCTGTATCATGTGCACCTGGAGGAAAGGAGTGCTGTAGTTCGTACAGTCTATTGCACATTAGGAAATACGACACTTGGTGGGCCTGTCTATATCCCACTAAGCAAGGGCCTGGGGCAAACTGCCTGCTTGTCCCACCACTGTTCTGGACTATCCTATGCAAGGGATGCAGTGTGTGAATGGTTGAGCTTATTCACAGATTTTCAAGTTCCTCGGTTCCCATTATCTTTTAGAGGGTTTGACAGCCCTTTCCAAAGGGCCCCTCTCTTGGTCTAACTCTGTGACAACATGAGAAACAAGTTCCAGCACCAAAGCCATATTAAAAGTCTGGACCAACTTGCAGGAAGACCAGTGAATTAGCCAGGGCTTGAAGATGTGCTTTGAAAGCTTAAAAAGTTTATGAAGCTTGAAAATCACAAAGTTTAAGAAATGCTCTTCAGTATCAAGCCCTGCCCAGCATGTTCCAAAACCGTTACCGATAAAACCCTGCCTGCAACACGCCCAAGAACTAATTTACATTTGCAATTGCTGGCTCCTTTGCCAGTATATTATTACTATTTATGAATCATTAGAAGTTGACTGCAAAGGAAGCAAGAGAACAGGGTATAACTTCTATTTCAACTAAAGGACCTTGGTGTTCCTCCTTTGAGAATGAAGACATTAACTACACCAGGACACAAATTGTGCTGGAGTTTTACCACCAAAAACAATAGAGCAAATTTTAAATTGTGCAAAAAAGGGGAAGAAAAGTCCTTCTTCCAGAAACTTCTTGGGTGGGAGGTGACATCAGTCATGCCACAAGGACAGGAGGAGCAAGCGCATTTTATTGGAAAATAAAGATGTGAGTAAATCTGCTATGATGAATATAAAACGCGTCTTTTGGATTTAATTAGGACTAACCTTTTTAGGTGACCAGGAATTAAACTTCTCTTTTAAGGGCACCACTTTGTACCTGACTTTTCACACAGCAAAGCATATGGCAAAAAAGCAGGAAGTGGGGATTAAGGTACATTTTAACGGGCAGCATGTTCAGCCAGATGGCCTGTTCCCTGCTCCTCAAGATCTGTATGCTTTTTTCGCCCTCCAGAGTTATTTTGATTGAATTCATTACCCTAATTAAAAAAAAAAGTCCATATTTTATGCTATTTTAATGCATACTTCTCAGTCCACCTCACACACTTCCCCATGCATAGGCTTTTTAAACAGAAATCATGGCATAAAGGTAAGCAAGGGTCTTTCTGGCTTTGAGGACAACAGTGCCTCAAGACTTAAGAGTCTTTTCCAGTGAGCACCCCATGCCTTTCTCTCCTAATCTGAGCAGCCGCAGCAATAGCATCGTGATGCTGTTATATCCATGCTGACAGCAGCAAAGGAGGGCAATAAGGGGCCAGAGCTGAAGTGCAGCACAAGTCTCCAACTGTCCCAGCCATGGAGTTCCCAGAAAGTCTGAAGCAGGGTACAAATCTGGAGGGATTTTTTCTACCAGCTCCCCTCGCTTTTCTCCCTCACTCTGCTGTTGAAGCTGCCTGTCTGTTCCTCATTAATGGCCCCCAAAGCTGCAGAGCTGTCCCAAAAGATTCTGCCCACTCGACAAGCTGGGCAGAACCTGGAGATCCCATGGCCAAGCCATCACTGATGGCACCACTGAGTGATCAGGAAAACATAAAGGTGAGATAAAAAACCATTGTTTGCTGAAAGGGGAGGAAGATAATGGCAGTTAAACAATCTGGATGCTCTTAAGAACATGCAGCTAGAGAAGAACCCCAGTTCACACGGTTGCTACCATTCCTTTTTAAAGCCAAGAACTAAATATGGGATAAAAAGTCCTCCAGAACTGAGTTAACTATGGTGAAACTAATTGTCAGCAGAGAAGATTACTGAGAAAACTCAGGAAAAGAAAAAAAAAGGAGCACACATTTGGTGGTGCGGTTTGCAGAGTCTTCTAATGAGTCATCTGGCTGACATACACACCACGATGGCAATGATTAGGCATTGGTACCGTTGGACAGTTTTCAGCAGCCAGGTGAATTGGCCCAGTTTCACTGAGCATTAAACAGACAGGTACCCGGGTCACCGGAAAGCAAGGGCTAGAGGCACCAGTCTTCCTGACACGCTGCACTGAAGCCGCTCTGGACCCTTTGGACAGATAGAGAGAAGCAGACAGAGGAACTGAACATCTCTGTAGTGCCCAGGAGCTGTAATCGAGGAACAGCAAAGAACAAAATGGAGAAATACCCACATCCAGTAATGTATATATCACAGCTATTGTTATATATACCTATGCCTGTGTATACACACACACACATACATATACATGAAAAAATATAAAGCAAGTAAGCAATCCCATTTTAAGAGAAATACACTATTTTTATGGCATACAGAAAACAGTAATGATGATTACACTTCCTCAGTGGAAGCCTTCATGAATACGATGTAAATTGCATGACACAAATGCAAGAGTAAGGCTTCAAAATTCTGACAAATAGCTACTGGAGAAATTTGGATGAGACATCAAGGAGGGAGTAGTGGGGAACTTCCTGCGGCTGGAGCTGGACAGTGTGTAATGAGCAAAATTCATTATCTTAAACTTTTGGCTATGATGTGTAATTGTTAACCTCTGCCGTTAGTTCAAGGCTCCTTTCAGTAAAATATATGGGTTGCCATCAAAGCTGATTTGGATTAGGAGGCAAGCATGTGCCCTCACTTTTAGGTTATATTAATACACCAAAATCAATAACATGCCATAGCTTTCAGAAGTAGTAATAAAACACCCTAAAATATTCCCAGAATACTTCTATAAATTATTTGTTCAATGTACTTATGTTAAAAAGGTTGTCAGTTACAGTGCTCTGAAAGACTCTAAAATTACAAGTCATCGTATTTGTATTTGATAAACCCCCTGCTGTTTTGGGTCAGAGAGGGCTCCAGAACAGGGGGGAAAAATCATTATTTTCCCTAATAAATAAATTACTTGCCTATATTTCATGTATCACTAAAGCCTGCCAGTATTGAGAGCTTAAATAATAAATAGCAAATAGCTCCATTCATTTATTAATAATAATGCATCTTTTCTTCCTCTTACCATATTTGCAGGCAACGGATTGAACGGTAGTCAGGTGGAAGGACAAATAGTTGGGCCACAGGGAACATTTAAAATTTTCCAGTTTAAGGTGAACATGTCAGCACTGACAGCCCTTTTAGCTTCGTCTGCGTGGTGTGGTGCCTGGGCTGTGTAATGTCAGTGGTAGGAGCCTTTGGGCTTCAAAACTGTAAAACCCCTTGGAAACCTGATTAGCTAATTGAGTTCGTTCGTGTGAGTGTTTCTCAAATGAAAACCCATTTTCAATTAGTCATCACAATACCTGTTCAACCCTGTTCAACAAAGCATGGAGGTACCTCACTGCCCTTGGCAGGTTTCATGTTCATAATGCCTCTGGCAGGGCAGCCTGATCCCTGGCTGTACAGGTGGCAAACAAAGACATTGGGCAGGAAACGTGGCAATAAGTAGGGGGCTGATCCAGATACACGTCTCTCTCACCTTCAACTAACCAAAGAGATATGTTTTATTTGTGACTGTTCTCAGCATAAACTGCTCATTCCCTTTCTGACATAATCCACATCGATGTCAATCTGACTATTTTTAACAGTCATTCCCTTCATGGCTCTTTGATTTAAAGAAAAATAAAACGTGAGCAGTTTACCAGAGAGGTGCGAGTTTCTCAAGCTCTGAAACCTCCAGACAAATATGCTCCTCCCATAAGCAGGGTATTGCAGCTGACTGTCAGTGCAAGTAGTAGCACAAATGTGTACACGAGTCCTAGAAACCAAAGTTCTTAACATCACCAGCAGCCCAGCCTGTAGGCAGTGGGATAAGTGGATGAGCACGGATTTCAACATAATACCTTAATCCAAAATCTTCCATGGAGAGTTAAAAGAATGCATGCACATGCACGCAGATGACCACATCCACCACCGCCTTTCCTCCAGAAGAAGAAAGAGAGCTGGAACCTCTGTAGTCATGTAGGTCATGGCATCATCATGCCTGCTGATGGAGAACGAACTCCTTTCTTCGTCTAAACACCCAGTGGGAGCAGATGGGATGTAAGCAGCCTCATATTAACCAGAAAGTCACCTTTGCCCATTACCTGGTGCACTAATCTTTTTCAAGAGTCGGGAAGAAAGCACTTTGCATTCTCAGTGTCCCTTGAGCAACCCACACCCCTTTCTGACAAAATAAAAAGCCAAGAAAAGAGAAAAATGCATCATGTGCTATCACACATATCAGATACATCAGAGTGTGATGAAAACTGGAAGCTCACAGCTTTGGATAGGAGGGGCTGCCAGCATTTCAGCTTGTCACTATCAAGAAGAGCAAGTATGGTGGCACTCAGTCAGGGTGCAGAGTCTTCAAGAGCATGCCCCCCTACCCTCCAAAGGAATTTAATCACGCAGCCGGCTACAGGAACTTCACTTCCAACTACCTACAGAGTGCAAGTTTGTGTTTAAAGCTGACTATTTCTTACAGCCTTACCCACTGTGAAGTGCAGTTATGTTTTTCTACAAGATTTAGCTACAGGGCAGAAGACTTCAAGCATCTAAAAATACAGATGAGAGATCCAGCATGATACTGCTGACCCAGTCTAATAGGACCCTTGATAGCCGGATGAGTTGGGTCACATCCTACCTCTTGTTTCCTTACACCCAGAGTGCCACTGGCTCTTTTCTGACCTAGGTAAATTGCTTCTTTTCTTCTGGCTATTCCTTAAGCTACCCTAGGCACCAAGCAAAGAAAGTAAACACATGGCAAAGGCACAACAGGCAGAACGGACTTGATCTTTGTTTAAAGCACGGGGTCAGCTCCTCGCTGTGAGCAGATTTTCCTCTTTGGAAACAGGTTCATGTTTATGTTTTAAGTTCCAGCAACATGCTCTGGATTTTCAACATGTGCAGCACATCTGCTCCAGCCCAGATTTATGAACAAATCTGCATATAATTGTGCTGGGCTAGGGTGTTGTTGTTGTTGTATTCCCCCCCCATACCCACCCTTTAAATAAAATGGCTTTGTCCAGGGCTGTATAAACCCCTGATTCCAAGCCATATAATTTTATGGACAGGAAAAAAAAAAAAAAGTTCTTTTGTATTGCACCTGAGCTCATTAAAACCCCCAAATTCCATAATTTTACACTACCATGTGCTGCATATCGTATTTAGTACCTAGCAGAGTAATTGCTTACAGTCCTCAGAGTGAGTGCACATAAGGTGGAGAAATGATGGAACAGGTGGGATAGCCACCCTGCGCTTGGTAATCACAGGTTTACACCCCGGCACAGCTGACGTAAAGCTGTGTGGATGAACGGTTCAAAAGCCTGGATTACGGTCTTTTGTTAGCCCTGTAGTGGGTGCCAAGTCCCAGACGTCAGCTTCCAGTGAACACAATGGCTTCTGTAACGGACAAACAAATAAGCATGTGGAATACAGACTGGGAAAAGGGAGAAGCCGAGGATAAGAGGGTCAAGGTGAAAGATCCAAGATGCCAGAGGAACTGGTAACTTAAACAAGTTAACCAGACATCCCAAGAGAAAATAACCTCGGAAAATTCAGGAGAAAGTGAGCAATCCAAGAACTCTTCTGTGGCAACATTCAAGGTTTCCTAACTTGGTCTGGAACAAAACCAAAAACTTTTGTGCATCCTCACAAAGGCAATGATGTCAAAACAGCTGTTTCTAAATCAAAAAGGGTTTGTACACTCCCCGTCTCTGTGAGCAAAGACTCTGTGAAGCTGCTTTTGCCACCAGGTCTTGAATGCATGAAGATCTTCTGGGGTGGGAAGAGGAGAGGAAGGTGCAAGCAGATTTATAGTGCGGTCACACACGCTCTATTTTGGGTTACTATACTCTTTGGAGACTAAATTCCCCTCAGTTGACACTAAGTCCTTGCTTCAGTGCTGAATGGGATCCAGTTGCAAGGGTCTCTGTGTTCAGTGCTCCTAAGGGGCACATCCTAGCGATGTTTGTCTCAGTCCATGGGCTACCCAGCCTGATGCCTCAGGATGGTTTTAGGTCTCCAGCCTGTAAGACAGCGGGTTTTTAAAAAAACTATCCATGCATGGCTTGCTCAAGGACACATAGGAACATTGTAGCAGAGCAGCTAATTTCAGCCCTGGCTCCTAAGTCCCATCCATGTGCCCTAATCGCTAGACTTGTATCGGAGCTGCTGATAAGATCTGAGTGATTTCCTTGTGCCTGGAACTGAAGTGTGCTCTGCTTGAGATTCTCCAATGTCTTATCTGCAGCCTTTCAGATAGTTAAGATTAGGAAGCCAGAAAAAAGAGACACAAAAAACTGTGAACAGAGGGTGATTGAAACGGACGTATGCCAATGTACACCTACATAGACAGTGGGTCCATACAGGTTTTGCTTACTAGCCTGGTTTCCTAAGGAGCAAAAAAAAACAAAACAAAAATGTCTTGAAATCATTGAAACCAACAAGTAGGTTTTGCAATGGTCAGAGAAGACTAATATTTTGGTAACAACAAAGCAGAAACACACAAAAATTACACATAGATGTGCTCAGCCTTAAATGGTGGGAAAGGTGGAAGGCTCTAACCTCAACATTAGGAAACTTTTGACATTTAGAGTTTCAGAAGTCTCTTAGCAAGGAACAACTTGTTCCCCGCCCCCCCCCCTTTTTTTTTTACTGTAGTCCCTCCTCGTTTAAAACATATAATGAATGTGAACAGTCATCAGTCTGTAAATACTGGTTTTAAGTTCACTAGAGCTTTGTTGAGATATTCCTCCTAGGTAACAAGTCTGTGGCTCATTAGTCTCTCATTAGCAAGATAGAAATAAAGATGCAAAAGGAAAAAAAAAACTTTCTCCAAAGATATTGTTGCAGTCTAATTGCCTGCAAGGAATTCTTAATAATGTTTACTAATGCCTTTTCAGCATTGCCAATTTTATAATGTTCCAGATGTGACGTTGCTGTTCCCTGCTGAGATATTACTAAGTCTGCTAAGGCACCTACAGTACTAAGTTTGGAAAGATTTTAGCCCCATCTTATGTCACTGACATGAAACAACATCCGTTGGGGCTTTCCAGCATCACATTTGTACTTTTGAAAAAAATGATCAGAAAAACCCTGTCTGATCCACTGTTTATACAGAACTAACTAAATTCAATCACAACACGCACTGGCTGGAGCCAACAGCCTTACAATGGACATTAGCAGCACTATCAGTTACCCAAAGTTCAGTGACATTTGCTTTCCTTTTTTTGTTTTTTAATATATTGATTTAGACTTTGTGACATTAATTGGTTCCTTATTTGTAGAGAAATATCTTTTGTTTGGGATATGATTTTATATTGTGAGCAGCATTTGGAATATAAAACAAGCAGATGTTAGCAAGGATCTGAAAGCAAGGCTCACAGCATCAACATTGTGTTATACTCTTGCTTTACAGCCAAGCTAAGGGAACAAAGCAGGCAGCAAATATGCAGATTTTGAAACAATAGAGGTTTTAACCTAAATTACTCTGAAGTTTCTTGGTGTTCTGGGAACAAGTGGGCTCTCCACCTAAGTCAGATTTATATGCCATTGGGAATACGTAAATAAACATCTGTTTGGCCAATTTTACTAAGGAAAAAAAGCTTGTGAGATCATCATGTCTCTGTTTGTCATTCTTCCCATCTAACAACTTGTGTACCTGCCGGCCAACTTCAGCCACACTGAAAACGGGGTGGAAATCTCCATGATGTGAAATTCCTGGAAAGAACTGGGTAGAGAAAAGAGCCAGTATTAGTGGTCCCAGAAAGAAAAATTCTGTGGTGCGAGTACTGTGTCCATATCAAAGAAGAAAGCTTCATATTGTAAAGAAATAGCAAGAACACCCCAACCACAAGGAAAGCCTCTCTTGGACAGAGAACCCAGCCATGACACAAAATCCATGAGATAGCATGCTTTCTTGTTGCTATTCACTATGGGCCAAGCTGGGGTTTCAATTTTTTTTTTTTTTTTTCTGGTTTTCCACATGGTCTGGGTTGCTTATCTTCTCTGTTTTCAGGATCTGGAGTGCCTGAGTTCTTCAGTGTCATATTAGACATAACCTGCATGGCCACCATTGCACGTATTTCCTTGTAGCATGAGCATGTCCTCATCTTCCAGCTAAGGAAACGGTCTGACTGCTACTGCAGCCCTCCCCACAGAGGTAACTGCCCTTCAGATTTGGCTGCATGTGTTGGCACTCTGCAACCTGGCTCTGTCAAAATGATCCAGATGAGCTACACTTTTCACAATAGTGTGGAGAAGGAGTAGTCAGGATCATTTCACCAGAACTGGGTTAGGGAGGAAACACACAGCTATACCAGCAGATTTAAGGGAGATGGCTTCAGGGCAGTGACTAGCACCTGTAGCAGACTCAGCTCTAGCTGAAATGGTAATTATGACCATATCCTAATGCACAATCTCAGGATCAAAGAAAGGGCTGATTTTGTACAGCAAGGGAGAGAGGAGGAGTTACATCATAGTCCTACGGTACCAAAAACTAAATGATCAGCAAGAACAATCGGCTCTCTGAGTATCTGTCCAATCTGTTCATTCAGAAAGCTTATGCAAAAACATATATATGCGTATTGTGACTCTGGTTCATCAGTTAATGGCTGCAAAAGTAATTTCTTTTTCTTAAATTTATCACCCTGCTCCTAAAATGATGCTAAGGAGCTCCTTATGCCTGTCAGACTGGGGTAATACCATCCGCAAGTGCACTCTGCACTCTGCTCTCTTCCCAGATCCAGAGAAGAGGGACACGCTGCAGTCTGGCCACCTTGGCTCATGATGTTAAAAAGCTCTTGCTTCCAACTCTGAAGGTCCCCAGTTCATTTTCCCAGTATGTCAGCCAAGACGGTGGTCCTCACATTTGCACTCTTCTAATAGTTCGAAGCTTACATCACATTCCCCTTTATTTACTCTTTTTCCAAGTTATATATATCCTTAGCCTTAATCACTGTTCAGCCAAGGTTTCTTCAAGCAGACCCAAATCTAGTGATCGGTGGAGCCAATGGGAATCTTTCTACTGACTCCAGCGGACTCAGGATCATAAAGTCCTGAACCCACAAACATCTGCAAGATCTGGAGGCATTCCAATATGGATTCAGATTGGACATCAGCCACTCAGGCCCATCTTAATTCGTAAATCAACATACCCAACTGACTTTCTCTTCTCTGGATCCCCTCCAATTTGTTAATACGTTTCTGTTAACGAGGTGCTTAGAACTAAGCACAATATCCCCAGTGCAGTCACATGAGAGCTGTTACATTCCTACTTCATAATGTTATGTCTCCACATATCCCAGCCAAAATTGCACTGACTTCACTAGCTACCATGTTTTGTTGCAGCCTTGAAACCCTCATCCTGTCACTCTTATTCACTGAGAGCTATACTTTGCTCCACAGGTAACTGTGGCACAGTCAGCAGGACTCCTCGCACAGGACTGGCAATGCAAGCAAGGAAAGCAGAAACCGATCCCAGAGAAAGAATTCGTATCTAGATTTTTGAACTGATAAACTCAGACAGCAGAATAATTGTAACAATGCCATCCTGCTGCTTTCCTGAGCAATAATCTATTTTCCTCATTGGGATAAATGACTTGGCCATCAGTCTCCCGGTTTAGCCATTTGGGAACTGGATTATTGCTTCATAAACTGTGCAACGCACTCCTATTACTGTTTAATTGCATTGGGCAGAGAAAGGGGGGAAAAAGATTTTGCAATTTCTAACGGAAATCTCCCAGAAGCACTCTCTTTCTGTGTTACTTTCCTCAATAGTTAAGGCAGTGAACTGCATTCCAATCCAAAATTTTCCTCTGAACAAAGAGCATAATTTTTCTTTATACGCTTCTGCCAGTGCTGCTCCTCTTTCCAGCATACTGCTCCTTTCCTGGACCTGGATGCTCAGTGTGCCTTACCACCTCCTATAGTGAGATTACACTGTCTTCTAGGCAAACATTTTCTGTAAAATCTTAGCTATATATTCTGGCCTGAGTTTATATCCAGATTTCCTATCACTATCAATCAGCAGAAGCTGTCCTTGAACCTCTTCCTTCTTTCCATCCTTTTTGTTTTGTTTGTTGCTTGCAAGCTCTGCAGAGCAGCAACTGCCTCCTGTTACACAGAGAACCTCCATCCAGCACTTTGGCCGCTTGGCACTCCTGTAATTGAGACATATCCTGTCTCCTGAAGCAAGAGCTGTATCTGAGGGGGGGGAAAAAAGGGCTTGGTCTGCAGTTTTTTCATTCTTAAACAGTGCAGCATTCACTCCTGTCTCCAGCATATTTTCCAACACTAATCTCCATACTCTGACATGGCATTGAAAAGTCAAGATGAGTTCAAGGAAGCTCTGTTCAGTTGTTTGAGAAAAGGCTGAGTGCCTGGTTTTTAATTATCTAACATTGACACTTGTTTCCCTTTAGGAAGCTTTAGCAAACTTCTTTTAATACTATTTCTTTCTAATTTCAGGAGTTGGTTAAAGTGTTTTCATCAGAATGTTTGTCAGGAAAAATACCTTTACAATAAACAAGGAAATTTTTGCTAGCCAAAGTATTCAACATGGTTAGTGCTTTTTAAGGATGTTTCCCTGTGAAAATCTGACAAAGAAAATGAACAAGGAGTTTCTTGGTGAAATATTTTCCCTTAAAAAATGCAATGTTTGGTTTTCAAAATGTAGCTTTGTAAGAAGGCTGAAAACTTGTACCAAAAGATACATTTTAAAATTTTGATCACTGTAAATTTCACAGGAAATATAAAACAAATAAAAAAGTTAGGAAACTTTTCTAAGCACCAATGAAAAGGAATTGGTAGAACTAAACCTCAGTGTTTTAAAAAAAAGCTAATTTTTTTCTCTGCAGGAAAAAACCTAGGAACTTCCTGGGCTTACTGCGTCCCAGACAAGTCTGAGAAGCTGCAAGCCAACTTCTCCCTTAAGCATTGCCATGTGTTCTCCCACACTGCTCCACCCATTTGTGCCAAAAACCTGTCCAATTACCTATCCTCTGGTAAACCATATCTTATCATTTACTTGTGCTTAGTGCTTACAGATTGTTCCCATTGCTTTCTATTAATCAAGCAGCCAGCTGACCTTTCTGCTAAACTCTGTGTATCCCACTGCAGTAAGATTTTTCCAAACCACATCTGCCCAACTTGTCCAATTCATCCATCACTGCACCGTGGCACGTAGCTGGACCTGCCTTCTACAGCTCCTGGCCAAGGAGCTCCTGTCCCCACAGGGCTGCAGGTCTTAACTGGGATCCCCAGGTGCTCTTGTTATACCAATAAAAAAACAAACAAACAAACAAACCACCAGCTAAATAGGGGGAATCTGTGACAATGGAGAGCTTTAGCAGAGCAACTGGAGACAACTCATATTCTGATTTTCAAAGTTGGCAGTGCCTTTCTACAGAATATTAAGCTGTTATCACAACAGAAGGGAAAATATTTGGCATCATTGGCAGTTAATTGTTGGCAGGCATTGATTTTAACACACTGCTACACCTGGGAACCCCTTAGCCGTAAGCACTGTATCTTTAATCATATATAATGTGGGGAAGACAACCCCTCTGAAAGGAGGTGCTGAAGTGGACGGCTGAACTGCTGGTTGTCCGTGCACAGCTTGCGCTGCTTTAGGGTGATAGCCCACTGCACACGCTGTAGCGACAGGGATCTCTGTGTGTTTCGGCTCCCTGTGATACCAAAGCTGACTGGCAGGATGTCCGGCCAGCGAGGAAACACACTGGTATTTTTAACGGAGGTTAGAGGGGTGAGAGACAGGGACAGCAGCAGGTCAGATGAAAGGCTTGGCAGGCCAAGTTATCAGACGTGCTTTCCTCCAGTGAAATTCTGGCTGGAGATCTCCTACCAGACTCTCTTCTCCTCTCTGCTGTTTCTGGGACATGCACTCCTGCCTCCTGCACAACTTTGCAGTTTCCAAGGAGACCACATGCTGCTCACCCCACACCTCGCGCAGATGACCGTGTGACTTCACTCGGTCAGTGAGACCATAAAACACTGCAGCCAAAACGATAGCGCTGCAGCTTGACTCACTGTGATATTAGTGAATCCTAAAGGACATATGAACCTAATGATGGGTTGTTTGGTTTGCTTTTTCATTAGGGCTGTTATGATGAGACCTAGACATGGTGTCACTGCTTGGAGACAGCCTAAAGAAAAAAAATACTGTGGAAATGCAGGCTTCAAAGAACCGATACCAATAATCATGTTACTCAGTTTCCTGAAGGAAGATAAATATGAGAAGTCAATTTCATAATTGTAACAGTACAAAAATACACTAAAAATTCAACGTTCATAACATCAAGTAAGTTCACACCAAGATCAAAGATTAAACATTGGCTACATTCCTACAAGTATGAAACGCATCAATTAGGTGGTGCGGCTCAGTGTCAGGAGATGTGAATCTGGTGCCTTGCTTAGTTGCAGGCTTCCTGAAGAATTTTGGAAAACTCATACAGGACACAAATTTCATAGGTTTTTTTGTAAGGCAATATTCATCTCCACCTGAAAATGAGGCTCTGCAAATAGTTTTTCAGACCCCAGTCCATAAAGAGATATCAACGTGTAAATTCTCTTTAGTAACCAAATGGAAATTAGATATCTGGATGCCTTTGTGAGTGTAGCCCTTACTATTTCTGTGGCCTTAATTCTCTATGTCTTAAGTAAGAATACTAGAGTTTATCTCACTGGAATGGGGTGAAAATAAGGATTTTAAAGTAATTAGGAAGCACATGTAGTAATGTGCAAAACAGCTAGATAGTAGAGTTTCTATTGCAGAAGTGTTGGAGGAAGTCCTAATTCAGGACCATAAGAGAAGGAAGCAGAAATAACACACATGCATACAGCAGGGTAATTCACAGTTGCAACCCAGCTGGTAAGGAGTGCTGTACAGTTGGCAGTATTCAGTTTTCCCATGACATTGTATCAGCCGTGGCTATAGCAAGTAAAGGAGCAAAGGATGCTATTTACCTCAAGTAAAATCCACAGCTGGTTAGAAATCAAACATTTCAACATTTCTTCTTGGAAAGTTTATTAAAAAAAACACTTCATGCAGACTTTGTCGCACATGTCAACCCTTTCAAATATTGTCCAAAATCCCACTGAAAAAATTCCAAATGCCAAAGAAAAATGGTCAATGTTTGTATACAGATTTCAGTGGAAATGACATCTGGCCTCTCAGACCCCATTAGCCAATAAGGAAGGTAATGTCATTGGTTTTATGCAGCAGGAACCACTATTGAACAAAGAGACAAGGAATAGTTTTGCTTGTGTGGATAGTCTCCATCTACACAGTCTACACCCAACACGGGAAAACTGAACGTTCATGTTCATTCATGACAAATATGCTGCTATCCTGCCATTCAGGTTTTGTCTACACCAATGCTTGTAGTGAACTTTGAGGTCATCTTGCACCAGCCTTGTGCACTTTGATCATATTCCTCATCTACAGAATAGCTCACAGGCTTTGTCAAAATCATTCACATGGTGGTTCTTGCCTACAAAGCAGGGCTCTTTTAGAAACAGGCTTCTGAGCCACTTCTAGGCATGCCTTTATGGGATGCCTGCTATTGCCCAGCACACTTTGACATGTTCCAGACCAAGAGATAAAATGGAAGGAGCAAGGGGCAGAAATTTGGTAGAGTTCCCATGAACCTGCCTGACAAGAGTAGCCAGTAAGTTCATCTGTTCCTTAGGGTAATTTTCCAGTGGGTCCCAACTGTTAATGTAGGACTGAAGGTGTGTTGATTGGCTAAATAAGCAAATAATCACAATTTTGGAATAAGGGATTGCAAGAGGCAGGTCCCAAGTACTTCCACTGGGTCAGAGCCATTTGCTCCTTAAGAGCTGTTCCTACGTCTTGCGCAAGCACCAACCCTAAGTGAATGCTTCTCCCATAAGTTCAGTCCTGCCTGACTTGTCGTCTAAAACATTTCAAAATTATGATTGTTGGACAACTGCAACAACTCACAGTGGAGAAACAGCTGAGCAAAGCATGTCTACAATCACGTCAATATCCCTTAACTGTCCTAGTAAAGGAGGTGGTTACAATGAGATATTGAAGGAAAACTATCTACTTCAAACTTAAATAAATAGAGAGTTGAAGACAAAATAAGGTGAAGTGAATCTCCTGCATTGACACAAAGATTAGCCGGGAAAAAACCTCCAAAGTATTAATTTATTCCTTCCTTCTGAAAGGATCCACTTTAAAAACCTATATCCTACTTTAAAAGTAATGAAGAGGAAAATCCACTTCACTCTTTTGCCATTAAGGAAATGGTTAATGGGTTCAGCAAAAGGTGGCAGTCTGAGTCCTGAGGAGCTCCGTTTACTTTGTTAGTGACTGACATGACCCTCTCAATTTGTTGGATGAATTGTTTTTTTGAAGATAAAATACTTTTCTTTCCACTCTTTCAAATGTTGCTCCAGGAGTACAGATTACCCAAAAAATGTGCTGGATGCATCAGAAACTGCAGCCCCAGGAAAACAGCCCTTGATAGAGCAGATTTTCTCTCTTACTGTTAAGTTTCCCACGCTTCTCAGCCAGATTCTTCTGGCCACGGCTCAGAGCCTGACTCTTGCTGTGAAAGTACGGGAAGCTGGTTCATCCTTACAGCTTACAGACCCTGAGTGTTTGAGCTGCAAGAGTTGGAGTGAACGTTGGAGGACAGAGACATGATGCAGAACAGCCCTCCATAATGGCTGGTACTGTAAGGTCTCCAATCTCCTAGCACGTTGTCCACTTGACAACCTGTAACACATTCATCCCTGTAATGCCTATGCGAGGAGAGGAGAAACCTCACTGTCCAGATGGGGAACGAACACAAGGTCACAATGGAGAAGGCAAAAAAGGAATATAACCCTGTGGCTTTCAAGTCCCAGACTGTATCCAGCTCCCTCTTTTGTACAACATCTTGCTCCTCCTCTTCCATCCACAAAAAAGACAATGCAACTCAAAGGCTTCTGTTCAGCAGGCTTTGTCCGTGGGAGTCTTTCTGCTATGGCAACCAGAGGTAATACACAATATACTGTGTTATCTGTTTATTCAGCTCACACTGGCTCTGGAATCTGTTATAACCTCATGGAAGAAACATGTCTTTTTAGGGCACTTACAGACATACCTGAAGGCACAGAAAGATGCTTGGGTGCCTACCAGTCAGGACTTCAGGGTATGTGATCCTTGTCCTGGGTTCTCCCTCTCTTTCTAAGCCAGCAACTCATGCTCAGTTTCAGGTCTTCACTTCTCTACTTGCAAATTACAATTCTCCCTATTCATTGGAGCCTTGTGAAATTTATTACTTAGCTAATAACTTGCAAATTATTCTGGGCATTCCTAATGTTATCTATATAAGGCAGAACTGTCTGGAGGCCTTATCATGAATCGGGATCTCACTGCGTACAGAAAACATAAGACCCTATAAACAGCGGTACAATGGAACAAACACTGGCACATCTGCAGATGCAGCAGTGGATACCATTTTAACCTCACTTTTTTCTTAAGTCTCCCACACTGCATTCAAAATATTCTGCAGAATCCCACTTCCTGTCCTGACCCCATGGCAAGAGGGAACACGGAAACCAGGGAGAGCAGGAAATTCCACTCAAATTCCAGCTGCAATCATTTCTGTGAACAGAAGGGACAAAATGCAGCAGAGATCACGGTAGATAAATGTCATGTGCCCAAAGAGGCAACCAGTAAAGAATAAGGTCTGGGACAGGGTGCAGGTCACACATGGAAGTGGAAGTAGACAGCCCTGATCCTTGCCTTATAGATTGTACATCAATACTAATTAAGAATTGACTTTACGCAAATAAGACTAATACTGCTAAAGGTGTCTAGTTGAATTTCTTGTTCCCAGTGACAGCTGGATAGAACTTCACCCCAGCTTTTAGGAGGTGGGAGGAGAGACTGGAATTCATTCAAAGGCTTTTTTAATCATTACTTTAGATCTTACTGTTATAGTTACCAGAATGAAGTTAACAATGTAACCCACATACACTTCTTGAACAAAGAAAAGGAAGTATCACAGTTTTGCTTAATGTCTTCACTGGGCCTCTCTTGGACCATGAAGCTGTCCTGAAATATTTAGCCTTCTTCAAAAGCAAGAAAAGTAAGCCCAGAAGCTTGAAATCAGTGCCAGCAGAAGAAGATGTGTATCTTCTGAGCTCATTAGAAGCCTGATTTAACTTGGTGGATTGCACTCTGCTATTTTAAACCTAGACTTACAAATATTTAACTTTTGTTGGTGAGCATGCTTGTGCAAGGCAGAAAGAGAATTGCTTAACCGTTGAAGCGATGTATGCATAGGGGTTTGCCATGTTTTAAATAAGTCCCTTATTTAAGTCAACACATGGGAATGGTGCAAACTCAACACATAGGCAGGTCTGCGAGGGAGGAACCACCCTGACTACACTAGAGATGATAAAGACCCTCTTCCCAACTCTTCCAAGGCTGCTCCTTTGCAAACTGAAGGTAATGGAATCACCACCACCACATGGTCTATTTGTCTGCAGGAAAGCAACCTTTTCCATTTGGCTGGGGATGTTGCCAGGTCTTCCTCTGCCCTTTCCATTTGCCATCTTCCCAAGGGACTTCCCAAAACAGTACAAAAAAAGGAGTCAACATCAGTCTGACAAGTTGTCTCCTGCTACTATGCCAATAAAAATGATCTTCCTTACACTACACTTCTCTGAACCTGACATCTGTCCTAAATCTCAAGTCATACATACCGTTCTTCCATTAACATGAGTCATCCTACAGACGTCCTTCTGCTACTCTTAGAGTCATGTCAGAAAGAATCATTTACTTATTGTCAGCAGATTCAGCCTACCATGTTAATGGTGTCTGCAGAGCCCTCTTCTCTGATCATCTTGTTCTTACATCCCCAAAAATGCTGGAAAATACTTGCTGAGCTGTAGGATGTCAGAAGCAAGGAAAGAATTGCCTGTCCTGTACTGCTACTCTGCCTGGAGTAGAAAAAGCAATTTGCCAAATTCTAGAGTTCTCTACCTTGAAGCAGAGCAGTTAAATAGCTTCTTCTCAGGAACTCACAAAGCCCCAAGCTGCCTATGTAAAAGACCTGGTGCTAGTGATGCTCTTGAGAATTTCAGGAAACATAATTTACTTTCTCTACAGAGATTATGGGCATTATATACAGGAATCTTGCCTGATCTATTTTGCACAGGAGTCTATACTGGACCCTGCCTAGTTCCAGATGCTTAAGGGTAAAATACCAGGACTTCAAAGTGGACAGTTGCTTAAGAACAGAAAAGACAATGAATGTCTTACATCTTGAATCATACGCTATTTACATCCTTTCTCTTTTTGAAGCAGAGACCAAATGGGGAAGAAGCTTCCTTTAAGGGGCAGGGGCCATGGCAAGTCCTGCTAGTTGCTTTCATTATTCCATCAACTTGGTGTCTTGAAAGATTTATTAACTCTTTCTCTTTATTGGTCTTTTACGTCTATTTTTAAGTCTCTAATGTTGCCTCTATTCTCATGCACTTCACAATGGCCTTTCTGCAAAGTCAGTGGAGATCAGTCTCAGCCTTCATCTTTTCCACAAATGGGGACCTAAATGTTTGCAGAGCATGGCGGTGTCTGTGGTTGTGCTAAGATCCAGGAAGTCAAGCCATTGAGCCAAATCTTTGCCTAGCGTAAACCAGCACTGAGACTTTACCTAATTTCTGATGGGAATAAGGAAATCCTTACAAGATCAGACTGTAGGTTCATATAGTCCATTTTCAGCAAGGAGCTAATTCTTGGAGGGAGGTGCACAAAACCTTCCACAGTCTGATTTTCCTCTTATACTAGTTCTCCTCTGAAATCTTTAATGGTTAGAGACTGCTTTGAATTCTATGGTTTGAGGCTTAACACCTTCATGATCTGACTGGGATTTGCTTTCTTTAACTGCAATGGAGCAAGATCTCCAGCAAAACTGGCTTCCTAGTACAGCAGGCAAGGAGATGCACATGTAAGCACTGCTCACATGGGTATCGCCCTTAGCCCTGGGGCAAAGTGAGGCCAGCCCACAGGCAGAGGAGCCTCTTTTCAGTCAGTGCATGCCCCCTTTTCTTCTAACTCACAGTATGCGACAGCCTCAGGTGCCAGCCCTAGATTTAGTGCTCCCTCCAGCTAATCCAAGTTTTGAGTTTGCATTACACTCTCTCCTACAGCCTGTTTTCTCAGAAGAGCACTTCTAAGCTGTGCTACGTAGAAGTGACTTCCCTGCTCATGAAGGCCAGAGAAGAGATTGTGGTGGGCTGTGACCACAGAAGGGAGGCTGCGCAGACTCCTGGTTTGCAGAGCTTTGTATGTCCCCATCTCTCCCCATTTTCACTGCTGAGCTACACTCATTTCCACCTTCTTTTGCTGCAGCTAATTGCCCTGGAGACACAAAATGCAACTTCTGTGAGAGCTGTAAGTTACTCAGGAAAACATTTATGCCTGTAATTCCTTTCAGTCAGAGCAATCTAAACACTAGAAGACTCCCATGCTTTCTTCCCTCCCCAACATCAGTGCTTTCTTTCCAGAGTGCTCACTCCTTGGGGTAATGGAGTGCACTCACATGGTGAGTGCGCTGGAAATGCATACAATAATCCTAGTGCATTGATGAAGGGGGCTGCAGGAACCCCCCTGCCATGTCTTGACTGCAGCCCTGCCTTGACATGCACAACATGAAAAGCAACTACCTGGAATCTCAGGGAAGCACTCAGATGTGGCAAAAGAGGACCCCCACTCAAGAAAAGCCGAAGACGGGTTTCAGGAAGCCGGTCAGCTCTGTGCCAGCTGGGGAAGGACAAAAAAAGAGTAATACTCCTAGCACTCCTCTGCTCACCACAGCTCATCTTTGCTTAGGACGCAACGATCCCTTACAGTCCCATCCCAAATGCAAAAGCATATGGTTGGGGCAATCACTGTGGCTAATTGCACACACACACGCACATGGCTCAGTGCTTTGGGACATGCCCACACCACATCATCAGCCAGGTGGGGGAATAATGTGTCAGTGAGGTTCAGATGAACTAGTTCATTCCAACCCATCACGACAGTGGACAGCAGGCTGCCATGAAACAGTCCCATCTCTGAGACAGACAACCACCTTGGCTATAATTAAAGCTAATTATTCAAAGGCACCCTGTTCATGTAGCACTGCTCAGAAGCTCCCTGCATGAGCATGTAGGCAGCAGGGCTGTTTTTCTTCATAAAAACTTATGAGGAACGCTGCGCAGATTAACAGCTTTAATGACAAAAATTACCGCTTACAACACTGACTTCAAATCAAAGAACAATATCTGCAGACAGATATTTTCATGGTTTTCATAACAATTCATTATAGGTGGCACCAAGGGATTACATTTTTATTTCCCTTGTGTCATTTCTCTCAGACTCAGGTTCATTTCTCTTAATGAGGCAGCGGAAGATAAAGGGCAGTGAAGACTCCTCCAATGCCTCTGCAGAGTGTGAGGAGTTTAGGGGCAAAGTGATAACTGATCCTCTAAAGGAAGAGGGAGGGCTTGGAAGGGGAGGGGGAGAGGGAGAGTGATGGGGTGGGATGCTCTCTGCCATAATGAACTAAAATTAAGACATAAATTCTCCTACCTTTGTTCCGACCAGATCTAACAAAAGGGACTCAGCTTTTTAATGAAGAATGGATCAGTAGCAAAATTATTAGCTAATTAATTGTAAAGGGAAGGGAAAGAAAGAGGAAAAAAAAACCTTTGCCTGAAAGGACAGGACCGAAAGTTCTTCTCGTAGGCTCTCAGAATAGGAAGGAAGACCCTGAACCTGCAAGTTTTTACTCAGACAGGGAGGCCCTTCTTCACACATAGCTTGGAATGGCAAGGCAAAGGTCCAAGCAAGAACTAAGCAGAGCTCAAAATGGGATCCGGGATTCCCTTCATAGTACCAGGCTTGTTAGGACTGAGAAGAGGTTCCCAGTGGAACTGGATGAAAACTCTCCTGTGAAATAGTTTTCTGTTGGAAAATAACGTGGAGACAGCACAAAAGGGTTCCTGGGAGTGGGGGACTCCTGGCACAGCCTCAGGAGACTAGGCAGCTGTTTTGTTTCTAAAACCAAAAACATCAACCCAAATGCTTCAAAGTCTTCTGAGAACAAAACAAACTGAGAACTGGCATTTCCAATCCATGGAAAGCCTTCTCATTCCTGAGTTTTGTTCCAGCAGTTGTTCCAACAATTTTGGTTTCCCGTGAGTGGGGCAATCTGCGTTTCAGCAAGCTCTGCCCATCAGTTAGGGCTTCAGGGCTCCTGGCATTTGTGGCTCGCAGGGACATAAAAAGAGAATTCAGGGTTTCCTCTATTTTGAGGATCACATTGGCAGAAAAGATTCCATTTGGAGCTTCCCAAAGTGGAATAAAACTGAAATTGGGGCTATCAAAAAACCTCCAGTAAAGGGAATTGCTTTCTTTGGGTTAATTCTAATTCAGATCCTTCTTCTGTCTCCTGTAAGTAGTGCTTTCCTGAAAACCAGCATTTTAAGCATTGCTAGAGTTGGGCAAAAGCCTGGGAGCCTGGATGGGTAAATACATCTGACAAGCCATAGAGACAGGAGACAAAGGGGCTAGATAGGGGAAAGGAGAAACCAAGGATAAACAAGATACAGTTAGTGGCATTCATGTGTGTTTGGCTGTGGTAAAGGTAATCTTGAGAAAGAGGAAAGAAGTATTTTTATCATAGCCCCTCTCCCTCTATTTATTCTTGGCTCCCAACTTTTCACCCTCTAAATGAAAATGGAATAGCCATCCTTTTGGGACGGGTAGGCTAGACTGAAATAGAGCCTCGCTTTATGAAGTAAATATCTACGGATTATTTAGCCCACACTCTTTCTGTTTCCTTCAAATGATGAGGAATTCTTCATGCCTTGCCACGGGCCCCGAGTCACACAAAGAGGTGTTTCACACCTGCCTTCCTGCTCTGCACTGGCACCAGGGAGCACAGGCTTGCAGATTGAAAAACATGGGGCTAAGGACTTCCAAGGTCCCTTCCTGTCCTGTCTCCAATGAGTCAGGCTCCAAGAAAGTACAAAGCTGACCTTCAAAAAAAATTTTAAAAATTAATATATATATGTATTTTATACATATATCTCAAGAGGGTAATTCTTTGAATTCTGCTTCCTATATTTTTCAGTCTTTTCACTTGAAATCAACAGGACTTGAATCGTCTCTCTCGTTTAATGAAGGCTGAGCTTCTTGTGGACTCACATGACAGCAGGAGGTGCTGCTCGCTGAAAAGCCCAGAATGGTGGGAGACTTTGATAATATCACGAGAGTTGGTAACACGGGCAGAAGACTTTGAATAAAGCTGTCTGACCTCCTTGGCCCAAGTGCTTTTACAGCCAAGCAAAACAATTTCTCTGGACTCTAATGAATAGACTTCTGTCATTGTTCATCATAATAATGCCCCGATCCTGGCAAGATTACCTAGATGCTACCATAATCCTGCTAATAAGTGATGACTATAAAACACACACTTGAGGAAAAGGAAAGGTAGAATTTGGATCTTTTGCCCCAGCCTCTTCCCAAAGGAAAGCAGGATAATAAATGACTTCTGACTGTGATATATGACAAAGAGCCTTACCACATCAGAGTCTGCTACAGCAAAATTCAGCCAGCTCACTCAGTTTTGTCCATAAAAATACTGCTCTATTCAGTGCGAGAGGCCTGATGAATGGGGGGGACCATACTGAAGACATCTAGCAAGATTTTTTTTTCTTTCTTGGGGAAACAGCTGGAGACAGAAAAAAAGATTAATTGTTTTTTGTGAAACAAGCATTTTTTCAAGCAGCAAAACTTCCTCATAGTACAACGGAAATATATGATTCTCCCACTATGTGTGACTTCCTATCCATTTTCAGCTAGTGACTTCTGTTTTCTGGCAGAGTCCAGTACCAAATATTTTACCCACAGGCAAAACCAAGTGGCTTAAGACAGTAAAGTGTGACTAAGCAGACTAGAAAAATGAAAAAAAAAAAAAGTCAGGTGGGCTAATTCTGACATTTTTTTCTTGGAACAGAGCATGTGTAATGTCCCTGCTGTCCCACTCCACTCCAACTGAGCTGCTGTCTCTTGACTGTGGAAGGTACTGCAGGCTACTTATCACAGGGCAGGTGGTCAGAATTCATGTTTAAAACATGAACATGGGGTTTTTTGCTTCAGAATTTGGTCCATCATAGCCAGTGGGGGATGTAACAGAGCAGAGTTTCTCATGCTTGCTTTACTTCTTGTGTAAGTGTTACTACTGCTTCTAATGCTAACATAAAAGGACTGCTTCATTCAGAAGCATGAACAACATGTTAGGCAGGTAAAATTCTTGCTGTATTCTGTAGCCTTAAAAGCAGGGGATGAGATATTGGTATATGCAAGGAATAAAGCAGAGTTGAGATCGTCTGACTGGGAGACCTCCGCGGGTACAGCATAATGAGATCTGGGCAAATTCCAGCACAGGAAACATTTAGGTACTCATGCAAGAAATGTGTTTGTACTGCACCTGTTATTATTCATTCCCACTAACAATACATGTGTCACCTCATTTGCACACCAGAAGTAGCTGGTGTGCAAGCCTGCATGAATTCAGAAAGCCCAATATATATTTTGCAAAAAAATCTTGCTTTCACAATAAAGTTAGCAGCAGCTCAACTACCACCCCAGCTAAAAAAGCCTTCGTCTTAAGACAAGAGCCTTTCTCTTCCCACTGGATTAGATTTCAGTGGGAGCTAGGCCAGGAAATTGCTTTTATTTATATTCTCCACCCCTGGCAAAGTCAATGGCCTCATTAATCCGCTGATGGGCCAGCACCACGATGGAAACTAGAGATGCAGCAGGGAAGAGTGCCAGAGGAATTGCCGCTTTTCTTCTCTCCCCAGCCTTCACCTTGCTCCCACCCTAACCTCACCTTCAGATCCCTCCTGCAAGCCCTCAGAGCTCTTGCCACCATCTCCTCCTTTCCACCTGGATCTCCACCCTTCTTGGAGACAGAAGGAAGAATATAGCCCCAAATTCCATGGACACATCACATCTGCTAGGATGAATTGGAAAAGGTTGAAACTAGCACGTTGCCTCTGGGATCAGGCCCAAATAAACCTTCACTTTCTTAAATGTGCAATAAAATTGTAACACAGACTGTAGAAAATTAATTGTGACACTGACTATGGTGAATCCAGGGAACATTGTCTCCCTTTCAGACCACAGCTTAGATTCTTGCTGAACCCCTCTTGGAGGGACTGTTACCCTCTCACTTCTTTTCAACACACCTTTTTATGTTAAAAGTGGTTTTGACCACGGGCTTTAATACTGTGACTGGCTTTGCTTTGACTTTTATTTTCCATATAATCTGTCTTGCAGTAGAGGGACCATTAACCAGTCAAACAATGTTCAGTCCCAATAACATTATCGCTTAAAGGGAGCATGGCAAGAATTTCTGCTAACTAGTGGGCAGTAAATTTACTCTTCTAATAGGTTCATCCTTTATTAGGTATTTATTTCAGGAGGTTAAACCATAATTAGATTGCATTCGGAAGCTGAAAAAGAAAGGAATGGAGATTCCAGCTTGGGAATTTGTTTTATTTGCTCCTCGGATGTCCAAAGAAATTCTCAGCACAATCCATATTCCTCCAGATAGGGGGTTGCACAACTAAGCAGCTCCAATGTTTCTGCCAGGAGTTTGCATTTGTCTTTCCTGTACAAAAGTTATTGCCAAGCTGTAATCTTTCCCTGAAACACAGTGTGTGGAGCCAACGCTGAACCCAATTTACTGTGGCAGATGAATATAGCCAAGGTGGTGGTCTGAATGTTTGGCCTAAAGGCACAATCCAATTTTCAACTGTTTCAGAGCTATTATGTCAAAGGCTGTTTGCATAAACATAACAATAGCAGAGAGCCCAGGCAAAGGGAGGCAGGAGAGGGAAAGCCTGCCCTCTCGTGTCTTCTGCCTGCATGTGCTTGGAAGCAGATATACAGCCACACAGAAAGTTTCGTGCGTAGTTACGATGGAAAGAAAGAGTCAGAATTATCGGAGAAGAGCAGGTGTGTGCATGCATTGCTGTACCCAGAGCCCATCTCTGTGTCCATGCTTGCAAGCGGTGACCGTGTGCATGCACAGAAATAGGTGCCGTCTGTCTACGTGGAAGTGTACGCAAATACGTGCACAACATTTTAGCTGCAGGCACACACATGCACACACAGAGACATTTTTTCACATGGACACGTGTCTATGCTGCCGAGATGCTGATTAAAAAAAAAAAGTAGATTCTGCCAATGATGGAAATGAGAGAATGTTAATGACTTTTTAAACTTTTCTCAAGCTTGAGAAACAGATGTGATTATTCAATTCATTACAAGAAAAATGTCTTGCAGCAGCATGCATGTGATGAGCTGACTGATGATGTGGGAACCTATGAGAAAGCTGTTTCCCTTATTAGAACTGGAGGATTTTCAAGTCGATGTTCTATTTCTCTTTCCCGTTATGTACACACATACATGCTTTTTTAAATAATAGAAATCTGGGCTAAACCTTTAAATCCATAAGGAACAAAAGCAAAATAGCGGACCCAAAGATTCTGTAACCTGCATGGTTTTACACATGGACTGGAACTTTCCCCAGATCTGCCATGTTCAGACAGTGTTTGGACTCGGGCCAAATATATAGACTGGACCCAGTACTGAGGCTCATCTCTAATTTAAAAGATGGGAAGAGGATACACTTATCAGTTTTCTGGAGGGTAGCTGGAGCAGGAAAATTGTTAAATGACAGAAGCTGCCAAAAATAAACATCCTCTGCTTTAAAAAATCCTCCTTATATAGAACCATCAGTGCGCAGGGCTTATCAAGACATCTGGCAAATTATTTTTTCTGATGGAGAGAATTCTCAAGACCTCAAACCTAGAACAATAGAGGATTTCACAGCAAAACAGATTTGTAGCGTTAGCATCACACATCCCATGGCCATTTCTAAGAGTCTGAGTTCACTGGGGTCCGGCAGTTAAGATGGGGTTGAAGCCAACATCAAGGGACACAACCCCACAACCACCCGAGAACAAAGTCCTCATCCAATATCTGATCTCCAGTCAAAGCCAGCATTAGACAACACTAACGAATATGATACTGTGAAGCCAGGTGTGTGTGACAGATACTGAATAACTGGGTTCCAAAATTAAAATTCTTTCTAAACTCGGATGCCTAGAGTCTTAGACCAAGAAACCTAAGGTTTTACATTGTTCCAAATTTCTATTTTTGCATTGACTACTGTTAGAAGCACACATGTTATCTTAGAGCTGTAACTGGACATTTCTATCACCTTTCTACAACACGGCCTAGAACTCTACCTTATTTTTGGCAGATTAACAAAGTATGTCTCATAGAAGTGGACTCCTTTCTATCAAAATATCAGCAATTTGAATAAAAAGAAATGCAACTCATCATTATTATAACTCTTCCAAACAGCCCAGTGATCATACAAATACAACAAAAACATAAACAAAACCATTTATCCAGTCAAAAATAATAGATAATGACTGCAGAAGGTGAAAGGCCTGCCAGGGTTAGAGTGGGTGTTAGTACGTAATCAGCTAACAGAAGGCAGACTTTGCCCTAGGAAAGACTTTGCCAGTTGCCTGAAAAAGATGAAGCAGATCAAAGCAACGCAACAGATAGACAAGTAAGCGTTATGTTAGAAATATGAAAATAGTTCTTCTCTGTAAGTAAAAGCACATCACATATTTCATCATATATTTCCTTCCAGAACCAAGGTAGGATATGTAAATCTTGTCTTGTGCTTAAGAGGCACACAGGCTTACTGAGATCAACAAAATACTGGTACAATACAGCAAGGTGTCCCTAGGGTTTTCCTTGCCTGTGAAATGGGACAACAACAACAGAGATAATTACATTTTTCATAGGACATCGTGATGATTAATTAGTTACAGAAGGAGTGCAACATAGAGAAATTAAGAAGTAGATATTTTTATGTGATGATTGAAAAATATTTTTATATCTGTGTAAACACTGCCTGACATTCAGAAGTGAGAGCAGCGACTTTTTGAGCTATACCCTGAATAGTCTACTCAAAGAGAGCTTCTGCCTGGAAGAGCCACTCTCAGCCTGCCCATGCGGCCCTCCTAACACCTTCCACACACATGTAAATGCATCGACTACAGCTGCTGTGACTCATGTACGTAAAACTAAGCATGAACACAGGCCTTTGGGAGCTAGGGGTGGTAAGAATCACAGGACAGGTGCTGAAAAGGAAAACGTGACACTGCTTTTGCCCAACTCAGTAGCAAAACTAAGTCTCCCAACTCCCAGCTTGGTGCTTCACCCACAAAAGCATCTGCCTTCCAGGGAAGGGCTGTTGGAGCAGAAGGAACTAGGATGCACTGAAGCGGCAGTGGGAACGGCTGAAAGAGACAGCTGAGAAATGGTTTAATTAAGACCAGCTTTGTTAGATATTTTTCTGCATCTTGTTATTTTAAAGATGTATTCCTGTTTACATTGTTTCAGTTGCTGCTTCGTCCTTGGCTTTCCTGGGCCCACTGTTAGATCCTCTTGCGGAGATCAGGATGTTTGGAATTGCCGTTCTGCTGCTGGGACTCGGATGTTAGAAACTGCTTAGGCATAAACAAAGCCTACAACCTTCGGAGGCACTCCCCAAAAAGGGCTGTGACAGCCCAAGAAAGACATCCAAAGGCAGTTCTCAGCTCCATGACGCACTGGGCACACCAACTTCAAACAGGGCATGTGTGTATGCTCAGAGTCATTCTCTGAATAGATGTGAGATTTTTTTGCAGACAGAAGTTTCAGTGCTTTGCTGAGTAAGGAAAGCTCACATGTAAGCGTTTTGCTGAATTGCAGATTGACTGAATGCAAAGAAACAAGAAGCAAGTGACTGCAGGAGGGAAAATACAAAAAGTTGTATGTTGTAAGGCTGACGTTGTCTTAGAGTCTCACATGACTGAGACCCTACAGACAGGCTCCTGCTCTCCCGCATGTCCCTTGGGTGGTAGTTCAGCTCAGGGGGACAACTCCAGCGAAAGCAGAACTGAAAGGATGTGGGTAAAGCCACAGAACCAGTCCTGGTTCTGTGTAATCAATACTTCTACAATTTGCTTCACACTCACTGCCAAGTCACTTCATGCTACATTTTTAACATCCCTTTGTTTCTGAGGACCCAATTCCTAGCTTTCTGAAGCATGACTATGTCTAGACTGGAGGAACCAAGAATATCCTTGAGCTCCTTTACCCGTGTGGGCCCTGCTCCAGTCTCACTCCCATACCCTGATTTTCAAGAGCACGGGTCAAGCAGGAGTTAAGACACAAAGCAACAGACTCCTGACCTAGACAGTGGAAGAAGCAGCCCCCCAAAAGCAGTGGCCAGCACCAGGAGGTCAGTTTAACAGTCACAGAAACTCTGGAATGGAGAAAAGGGGAAATTAGTAGAAATTCGAGGATCTTGCAATTCCATGATTTAAACCACTGTAAAATGAGGATAACATCTGTCAATGAGGTGCAGACACTACAGCATCCTGTGTGAAGCCAGCAAGTCCTAGCTTTGTCTCACACTGGTATTGCAAAGCTTCCTTAACATTTGTGAAATGTTTGGAGAGCCTCAAATGAAAGATGATATTGGACAGCAAAGTAGCATTGTTCATTAGTGTTAGAATTAAGTCTGCGTGCTGACAGCAAAGTAGATTGAATGAAAAATGTCAAAGGCTCAAAAAAACTGCAAACTTCAAGATGCATAAGGGGAGCAGCCTGCTTTTCCCCTTCCCCCTTCTTCCCATCACGCTCAGATGTAATGACTTTCCCTAGTTCCGTGGCTCTCACATAGCTAATGCTGTGTTCGGTTGCTGGAGTCTTTACAGATGCAATGCATTAGCAAAGCCTGCCAGTCGGCATCCTGTTTTTCCAATCACTCTTCTGAAACTCCTCCACTTTTCTCAGAGGTTTTATCAGAAAGATGTTCCTCTGAAACATTTCAGCGAGGGGATCTGACAGCTCTTCAAACACCAGCTGAAATTCATTTGTTTTCCACTGCTTCCTGTTTTTACAAGTTCATTAGTGTTTCACCAAGACAGACTAAAGATTAGAAACTTTCACCAGTCATGCTGGATCCTTGACATATAAAGTCATGGGAGACTGTCTAAACCTCTACATTACATATACAAACACAAAAATACATGGCCTGTATGCATGTGCATGCATACTGTATACATAGGTCTAAACATGCATACATACAAGCATATATCAAAAATGTGTGTGAGAGCTGGGTATTTAAAAATCCCTTAGACTGTCTCTGCGTATATCGAGGAATGCATGTGGCCGTGACGTGCATACATACACACATCAACACGCATACATAGGAAAAGCAAAGGCCCCACTGTGGACAGCCTGACACTGAGCCATTTTTTTAATGGAATTTCTGAGGCCAACAAAGTAAATAAGCGCCTAAAGTATCTCAGCTGTGGTCCATAGGTCAGGGCTGCTCTCAGGACAAGCAGGAGGCAGAGAGCATGTAGAGATACGTTCCTGAGGACTCACAGGGGCTGAGTGTTGGAGCTCAATGAAGAAGGCACTGTGTGTGCTCAAGCATCCAGGCTTTTAGCATTATCTGTCTGGTACATTAATATGCTAATTGTAAGAGAAGAAACGTGGAACTAATTCCATGTATCATTCATGTAAGAGCATCTAGGTAGCAGTGAGATAGGGTTGTATCAAAACAGACATAATCACATTACTTTTGATGTATTCTAGACGAGGAGTACACAGTATGTTCTCCTATTTAAATAGGTTAACAGGCTGTTTAGTTACAACAGCAGCAAGAAAATTGAAATTTATTTCTAATTTTCACACAGGAGCTGCTTCCTCTTGTATCTCTGAAATGCAGCCGGACAGCTTCTTCTTATAAATTGCAGTTGTGAAGAAAACAGCAAGGAGCAAGAGAGACAGTTTTCAGATTAGTAAATCTGTTTATTTCCAAAGTCATAAACCACCATTTTGTTGTTAATAATGATGATTTAACAGTTGACACTTAAACTGTCCATCTTCTGTTTGGGTTTTTTTTTTTATTACTACTTTCTCAAAATCTCCTATAATTGATCAATTCAGAAATTACGAGAAAAGAAAAAAAGGCGAACGAAAGCATGTCTGCTTTGGTCTAGTGACTTTAAACAAGCCTGATGTGTCAGCCAACAGAAAGTGCTGTTGATATAATCATGAAAGGCACTGGGTAACTTACTGTACTTTTACATTAAACTAAATTTGTATGATCTGGGAGCTGGAGCTTTCTAGTTGACTGCTAAGAAAATGTCAAATAACGTCATATTTTTTTAAGTGGGTTCTGAGGCTGGTGGTGATTTACAGCCAAATGTTTATGATAGAATCAAAAAGCCTTCTTTTTGTTTGCTTTTGTTGCAGATCAACATCTATGATTTCAGGGCTCCATCACATGAATAATACCAGCCTTGCTTTAAAAATGGTTCCCTGGATGACCAAAATATCAAATTCCTTTAAAATTGTCCTGAGCCCTTAACACCGCAGAGCCATTATTAACTTATTGCCAGAGACTATAAAAGAGAGTATTACTGCTTGGTTACACATTGTATTTGTTGTTTTGCCTTCTGTTTTTAAGGGAAGCAAAGCAACTGCTCCATAGCTGCCCACTTTGGAACTATTTGCCATTTCTTGCTATTATTAAAAGTATTAATTACTTTTAATGACTAACGAATACTCTATTATTATTTAGCTCAAACTTCACTACAGTGTTTGGAGTCTCTGTGTTTCCTCCAAAGTCTTTTGACCTGCCAAACAGAGCTGGAAACATAATCAGGTGTTTTCATGCTATTTTCATTACTGCTCTCTCCCTGGCTGAACCAGCAGTGCTGCAAGAGTATTTTATTTGATGTGTTTCACTTTCACCTTCAAGGTTTTGCTGAGACCACCACAAAAGGACACTAGAGGGAAAAGTATTAAGTAAACCAGCAGAGGTTTCCTAGGCTGTGGGAAGGGGAAGGCTTACTGTCAGTTCAAGCAATGGGCAAAGGTGCAGATCATCACCAAGTTTATGATAAAAGACAACCACCACCACCATCATGCATCAGTGTGAAGTTTTTTTTATCCGACATCACTGAAAATTTTATCCTAACAGCACAGCCATGTAGCAAACAGACTGCAAGATCTTTGGCACACCACAAGCCATGCAAGAGTATTGATGGTTTTGTTGGTCATCTGTTCTGTGAAAAAAATGCAAGTGTCTAGCCTGCAAAGGAAATAGCAAACTTAACCCTCCTACCTGTTGCCTTTGTTTAGTTCCAGCCAAACTACTTTATTATTCATGACCTACATAATACAAGTAGCATGTTAGATTCTATATAGACAGGTGGAGAAGAAAGTAATACCAGAGGAAGCCAAGTTCACTGTTTACCTGGCTTTTTAGGAAGTCCTTTACAGAAACAGTGGGTTCCCCATTAACACAAAGGATAGGATGTGCTGCCTTTTGCAGAATGTACGTGCATGTTACTAAGAGAAAAAAATAGCCTTCAGCATTGAAGTAGGAGATCAAAATCTGTTCTCAAGTCAGGTTGTTAAGACAAAACTCTACCTGGCAGTTTCATCTGTTCACTAGCTGTTGTGAATGAGCAATGTATCATATTTACTTGAAGATAGTCTTTTTCAGTCTCCCAGGCTCTTAAGAAATAAGTGTCACCTTGGGCCTGGTATCCTTGAATCTGAGTAAAACCAATAGAAACATGGGGGAAGGGGAGGGAGAATGGTAGAACTAGAAATGATAGCAAAGTTAGCATGTTTGGAAATTATTTCTACTCTTTCCCTTTGAAAATCCCCAGATATTTAATGTGTAGCGTTCCGAGTGTATAAATTACCTTTTGGAAGGAATGAGTTTTAATGATGTGCTTGACAGAGGGGAAGCACAGGGGCATAGGAGAAGCCATCTGGGAGCAGAGCACAGCATGACTTCAAAGAAAAAAGCCAAGAGCTGAGAGTAGGAAAATTCATCAGGCAACTTGGCCAAGGCAGTGGAAGGCAGTGTAAAGAGATGAGAGAATGGAGACAAGCTTCAGTAGACCTTCCTTCCTCATTGTTTTTCTGTTGCTACTGACCCCTCCACCTCCTTTCTCTCCAAGCCGCCAAGGCAAGGTGAGACCGTCTGGTGTCTGCAGCCCAATTTTTCCCCCCTTCTCTCAACACCATCTGGGAATCCACACTCCTAATGGAGTTTCCAGATGTTTGTGTCATTCTGGTGTTTGTGTCATTCTGGATCTGCTCTTTCAGTTCTGATCTCCTGTGTTTCTGCCATGGCATTGCACATGCATCAAAACTTCACACTACACAGCAGAAAGCATAAGAATCTTATCTAGATAAAAGCATGCTGCAGGTAGGAATAACTGAGCCTTCATTACCGGTGTTCATGCAAGTAGAACTATCTCACAGATAGCCACAGATGTGCTAAAGTATCTATGGGGTGTATCACCCCATTTCCTGACAGCCTTTAATACTGGTCAATTTTCAATGTGTACCTCAATTATCACTACTGGAATGACCATTGTTTGGAACAGTTTTCCAATAAATACAGATAAATCAACACATGAAATGCCAGAAGGAACAACTTTATCAACTTGTTGGAGAAAATTTCATCTAAGAGGTCACTTGTACCTACAACTTCCATGCTGTAATCAGCAAAGTTATTCCACGTAATGGTATTGTGGGGATCCTCCCTGAGTTTGCACTTGTGCTGCTTAAGCCAGAGGTTCTCCAAGACAGACCATAGCCCTGACATGGCTATAATTAACATTTACTGCATTTAAAAACAGAACGATTATAAATTTGTTTCCCCAGACTTACAAAAATTTTCTGCAAGTGTCACAGGTGCATGTTCCCATCAAGACCTTAACAGGCGTGCTGTGCTCAGCAGCCATTTGGTGCCTTCACCCTTCCTGTTTTGAAGGTATTGCCAAACCACTTTGGCAAGAGGTTTGCAGTAGACACTGCCTACGAGGCAGGGTTTTTTGAACCATGGGAGGCTGCCCTAGGAACCCTGAAATATCTGTCTGTTTTACTAAGAGAGAATAATGTATCAACTTTATTCTGGCCTTTTAAAAGAGGAAAAAATATGCAATATGGTTCTCTGCAGCTACTCTAAGCAAGTGTCAGTGCTGCTCTACTACGGACTTGCCTATATAGCAGAGGAGCACAAAATAAAGGAGGATGAGAATTTAAAACACAGTAGCCATTTCACAAACTCCTGAACCACAAGTACCTTTTCTGTAGCTTAAATTAATCCACTTGTAAAGTGGATCAACCCAAGTTGCACAAGGCACTTCAGTACAGAAGAGCATCCGCTCTGGGAGTTAACACAGAACAGTTACAGTGCCTAAAACATACCCTCAAACTTATTCTGTACTAACTTCCTGCTCAGATAAGCCCTAAGAGTTGAACTTTTTGCTCCTGATTTTCCCTATGAAGCTGTGCAAAACCCAGGGTGATGGGAGCATGTGCCTTGGAGAATAGGGGTCAGAACTAGAGAATCTATTCAATTGTTTTCTCACTTGACCAAAAAAAAAAAGTTCCCTTAAACTCCCAGCCAAGGAGGAAAGTAACTTGGCAAACAGACTTCTTCTGAGTTCTTTTACTGGAAAGATTTATATTTTGCTCACCACAAATATACAGAGCAGACATATAGCACACTGCGTATTTGCCTGTGCTCCTTGTAGCACAAGTTTTTGGCAGTCTTTTCCAGGGTAAGGTTTAGGAAAATCACACTGCTGGGGGCAACCTGGCCATTGTAAAAGCCAAAACCAGCTTTTAACTAGATAAGTTATAGATTGAGGCAGCTGTGATTTTAGGCCAGAAGGTACTACACCCGATCTAGTCTCCTGCACAACACAGGCCATAGGGCTTCTCTAAATTAAATTCCACATCAAGTCCAATAGCTGCAGCTGAATTCAAGTATCTTTTAGAAAGACATCCAATTGCAATAGAAAAGTTTCCAGTAATGGAGAACATACCACATCACAGAATACCATATGTCCAGGATTTCTTGGACAACCTCACTGCATGTGTGCTGTTTACACCCCATACAGCAAGTCAGAAACTTTCAGAAAGCTTCCAGCCTGCTGTTCCCATGCAGAAGTTACCACAGCCCATGCCTCTTAAGAGGTCAACCTGCCTTTGGATGAGAGCTCCCACCTACCTAGAAGCCCTAGACAAATGCAGCTAACCCTCAGATCAAAAAGAATTAGGGTAAATTCCCTTTCTGTGCTCTGCAGGGGACCCTCAGAAGAACAGAGGGGAACAAAGGTACACTGTATCCTAATCATAGCCCCTAGTGCTTCTAAAAGGAAATTATCCTACCTGTTAAAAGCATCTTAGAGACACCTTGAGGAAAGGCAAGTAAAAGCAGAAAGAGAAAGAAAACCCTCACCATGGTAAAAGAGTTCTGACAAAACCCCTGACCTCTTTCCTTCTTTTTTTTAAGCTGTTTCTCTCACAAAGGGTCTCATCTGCATTGGGCTCATAATGCCCTACAGCTGCCCCATCCCTCCACTCAGCTGTGAGCAGATTGTCTACCCAAAGGAACAGTGTTAACCTTTTCTCTACTGACCTATTGGGCTAATTTATTCTTTTGGGTTTGGGGCACATAGAAGGTGCCATGAAGACTTGTAAGAAGTCAGTTGAAAGCAGGAAGAAAATCACTGTTTCTTGCAGCTATGCTGCTGGTGGCAATAAATTTTGCAAGTTAAGGTGCATTTGTGTGTACTGTGGATTACTGAAAGGAGGCAACTTCAACTGCATGACCATGATTTAATTCATTTAGCACTTTGTCATGCCAAATTTTAGTGCCTCTCCTGAGACTTCATGTTGTGCATTGAGAGCTAGGACCTAATTATTGTTGAGCTTTACCTGCTTCATACAGTTACTCCGAAGTTTGACAGGGTTTCCAAAATGCCTAGCAATTATGAGGACTTCTATTCTGAGGGCTCAAACT
This sequence comes from Gymnogyps californianus, assembly GCF_018139145.2. Taxonomy (NCBI): domain Eukaryota; kingdom Metazoa; phylum Chordata; class Aves; order Accipitriformes; family Cathartidae; genus Gymnogyps; species Gymnogyps californianus. The sequence goes on from NC_059484.1 coordinate 12,682,088, forward strand.
GCTTAGTGAGTTTTCAAGCAGACTCCAGCATCCACTTTCTGAAATGCAGACATTTTTCAAGTATTTCCAGCTGGACAAGGAAGTCACTTTGGATGTCTCTCCCTAACTGTCTGTCCTCAAGATATTTAGTTCAAGGAGGGGTGGTTCCGATTCAGTTGGTATTGGCATAAAGTTACCGTCTGTGGGAATCGTTATCAGCTTTCAGTGAGGGCAGAATAAAGGTAGTTTGATTTTGAAGAGGTGCATGCACTGAACATATACCTTGGCTCTTGTGATAAAGCAGTAGCAACACAATTGTACAACCCCTTTCGCCTTCATATTCTGGCTGCACCCAACCCAGCAAAGTCTCCTGGTTTGTTAGCACTGGATTTTTAGAGCACTACTAATGGTTACCAGGCTGCAAGTGTTTTAGCTTGCATAAAACAGTGGCATACCTAATTTGACTACAGAAAACAGATAATCGCATGGCCCTACCATACAGAGTGACTATGCTTTGGCCTAATGCACTAAGAAAGTCTTTTAAAAACGTTGCTAGGTAAAAGTTACATTATATACTTTAGAGTGAAGCAGTATTAGGAATATGGACAGGAGAGCATTTATTTTTTTCTCTCCTTTTATCCTGTGTTTAGAAACAGAATTTTACAGGCCAACCAGCCAGCTGGTGCCACATCCATTATTTACTCCTGTTGGACTGGGAATCTCAACAAGACCCAGCACCAGTGACCTGACACTGGCAGAGTAGAGAGTGGAGGCAAGAAAGATGCTCCCCAATGTCCCCAGTAGACTGCTCCTGCTGTCTCAGCCAGATGAAGAGCACTGCATGTCGCTCTTGTTTGGAAAGTAAGAAAAAAGAAAGTATTTATTTATTTATCCAGCAGCATCTTAGAAGATTCATTCCCTGCTCAGTGGGCCTGACTTTCCATTGCTGCCTAGTAAGATATAGTTTCTTACACCCATGTTGCACTCTTTTTATAGTGCTTTGAATGCTGTTATTTTCTAAAACAGAATCATATAATCATAGAATCATTTAAGTTGGAAAAGACCTTTAACATCATCGAGTCCAACCATAAAAAATGAAGCAGTGTAATATTGACACAGAACAAAGACATCAAATTCCTGCATGGGCATATGAGCTTTTCCACTTTTATCTAAGTCATCTCCACCTCTCCTCAAATATTTGACATATACATCTCGACCTGCTAGGGCTCACAGAGACTTTTGCCATTGATTTTACTGAGTTCAGTTGCATATACAGCTTCCGTTACCATAGCACAAACTGCACAGCCTTCAAGGAAAAGATAAATGAAATGAAATGAAAGTAGAAGATGGTATAAAACAAGAAGTTGCTTGTCCATAGAACATTGTCATTTGTTTTCTGGTTTTGTTTTTTTTTCCTAAGCTACTGCTGTCTCTGCAGGCCAGAGACTTCCCAGGAGGGAGAAGCCGAGCCAATTTGGTGCCATTACGCAGGTTTAAACTCTCATTTACACATTCCTGATGGAGGAAGAGAGAGGTAAGCATACAGTACCCTCCATGCCTGTGGATATCATGGACTTCTTTTTTCACCTTAATACGGCAGGGCCTGGCCCTGCAGCTGGGCAGGAAGCCATAGTGCAGAAACTGCACCCGGCAGGGCAGCACACGTGTGAGTTGCAAGAGAGCATCGCTGGCCACAGGAGCTCAAGGACCCAAACGTGCTGCCCAAATTCTTCCTCTGACTTCTTGTTCCAAGCCCACATCATCCACACAAGGTCCAAACTACTGCTGGTTACAACCACACTTAGGTTTTTTCATTTCTGAAATGCAGAGTTTCTATTTAGCAACAGAGTCAGCCTGAGAAGAGAGGGAAATTCAGCTTCTAGCCAAAATCCTTTCATTCACCCTGTGGTCCTCAGACCTGGGTGGGTCCTAAGGGATCCTCAAAAGTTAACAACCAAAATTCCACTGTCCGTATACTAAATTCAAAACGTACTTGTTTGCACTTCTCCTGAAAAAATGGAGAGGTTCATGATTCCAAAAACATTTAAAACTTGCTGCTTTTGGGAGAAGATGGTAAGAAGCAGAAAGCACAAACCACAGACATATACCTCCAATGTATAACATGTTAACAAACATATACATCCAATGAGCTCCAGAGTAAACATTCTCTTTTTTTTTTACTTTAGATATTTTGCTTCCCAGCCCCCACCCCACAAAGGTTTTCTTGCAGAATGTGTCATTTGTGACCAGCTTTGGGTATTTAAAACATTTATAGGGGGAGAAAGACAGATTGATGCCTTTAGAGCAGCCTGCACTCATCAGGTCTAAAGACAGGTCAGGGAGATGACAGGAATACTAAGCTTAAGGTGACGGGCTTGGCGCCATGCTACATTTAAGCCGAGACTGAGAGTCCAGAATTCCTGGACATCATAAAGAATCTATTATCATTGTGGTCACTTTCAGCAACGCTGGTTTCATTACCATCTGTCTTCATCCACCGATGCTTAGGGAATAAATATTAAATATGGAACTTTTCCTGGATTCAAGTCACAGAAGGCAGAAGGCGAAGCTGTTCTCTAGTAATATGATCTCGGACCACCTTCGAGTAGGTGGAGGAAGATAAAGAAATCAGATAAGATCATTAGCTCTGTCGAGTTGAAAATAAGGGTTCAGTTTTCAGTTGAGCAATAATTCTCTTTTCAAGGTGGGCAATATTTAAGCAATCATCCCTAGAAAATTGGTCATTACCACTGGCTAATAACCGATTTGTTAGTTAATAGCCCAAGGTGAAACCAAGGGCACTAAATGCTCTGCAAACCACCACTGACTGCAGTATTAACAGATTTCAAGGGCATCATTGCTATTATAAACCATGTTCATTGATTTATAACAACACTAATATGTTTTATAAAAGAGCGGTGCAGTGTTCTGGAAAAATTAATCATTTCTTGCTAACCCACAGCTGACTGTCCACTGCTCTCAGTCCTGCAGTGAACTGGATACCATCATGTTTTGTTCTGAGGAGCACAAGAAATGGACTGGAGGAAGCGGGGGAAAAGAAGCAGTCTTTGCCAGAATAAGGCATGTATATCTGTGTCACCCTGGTGATGAGACACATGGCTGCCCAGTCTCCACCATCCACAATTGTGTGTTTTTTCCATAGTCTTCCTGGTATCACATTCACATCCATTTCTTCCACGCTACCCCAAGAGACATTCAAAGATGGGGTCTCCTCCTGAAAGCTTCCACGGTTATTCCCAAAACACAAAACAGACAAGAGGCTCAGATGATACACATTCATGCCACAAATTACTGTGTTCTGTTGAACTACGAGCTCAGCACGCACAAGCTCACAGCCAACATCATCTGTGACGTAATTTGATCCCACTTGACCTTAGGGAAAGGCATTGACACTAAACTGCACTACTTTGCTGCTGGAGCGTGCTAGAAGTGCATGCGTGGATGTTACTAGAGCTCAGCTGATGGGTTATACCTTGTTAAGTAACCATAACTCCGGCACATCACTGAATCCACAGATTCTGCAACTGAAGGCAGTAGCTATCACAAAGCTAATCAGATCAGAGCAAAGCCCAAGCACGCCCACAAGCAACACAGGGCTAGAAGGCTGGAAAAAACTGCAGCTTCTACTCGATCTGTGTTGCCGTTCCCCCCAGCAGTACCCCCCAGCAGTACCCTTCCCCATTTCACCCCAGAGGACTGTGGGTGACATATATGTACATATAGTACATATTATTTACTGTCCTTGTCATCAGCTGAAAGGAATCTACAGACCTGTGCAAACGTCCTGCCTGGGGATAATCCACTAAGCCTGTATGCACTTGAGTCTTGTGAGCCAGGTGAGGAATTCCAAGAAAAACACTTTGCAGGAGTTTTACCTCTGGATTAGTGTTGCCGCCTGGCACACTGGTAATTCCAAGTGCCGTTGCAGTCCTGGTTGAGTCTTGACGGGACTCACTCAGAAAGAAGAGCATCAAAAAAAGAAAATTTTCTGTTAATCCTTCCCTTTTGGCAAAAAGTAGGATTTTCCTAATTGCTGTAATGCTTGAACTGAAACTAGTCGGCTCACATAAGAAAACTTCAGGCAGGGCTATTCCTCATTAAGAAGGATACTGAAAGTTCATTCATCCCTTCTGTCAGTAAATCTGTTCTTTCTGCCAACAACGCCATCAGGCCTGAAGGAGCCTCCATGTTTTCAAGGGCAGGACATGGCAGTTCATGCAAGCTTTCCCAAGCTGTAGCATGAAAGCCTCAAAGAGAGAAACTTGCAGGAGAATGACCTCAGCTTCCAGATGGCCAGGAAAACTCCTATGATCTCTAGTTAAGTAGCACTCTTTAAGTAGCTAAACTACTTGAAGCTTCATTAGAACTGAAGCTGAAATGCCCAGCTCCTCAACACACTTAGATACTCTTGATCTAGTATTTCAGTGGGAATTTGGTGCCTAAATACCGTTGAGTACTGGAGCAAAATCTCCAAGCAGAGAAGGACTTTATAATCCCTGCCTTTTGTTTCCCAAAGCAAATTTGAATCTGAACCCAGCTCTGCCAAAAGAGACAGATAGATGAGCTAGAGCTACTATATGTACATACCTGCCTGTATATAGATTAATCATAATAAGGATCCGGTGTGGACATTTCAACCCAGTAATTTTAATGGAAATGAGGCTCTAAATCTGTATTATCGCACCAAGAAAAATGGAGCTATTTTCACATCTCAGTTGCCTAATGGACTAGACACACATTTTCCTTTGTCTTGGGGAATGAGCTGTAAGTGACAGGCTCTCCCCTGGTTGTTAATGATGCTTTCTTCTATCGCCTGGCCCATGACAGCCTGCTAGGTACAGTTGCTATAAGTACCACTTTATCCCCCAAAGCAGTTTGTGCACATGTTGGTGCATGCGGTGTGCAATATGCGTGCACAAATGCACACCTTGGTGACCAACCCCTTTACTTCTGAAATGAAAATGTTTGGTGGGCTGAAATTTCAATTAAATGCAGATGTGAACATTTACTTCATGCAATAGTTAAGGACCCCATGACTTTCTCAGAAATGATTTTTTTCACACAGAAAACCTGTTGATCTCAAAGTAGGGAACGAGCAGAAACTCAGTCAGAGTTTTGGGATCTGCCCCAGTTTTACCAGTCATTGGAAATGTGTTTCCGTGTACTGGCTCACTCCATGATACGTTCTGAAGCTGGCCCTGCCCAACAGACCCAATAAAGATTGTCGACTGCAATAAAACTTCTTTGACAAGTTAGGAAGAACAATTGGAAACATAAATTCATGCTGTGGATCCAGCACCTCGGCAAACATTTACTGCTTTTTTTTTTCTTTCCCACAGAAAGTTTTTAAAAAAAAAAGAAAGAAAGAAAAATGACAAAGAATTAGCTGTACGTTTGTGGTTTATTGGTTTTCCTAGAATTTATTGCGATGCCAGAAATTAATTTATGAATAATAGCAAGCATGGGATCACAACGAACTTCATGCGAAGAAAAAAAACACCTAAAGAATGTTCTAGTTGGCAAGAAAAAGCCCCTGCGTCAATTTGAATGCCAAAAAAGGAGGGTAAATCTCGCATACCAGCTTTGGAAATCATTAGGGGTTTGTAAATTATGAGACAATGTTACATTGTCTTCCCAAACATTTTTTCCCATTTACTTCTCTGTGTGCCTAAGCTCACAGTGTCCTGGAATTTTATTGCTTTATGGCCACCGATATACAGAGATTTAGGAAAATGTCACTTTTTTTTCCTAACAGTTGTTCTTTCTTTTCCTTTGAATGGAGATTGCTATGTATTACTCATTCCTGTGTCTCTTTGACAAGGATCATTACTTATGTTTATCATAAAAAGATGCTCTGTATTACTGTCATATGGTTTCAGGATTTGTTATTATAATGTTGCAGAGTCCGGAAATGGCACAAAACAAAGGCCAGTTTTATTTGGCATATTTGGGATAGTCTTTCACTGCCAAGCTCCTCCTTAGTTGCTTCAATACAAGCACCTCTAAGGTCTAAAATAGAAGAACTCATTTTGCATAGGGGAATAAAAAATGGGCCAATTCCCATCTAGGAAAAACAGGTAAAAATTCATAGAAAACACATACAGGAGGTTACATTTGTTTATAGCACAGTTCACATTAGCACTATATGGCCAAATACATCTAGTTGTCCAGGGCTTACAGCTAGTTAAATCCCATAAGTGCCAGGAAGCATGTTTCTCCATCACGAAGCCCCACCTTAGGACTGGCATCCTTAGCAGAGCTCAGCAGAGAGACAAGCAGCAGGAGGGTGCTGCTTTAACCAGCTTAGAACACAGAGATAAATTAGTGACACCACAGGGAACAGGGCTGGAAGTCATGTGTATGAGAGGACTTTGCAGCTATATGGACCACCCTCCATCGCACAACCAGAAATACACCATGCACTATGAGATCCTAAAGGAAGAGGGGATACCGTCTCCTTAACGTTTCCTTCAACCTAGCAAATTCTTCCCAGGGAAAAATTCTCCCATCGATGTGTAGTTACAGAAGGACTGGAAGCTGCCAGTGTGTTGCACAACACTGTACTCGAGAAAAAACTGGGAAAGATATAAGAATTTGCCAAGTGCTGATGTCTAAATTCTAAGGAAATGGTGAAGGAAAGGCTGGCTGGCTAGATAGATTCCACCATTGGTTCCTTCATTGCGATGTATCAACTTCAATTTCACCTAGTCAGGACTCATAATACTGGCACAGATACTGGATTGACACGAGACCTTTTTGTACAACAGATTATCTATCCATTAAATGACTATAATAATACTTACCTGCCTCACAGATGTTATGACTGTTAGTCAGCCAGTGTTTATGGAGAACTTCACTATCCCAGATCAATGTTACAATCCATTTGTTAAAATGGAGCTTTCTCAAGTATTTCCAGGTATAATTACGGGCCAGTAAATACAATATGAATATTAAAGAAAATCATGGTCCTAATCACTAGGAAAAACTCAAGTAGTAACATCTTGACCACTTAGATGTCAATATAATAAACATTTGCAGCTCTTGGAGAAAATTTAAATTGTTCAAAACATGAAAATGTGAAAAGGAAAATCAACATTTTTTAAGCCGTGTTTCATTCTGAATTTGGAAGAAAACTAAAAACCTCCAAACTTTCTGTTGAAATATTCTTCATTTATGCTGCATAAAAATGTTTTCTGTCACAAAGGTCAAAATGTTTTCACACTGTATTTCCTTTTAATTTCATTCATATATTATAAGAAATTATATTGAAATTAAAATGAAACATTTTGACCCTTTTGGAATTAAAGGTCCTTTTCTTACCAAAGTGAAGCATTTCAGTCTTATCTAAGTGAATTTTGAAATATCTTCCCATGAAAATGTTGATGAAGCTGTTACATTTGCAAAAATATTTCAGTTTTGTTAAATGGATATTTTCCAGTGGACTAATTCTAGTGCACTTTCCACAAAGAAATATCTTGCAGAGAAAAACAGACATAAAATTGAAGTTGTTCTGCTTTTATAAGAGTAAAAAGTACCCAGTGCCTCTGATAATTATTAAGTTGAGAGATGTTTGATTATATTCAGCAAAACAACAAAATTTGTACTAGACAGCAAAACAGAAAAGTAGTGAGTTTTTGCAGAAGTCTAACAGCAACCTCCAAACAACAGCCACGCAAAAATCATCTTGTCAAACTCCCTTACTGCAAAGCCACTTTAAAGAGGGTACCCTTCAACAAGCTATTTCTAGACTACTACTGCAAAATCTTCCAAATTTGACCAAATATTGACTCTGCATGCACAAGACCAGGTAAAAAACAGCTAGATTTCAAGCTCCACAAGGGCTGTGCTAGAGAGATTTCAGCTCATGAATCAAAATTAGGTTTCACAGGCTTGTAGTCACTGAATCCTGCAGCAGCTCTGCGGATGGCTGCTCTGAAAGCCAGGGGTGCTAATGAACAGAGAGCACAGTTAAGACTTCCTGCATTGGAAGTAAATGACAGAGGTGGTTTATCTTATTGTTTCCAATGGGTGCATTTGACAGGAGTTCAACTGGAGCAGAGAAGGAAAAGAAAAAAAGAAAAATGTTAGGTCTGGACCAAAATAATAATGACTGAGAATCACCGTGCTTTCCTTTCAAGTATCTCCAAAGAAACTGTCATCTTAAACAGGGATATATCTTATCAGAAATGGAATGACAGCCATATAGGTGGCTGTAGTTATAAATGCTAGCTATAGGGTCACTGGAGTATAAAAAACACATTGAGAAGATGTTTTCATTATACATTTGCTTTTGTCTTCCTTTGTCAGGTTAGTGTTGCACTTGCTCTGTTGTGTAGTAGCCGTGACTTTTATTGATTTGTGGTTTTTATACTGTAAATGCTCCTGGTCAGGGGCTGTCATCATAGTTTGGCATGACTACATTCTGTATAGTACTTAGCATGAAATATATCAATAAAAATGGTGAAGCCTCCAGAGGATACAGCTGTGGAGTGCTGAGCATGTCCCTGACACATCTCACCTCAGGATCCACAAAATAAGGATTCACAAAGGAATTAAAAAAGAACATTTTGCTGCGTGTTCCCTTCTGCATGTCTGCTCCTCTGTGCAGCACGGACAGGCACTGGCATTTGGGAAAAAGGAGTCAGGCCCTACATTATTATATCAGCTTTTTTTTAATCTTCAACTCTAAGAATTAGAAGGTTTTTAAAAATAGAGATAGAGATAGATAGAGATGCAGAAATAGAGAGGTTTCTAAAATCCCAGGACCCTGGAGATTAATTTTTAAGAAAAAAGATCCATTAGCACAAGACTGCTACTAACATAATGGAAGCCAGCACTGATCTGTTCAGGGTTTCCCTTATGAAACCTCCTTAGAGAAACTTTTCATCTTTACTACTTCCTCATGACCCAGTTCAGGATTTTCACTGTTATTCTCTGGGGGCCTTTACACCACTGCTACTTGTCTAATTCAGGTCCTGAGTCAGCAAGACACTTACATCTCTGCCTAGTAGCCCCACTAGCTGTACTGGGATTAATCCCATGTTTAAAAGTAATATCTTGCCAAATTGAAATAACATGCCCTACTTAAAATCACATAAACCAGAATCTACTGGGCCCAGATGCCAAAACCATCAGGTGTCTTTACATAACTGCTATCTAAGATCACTCATATGATCAGCCAGAACCCAGGAATCCATCAAGCTGGATGCGAGAAATGTATATATTTAAGTCTATCGCTTTTCACTTTCAGGTCCTTGGGGTACAGAAGATGACAAAATTTCTCCGCCAAAAAGAAGAAAAGGTCTTAACTGCTTTTAATTTCAGATATTTCAATCCAGTTATTTGTTAGAGTGATGGAAGGGTAATGGAGCAATCCTGTTTTACCCAGATGAATTTCCCATGACAAATGATACTGGCTCATCATCTGTGGTCATGATTGAATTCCAGTATTTTCCTTGCTTTAAAGCATGGATAGGGCTGTAAAGAGCTCTTGTTTTCCTTGGGACATTTGTTTCCAATTTTGCAAACACTGAGAATGTGGTTATTTTTGTAGTGCTGTTATGAAAGCCTGGCATTTTCTTCTTCATGTTGGAGTTAATTATAAATCATTGGAGTTGCACTGCCCACAACAAAGTTCTCAGACCCAGAAACTCAATCATTGCTGATCACTGCTCTCCCACCCCTGCTCTCTCTCTCACTGTCAGTTACTCTTTGAGGAAGGGAGGGGGCGTTATTTTAAGATGTTTTTATTGGCTTTGGAATATAAAGTGTCAGTTCCAAGGTCTTTTTTTCCCAGAGCAAGATAAACTCCTTTGGGCCATATATCATGGGGCTTTCGCATAACTTGACAGGACCTCACATTTAAATCCCTTTGCAATACCATATCTGATGACTTAGGGGAGGACTGTAGTTTTTCAGGGGATGTATCATCAAAAGCCCCTTTCAGTAGCATTGGGCTTAGTCCCAGGTTTGCTTCTTTACCACTTTCAATAGCAACTTTTCTTCCTTTAAAAAAAAATGAGGGGAAAAAACCGTACACACAAGCACACTCGTACACACACACACACAAGTAACACTGTAACAGGCTGACTGTGTATGGTCCTAGGTTGCGGGTTTGTGTTTGTTTGGGGTGGGGGGGTTATTGTTGTGTTGTTGTTTTAAATTAACAGCTTAGCTCTTTTGTGAATTTTACTGTCGGTTTAGGTTCAAGCGTGTTCTTTAAAGCAGATTAAGTCTGAAAATTCAGGTCAGAGGATCACATCAAGTTCTGTTAAAGGAAATTTGTTAAAGATCCCCTCCCACTAACCTACTTAGTGTCAGGTCTGATTTGAAAGTAGGGCACTTATAAGCGTAAAGAGTTTAATCAGGTTTCCTTTTTTTATTAGAAAAGATGAAAATCCAGCTTCTCCTTAAAATAAACTGCTCTATTTTTATTTGAGTCTTGGTAAAGGCATTTGTGTTCATTCCTAAGGATGAATGCATTTGCAGGAGCTGGTTGCTGCAGACTTGTGAAAGGGGATTGTCTCTAGAAACAAAATAATCATATTTAACTTAATTGGGCCCTTGTTCAGCAAAGCACTTAAGCACAAGTATAAATCTAATCTTACTCAAGACAAGACTTATACAAGCACTTCAACCTGAAGTGCTTAATTTCCAATGGAGTCAATGGAGCATTCCAAAATCATGACTCAGGTCCTAGAATCATTAGACTGGCATGACACTGGGGAAAAAAAGCATACCTAGATGTTATTTTTCCCTGTCACTATGGTGGCTAGAAAGTTTCTTAAAAATAAAGCTCCTTCCTTCAATCTTAACAGCACGCTTAACTTCAAGATTTTTTTTTTTCTGAATGAGAGACATGAAGCACTATGTCAATGCATTGCAGTATAATCTCCCCTCAACGGAAGATCTTTCTGAGACCCGAGAAATATACATGTCATCAGAAGATGAATGCGGTGGTATAAAGAGATGTTTGTAGAAGACTTCACTGGAGGTGGGGTCAGAGACCAGAACCATTACATGGAGGTTACTGTTTAGCACAATCCCCAATGGTGATAGTGAAAAAAACACAACCTCTCATGTTTAGACTGATGTGGATAGTGGCCGGGAATAATTTACAAATCCTGTCACTACCTCCTTTGAAATAAAAGGGAAGCAATGTTGAATGCAAATACCAGTGCAAAATGCACAGCTATAAATGGTGCATTAAGTTCCCTTTCATTTAAATGAACAGCTTTGTGTTTGTAAAGAGGAAAGACTGAAAAGACACATCTATTTTGCAGTTTCAGGTATACTGATACTAAAAAATGCCTTCTGGGAAATCAGCCTGTCAGCTTGCATACATTGTATATTAAGGAAATAATATATTCAGTGTTAAATTACTTCCTGGCATAATATGTGGAATTCTATTGCTGGCCATGCATGCTCATTTACACCAGTGGCCATATTGGCCTTAATTCTACTATTCAGCTGGCTCAGTTATTCCTATTTAAAAAGCTCAAACTCATGACAATAAACCTGTGGTTGTAGTAGTTATGTCTTTTCCTCACTTTTCCATGAGCCTAAGACATTTAATATTTCAGGCAACACCAATACGCTGTTTGCATCTGGGGTAAATCAGCTTGATTCCAGTGAAGACAAAAAGGCAACGGCAAGTCCCTCTAGCTGAGAATCTGACCTACAGTGCCTGCTAACTTCTCTATAGAGGCTAATGGGGAAAATGCCTGTCATTTTGCGGCTTCTTTCTCTCCACAAACACATTTAAGACAAGTTTGGTCAATTATCCCCATGTCTCCTATATCCATTTAGTGTAATTCCTATTAAGTGCAGTTCCACCTACAGCACTAATGGGAGAAATACTGATCAACCACAGGTCCCTCTTTGCTATATTTAGCTAACATAAACGCTTGTGATTCCAGTGCATTGCCAGGGGAATGAGATCGTTATAGACTAGCATTTCCATTTGACTTCCCAGGAGGATAGACCAGCATGGGTGAAATCCAGAAACCTACTTCAACAGAAGTACAAATAATAATAGGCATAAGTGACTGTAGGCTCTGCAGTCACAACATCCTGGAAGCCAGGCAGCTGAGCTGAAATAACACTAAACCAGGCATCAAGAAAGCTCAGTTCAACTTCTGTCACTATCCTGTTGTGTGACCCTAAGCAAGCCACTTCATCACTTTGAGGCTTTCTACCTTATTTCTTCCCTTCTTTGTTTTCTCTCTTTGCAGCAAGAACCACCCCCAGCCTGGAACATGTTTTCACTGCGTAGTTAGACCTTGGTCTTAGTGCTCATCTTGCTTCACCCTCAGCTTTGCCTGGCAGGAAGTGGTTTCCAGGTTGCTTGTCTGCTGCCCCTGTACAGACTAGCAGACAGACTGTGGAGGTGCTCAGGTAAATGGGGTGCTGTTTGCCCTCAAGGACACGTACTGCCCTGTCCGCACGCTCTGCCTGTGCACCCAGGGAAATGTGGTCCTCTCTCACAGTGCTCTGGGTCCTCATTCTTTCTGTAGCCACTGGTGCCTGGTATTCCCTGTGGTTCTTTGGGCTGAGGCACTTTGGGATTACTTCTCTGATGCTGGCAGGAGAGCTATGGTGGCAAACTGAGGGAGAGGGTTTGAGGAAGAATCGAAACACAATTGAGTTAGCTCCTCCCTGGAATGAGCTCTGGCATGATCAAAAGCACAGCTTGTGTTTTGACCCTTACACGTTTGAGCAGATATGGGTACAAGTCGCAGACAAGAACCTGCCTGAAGGCTCTGTGGTGCAGAGAAGTATAACCTGGCTGCACCCCACACTCACACCACAATCCAAAGCAAACTAGCCACCCCATTACTTGTGATATCCAGCTTCATTAGGTCTGCCAAGTGGCAGGGTTCTGCCATAAGTGCAAATAAATAAGAATACTAACTCAAACAACAGTCAGTTAAATGCGTGCTTACAGCTAGGGATATTTAAAAAGCTTTGTAGAGGTCAGCAGTCAGGCATATATGCACATCCGGCTCCAAAAATGGGTTTTTATTGGGCAGGAAAAGGATGTAACAGATAAGCATGCAAAATCAAGCCAGTGGGCAGGAGGGAAAGAGATAGGAATCAGACGTCTAGAAGGAACGCAATGGAACTGTGTTTTCAAAATTTGTCCCTGTATCTATAGACCAGTGGAAGGCCTGGGCAGTCTGTTCACGCACAGACACCAGGAACCTGCATACTCATTCTACTGCAGAGCCCAGACCAGGGGAACAGAGACATGTGGCAACAAAAAATATCAACCTGGGTACAATTGCTGCTTCCTTCCCACACTGACCACAGGTAGTATGATTCTCAGGAATCATGTACATGCACAGTCACACAACCGTAGGTATATATTCTCCTTCACTCTTACCCTCCCACATAGCAATTATCCCTGCTACATGCCCATACACTCCTGGACACCTTCACAACGGTTCCTAATTCACAGTGAGTATAGGGTTAGACCAGAAATCACCAGATGGAGGAAGTCAGACAACTTTGGACAATGTGTTGCTGCTGCTTGATCTCTCTTAAGTTAGATCTTCTGCCAAGCAACTAAAGAACAGGATTGTTAACAGACAGCGTAGAGGGTGGGCAAGACAACCATGGAATCATAAACAACTTGTTAGAGGAGCAAAGCAGCTAATGAAGTGTAGTTCCCTCTAGCTTTGTGTTCCACATTCCCTAAGCCCTTGCTATGACCCTCTCCCTCCTGTCCCACACAGTAACTTCCACAGTTGCCTCCTCCATCTCCTGTTAGCTGAGCATGAGGCAGCATGAGCTGTAGGTGTTTCATGGCTCCATTTGTGCCCAGAGGTTGGCCATTACATATGATTGGCCAGCTGGCTGCTGCCTCCCTGAATGAATAAGATGAGCTATAACTACATTTCTCAGTAGGGGCACTAATTTGGGTCTTTCTTCTCTACGCAGCTGCTGATTTTCACGAAGCTCTAGGAATTTAGTATCTCTGAGTTCAAACGCACTTGAAATTGGCAACTGGCTCCAAAACTGTTGGGGAGGGGAGGATAGACAAGTAGAATGGCTGTACAAGCACCATTTCCCCAGGAAATCAGTCTCAGATGAGGGCTGGAAAGGACCTCGAGAGATCACCTAGACTATCTGCCTGCCCCAAGGCAGGAGCAGCTCTGCCTACATCAGTCTTGACAGATGTTTGTCTGCCTTGTATCAGGCATTGAACACTGGCTTGGGAGCGTGCCCAGGAGATGAGAAAACTGGCTATCTTCAAACTACCTGGCAAGCTCTTCCATGAGCTTGACACAGCATTTCTCAGCACCTGGAAACTTGAGAACATCTGCTTTCCACACAGGGAGAGCAGAGCTCAGTTACATCAAATCCTAGCATCCATATTTTAATCTTACGCGGCTGACTACACTGCCATCAGCACAGCTTAGGAAGACTGGAGTCTAAGTGACTTCACAGCCCCTGCAAACATCCCTCAGTTCCTGCCCATGTGGCTGTTCTTCCTTACACCAGCTGCCAGTGAACCCTAATGCATTCTAGCAAGGGGGTTCATTGCAGGGTAATGTCCCTTCTCCCCCCGACACTGCCAGAGTGGCTGTGGTCTAATGCATCAACTTGCTCCATTTCATCCACACACTCTGGCCCCAAATCAGTTCAACACACCACAAGGCCAATTCCTGTAAGGGACATCAAAGAGTCTCTTAAGACACTCCACCTTTCTCCTGCCAGAACAGTAGGAGATGGGAGCTATAGCCGGAGGAAAGGAGGTTTGGCTGGGCTGTCCCTGGGCTGATGTTGGGTTTTCAGCACACCCAAGACAGACCACACACGAGGCAGCTCTGACCTGCCAGATGGAAGTGGCATCAGGATTAGAGTAATGTGAAGAGGAGCTTCAAATCCTCTTTTTCCAGATTACTGATTTGCCTTTTATATTTTCTATTCTTTTGCGCCCTGAATTACAGCTCAGTCCATTTCAGTGCTTGACAATTAAAAAGAGAGCTCCGCCAGGACAGAGTAGTGACCTCTCTTTTTTCATGAGCTGCTGTGCGACTGCAGGTCCAAATCCAGTCACATGCTGGGTTAGTTAGGAATCCATTTCAATCCCAAAGTCCTCATTATACACATGGGTCACTCTGTTGTCAAAAAGTGACCTGCATAACATGAGTAACTCAGTACGTGTCAGAAATATTCCTGACCTTATTAAAGAATCGCCGTGCTCGGAAAAGAGGTTTTCACTAATCAATCACCGTTTTATTCACGCACGATAACAGCCTCATTAAATCATATGAGAGTTGCAGGAGATTTTATATGCTAATTTAATACCAATGTAACCAATTACACAAACTTCACATAATATTTTTAAATAATCAAGTGGGTATTCAATTAGCATGCAGTGACCATTTATTAAAATTTCAATTAATTCCTTGTTTAAGACTTGTGCAGTGATCAAACTGCAAATCCGAAATAAACCCACCAGGAGAAGCCACAGCCCTGAGACAGCAGCACTGCCCAACGCATTTGCAGCAGAAATACCACCGTTCTGCAGGAGCTCTCTGACACTGCCTCTCCCCCTACACAATAAGCACTCGGCATGTCCCCTGGCACTGAATGTCACTGCCCCATTTGATGGAGAATCAAGTAGCAGCCTCAAAGAGTACAAAAGCTTTGGCTCCGATTCTACTTCAGCTGTCTCAGATCAGACTCGTAGGGTCTAGACACACAGCCGAAAGCAGTTTAGTAAGTTGCTAACTATCAGCACAGCCACAGTAATCAACTCCATTGGCATCAGTGATGAAGTAAGATGTGCCTCACAAGCAGAGTCAGCTGACAGGCAGTAACTTGTTACCACGGTTCGGCGGTCGCTTGACCAGGCGCTTTGAAGCGTGTTTCTGAGGAGTACTCCAGCCTTGGGCTGGACGTTCCTGGTGCCATGTAAGGCATTCCTGCCCCTTGCTCTGTGCCCCTGTTGGAAACTCCTGCCCCCAAGCAGGAGCTAAAAGAATGAGTTTTGGCCTTTGTAAAGATCTGACTTGCATGTGGGAGGGCCACTGCCAGCCTGTGTCTGAGCAGGCATGAACCCCTCACACCCAGCCCCTCGCAGGGCTGTCTGGCCATGGGAAACTCAGTTTGTCTGTGCTGGTGATCAAGCACCACAAATGCACAGTCTCTAAATGTTACAAATAAAGATTCCTGTTGTACCTCAATGACAGCTGGTCATCTTTGTCATCGTAATGCTTTCAGCTCCTACAAAAAAGGCATCGCAAACATTCAACAACCTTCCAAGAGCACAAAACCACATGTTTGTCCTCTCCATTGAGATGAGGTATTTATGCATTTCCTTATGAAAGACAATTACGTGCATCACTTCCAGCCGAGCAGCTGAAAAATCTGCTTTATATACACAAAATGTTTCCGTGCACTGAGAGCTCCTTTCTCACCTGTGAAAACAGAGCATGGGTCGCATGTGCAAACAGTTGTACTTACAAGTGGCACAGCTGTGTTCTGAGAAGCCGAGTGGAAAATTTAGCCCATAGCAATTTTGCATTTTTCACAGGGTTTATTATGAGCTCTCTGACAGTTTACCCTATGGTCTCTTGGGATCGTGTCACAGTTGGTTTTCATTTAATGGTGTTAATCAAGAAGTAACTGTGAAACTGATGTTTGTCACTGCTGCAGCTAGACCATTCACCTGGCAGCAAAAAGAAGTTCATATTTGGAGGAAAAGGAAAAAATGACTACCCGAAGGGTTTGCCCTTTGTTCATGTTGGGGCCTCCTCCTTTCTCCCACAGCAAATCCTTTGGCAGTATTAAGTGCAATAAAAGAAACCAGCATACAGAGGAAATGATTGCTCCATTGAGCCTTGCAGTGAAGCAAACTCTGATCTTTCCTGCTTAGCTTCTTAAATGCTTTAGTGCAATTGTTCCACTAGATGTCAGGGCCGAGCACGGAGCGACCAGACAAGACCCAGCTCCGTGTTCAGCTGGTCTTGTAAAACAACTGCTATTCTTCATCACCACACCACTTACAGGCAGCTCTGTGTGGCCTTGAGGGTCAGCTTGGAAGGCAAATTGTTCTGCATGCTGCTGAAGAAAGGCGCAGGAAACAGGAGGGGGCCCTTCCCAGTTGGTGTCCTGCCTGCTTTAATCTGCAGAGGAGATTTGCGTGCTTGATTGGCTTAGTGGAGGAAAGCAGAGTTAAAAGTGAGACTGGAATGTGCTGATGTATTACTCCATGGTGTGCAACCTGCAAATGTTTCCAAGGGTCCCTGGGAGGTTACTGAGGGTGCAGCTCTGCAGCAGTTTAAAGCAGATCTAACGGAGGAGGGAGGGAAAGCTCCTGGAAAAAGCATACTTGGCATGGTGGAACATAAGGATGGTTCATCCTACTCACTCTGCCATACAGAGCAGCCTGTGACCTGTCACACATGGGAAGATACATGTTGTGTATCAGATCTCCAGGTGGGGAACGGGCAGAGCTCTCAGCTGTGGTGCAGAAAAGTACCCCTGACAAGGATTTTAGAGTGCATAAACTTCACCTCCCCTCTCTTGACCATAAGCTGCCATTCACATCCTCAGCTTCCTGCCATGACCACCAAGGTGTGAGGCTGAGAACCTACATGACAATGAGACAGTGGTGCAGTGGCCTGCCTGTGGGAGAGCATGACAGGGGATTCAGTCATGTGAGTCCAGAGCTGAAGGCATGAGACTTTGGGAGATCTGCATTGGAGGGTGATGGCTCAGGCAGTCAGAGAGGTGTTGGGAGACACCCTGTGAAGAGAGGCTGGCTGTGTGTCAGACCCTGGGCACTGAAGCCCCAAGGTGCAGGACGGGGTATCTAAAGAATGAACCACAAGAAAGATTCACACACCTCTCACTAGAGCTGCCTGCATGCATCTCATGGTGCCTTTAACGTCACGTTAGCCTTTTACAACTTACCCTGGCTGGACTGGGAGTTAGTGGGCTCCCAGCTGGAATGAGCAAAGAGCCCACGTAAGGATGCAAGGTTCGTTTCTTCTGCTAATGGGAGGGAACACGGGGCCACCAGTTTCATCAGAGATACTTGCCTGCAATGTCTGGGTCAGGCCTGGGGGTAGGTGTGTCTGCCTGAATACATGAGCTTCTCTTTAAAAGAAAGGCAGAGCCACCCTGACTGGTTAGGCTTGCTTTTCTCTGGATTTCTGACAAATGCTTTGTATTCAAAAGGTCAGACTAGCAATGGCACCTCACGCCCTGGAGCAGAGAGTCATTCCTCACTGTTTTGCTCTGCTCACGGCTGGCTGCCCAAGCTTGCTCCATCTCCCTGCATCTGACATCCAAACTCCTCTCAATGCAGAGGAGATGTAGCCAAGTCCTGGCATCAGCTGTCAGCTCAAATAGAAGGGAACAGCACAGTGACATCAAAAATGTGTTGATGGGTATTAGCCCTTTACCCAAGTCCTGCCTGTAACTCCCATGCAAGGGAGTGAGTTTTTCTCTTTCAGCAAGGGCCTTATTCTTTTGCTGCAGCAATAGTCCCACAGTCCTGGTTTTGGAGGGGAAACAGGGAGGCTGTATTACTTTCGTCTACAAATCCCATAGTAAACAGCTGCAGTTCTTGCGAAAGATACTTGTTATCTTTTGCATACTCTTGTAAGACAGAAGCAAGCAGAGATATAGTGCTTAGAAGGTGGATATACTCCTAAAAAGAGACATCCCCTCCCCTGCAGCAGTCTCTTTTCATGGGCTGCATTTCATGCCAGGAAGCACCCACCATGACTTAACTCTTTTCACTTCCAAGAGAAAATAATTTCCCCTAGTGACCAGTTTTGATGATTCGTCCATTGGTAAGTGTGAAAGCGCCTCTAGCAACCCTCTTCTCTGTGTACTGGCAACCCTGGGGAGTCTGTGATGACTCTCAGCAGAAGGAAGTGCATTGTCAGCTGCCAGACCAGGGAGCAGAAGTGTCCCAGATAAGAAAGATAGGTGTTTAAACAAAAAAAGCCAAATACAAGTATGTTTGCAAATGTACTGGGTAACCAAAAGAGGAAAATCCTAGGGTGATTGACTGAGTCAGACGTATTTCTCATGCTGACCATCTTATACCCTCTTTGTCAAGGTCTATCCTAGTAGATACTGAACTCTTGTGCACATTACATTTCTTTCTTGGCACAGGAAAAGGTGCTCTTTGGGCTCCCTCCTGCATGACCCAGTTCAGCTCACTAAGGTGGCAGAAAACTAACACTACAAAAAGGAAAGAGTCATTAGTTTCTGCTAAGTTGAACCCTGAACCAATAGCGAGTGTGGAGAGAACGCACGACTGGAAGCTGTGCCAGTCCCAGCATAGACCAGCTTAGGCTATTGTGAAACCGTGCCCCTAGTGATCCTTACCTTTCCAAAAGACCTGTCTCCAGACAGAGACAGGAGGGTAAGACCAGCCCTCTTGGCATTGTGCTGATTTAGATCAGTTCAAGGTAACTGTGAAACTGCTCTCCAAGTATAACTACTTTTCTGTGGTATTCAGAATCCTTCATAAAGATCAGGGTTGGTTGGTTAAAGAGGTATACAAACACACAAACCAACTGCACTGGGAGCTGGGAAGTGCCCTGTGTCCACACAGAGCTTTTAGCACAAGGAAGGCTTTCTCTACGAACCAAAATTATTATAGACAAAGAAATGAAGGAGGTTAACCCAGACTTCAACGAAGAGGAACAAAGCTACTCACCCTTTCTCCAGAGGATTAAAGCTGATTGCTTAACAGGAATCCAACTTAGGCAGTTTATTTTTCAAAATAGTTGGCAGCTAGAGTTATTACACAACAGGGTTTGAGACACAGACTTGTTGAAAGAGGGAACCTTGCATCAAACTATTCAAATGAAACCTGCAGCATCTTTCAGCATTGGCAATATTTAACACAAAACATCTTGTGCCTTTTAAAAATATTTTTTTAACATTTTTTGTAAAAAAAAAAAAAATTTCTCCCTGTCTCTACAACAGTACTTATTAATGGGCATTGAGGAAGCAAAATAAGGATAATGTCTTCATCAGCATTCTGGTTAAAAATTTGAAAAATAGTGTTTGTAGAGGCGTACAAGAAACAAAAACAATCTTTTCAAACTCTTCGAAGTGAAGGTTTTCAAATGTTATATTTTTTTCATGAAAATATTTTTTATGAGATGATATGATATAATGTACAGTAAGCCTTTCAGAATTTGGGATCAGGTTCTACTCTCACCTTACCAGCATAAATAAGGAATAATAGCTAAGTCACATTGGTACGTATAAAAAACCACCTGGCCATCATCTTTTCATTAAGTAGAGACATTTTGTCTTATACTAAAACAAAACAGTATAAGTATCACTGTTGTTACAAATTAATCTTATTTGATATTAAAATTAAGCTGTGATTTTTTTCAGATTATTATTTTATGTATCACTGAAGGATTATAATCAGAGTGAGATCTTATTTATAGTTTCCAATAACTTATGCTAAAATTTAACCCAGTACTTACTGATTTCAGCTGTAATATCCATCTGAATACCAAAGACAGTTATAAGGACCAATACTATTACAGTGCATAGGAAATTAATCTGGAATGATGAGACCCTTCAGATGGCATTTTAAAATTACCTTCATTTCTTTTTTTTTTGATCATCTTAATTGTTTTGTCATCTCCATTGGGTGAAAAGGGCTATAGAAAAGTTGGTTTGTGGGATTACATGAACTTGTCCCAGAGAACCTCTAGAAACCCACAGTTTATTAATCCTTTCACCTTTTCTTATCACAATAACTCTATCACTGCAAACATCTAGGGCCACTTTAATTCTCATTAGTGATATACCTGTAAAACAAGAGATGCCAATGGCACTCCCACATAACCACTATTGGAAGAGTTAATCTAAATTCTTTTTGTTTACTCTAACACATCAACTTTCTAATCTAGAAGACAAAGAAATAAATAAGAATGTGGGGTAGAAGCATACAAGATAATGCCATATTGCTAGCAATTGGCAAATACAGAATTGACCTGATCTGTCTCTCTGTCTGTGTTTCGGCTGGGATAGAGTTAATGTTCTTCTTAGTAGCTGGTACAGTGCTGTGTTTTGGATTTAGTGTGAGAATAATGCTGATAACACGCTGATGTTTTAGTTGTTGCTAAGTAGCGCTTATCTTAAGGACTTTTCAGTTTCCCATGCTCTGCCAGCAAGCAGGTGTGCAAGAAGCTGGGAGGGAGCACAGCCAGGACAGCTGACCCGAACTAGCCAAAGGGGTATTCCATACCATAGAATGTCATGCTCAGTATATAAACTGGGGGGCAGTTGGCCTGGAGGGGTGGATCGCTGCTCTTGCATCAGTCAGCGGGTGGTGAGCAATTGCATTGTGCATCACTTGTCTTTTCTTGGGTCTAGTTTCTCTCTTTTTGTTATATTCCTTCTAATTACAATTATTATTATTGGTATTATATTTGTATCATTATTGTTGTTATTATTATAGTTTAGTTTAGTTTAGTTATTAAACTGTTCTTATCTCAACCCACAAGTTTTACTTTTTTTTCATGATTCTCCTCCCCATCCCACTGGGAGGAGGGAGGAGTGAGCAAGCAGCTGCAGGGTGCTTAGTTGCTGGCTGGGGTTAAACCGTGACACTCTGAGAGACGGAGATTCAGCCACTGGCAAAAGTCCTATGCAGACATTTTATTATAGGCAAAACTACCACTCCTGTCTATTATCAAAGATAAAGTGTTGTATCTAGTTTTATCAGCTAACAGTCACTTTCATGAAAAGATGCATAAGGTTCTCTTCAAATAATTCAAGTTATGGTCATGGTGATGATGATGGATGGATGAAATCAGCACTTTTCTATCATTCCTAGGCAAAGTTTTCATGGAGTCGTATTACACAGAAGTACTCCACCATGTGTCTGGCTCAGTGAAGAGTAAACGTTCCCATTTCTTCTATTCATCTCAGACTCTGACGTACATGTGAGATCAGACCATCGAGTTGCTTTGACTGGCTTGGGCTTGCCAGAGTTGACTAAAGGCTGTGGGCTTTGAATAAGCTGAGCACATATGCATAATACATTCTTTTTGTAAAAAGATGCACTATGAGCCTCATCTTAGCTCCTTAATATTAGCCTCACTAGGTTTTAGTAAAGCCAATCTCTGAAACTTTCACAAATGTAAATGTCGTACAGGGTTTAAAATCATAATTATTGACATTCTTCATCAGTAACAGTAATTGAACAACAAACTCAGCAGGCCTCCCTTAAATCGTTTAATGGCTTATTATATCTCCAGGCTGCCAATCTATCCCTTTCCCTCCATACATCTGTCACTTTTATGCTTGTAGTCCACATATAATTCATTGCATATTTTTTTCTTTTTACAGTGTCTTTCTTTTAACAAGCTACAGAGCCAGCAGGAACATGCTGTAAATGAGATACGACATTGCAGTGTGGCCATCCTAGGAACATATATTCAATAAATATGCAAATCAGTTCAAGTACATCTCTCCTCAGATGGGAAAAGGTATGGGAATATGGTCAAGTATCACTTTAAATTACCTTCTCAGTGGAAAACAATAACACTCTAAGGAACCAAAGAAAAGGGGAAGAAAGTAACTAAAATTAACTTTTTTTTTCCTTAAAGAGGGAAATTTCTTAGGCCTTTGGTCACAATCAGTGCACAAGAACCTCACCTTCAAAATGGAACAAACTGGGGCTGATTCAGTGTGAATTACATACACAACAAGCATAATGAACATGTCATATCTTCACGTTAGAGAAAAGCGTGTAAAGCCAGAACAGCCGCCCTGACCTCGGGACTGCCCAGCATGACTGAAATAAGCCTCTCGCTCAGTGGGACTGCAGAGGAGCAAATACTGGAAACTTTTGCTGATGTCCATTTTTCCATTAACGGGTCAGATTCTGATATTTTCCTGTTGGCTACAGCTATAAATGAAAGGCAGCGTTTGTGCCCCAGAATTTAATGGACGCCTCAGATGAACTTAGTAGAACACCAGTAGTATGATTTGGACAGCAGAATACTTGCTAATACTGCTACAGAGTCAGTGGGGCTGATCCTGCTTTCTGTTACATCACTGTAAATCCAGAGAAAGCTCCACTCAGATAAATGGAATTAGTTCACATTTTATTAGGGTAAATGAGCGAACTTTTGACAAATCATTCACCAAGCTGCCACTCAGAAGATTTATTCTCCTTGATATTTAAATAAACACGTAATAAGTATGCACCATCAACGCACATGGGAACTGAGTGCAGTGTGGCAGACAACTGACTCAGTCTTCTTGCCATCCAGAGAGACAAGGAAGCCACTGGTGGGGACCAAGCTGCAAGGAGACATGCCAGGTCATTGTGGCTCTGCTCCTAATCTGCTGTATAATTTTAGAAGCAGTTTTTCCTTTTCCCATGCCTCCATCTCCCCTTTTATCATGCCTAGGTAGACTGTCAATTATTTGGCATAATAACATTAGGGACTCAGTTTTGACTCTGACCCACCAAACTTTAATCTAATAAGAACCTAAGAAATAAAGCCCTGTTTTAAAAGGGAGAGAGGCTTTTATTCCTGAAAATCTCTCAGCTGTGACACACAGTTTGGAGCAGATCATTTTCAGCAATTAACACCACAGATACACCAAGTCTCTAAGCCAGCATAAACCAGCACCGCTGCTAAAGGAAATGGCCCTTCCTTCCCCTCACCCCCAGCCCACATTCCTCTTCACTCCCTCTGCTACTCCCTGCCTTGCGCCAACACAAGTGTTCTTGTGGCCCTGCAATGAACCAGATCAGGGAACTCATCCAGGTTGAAACTAACCTGGGGAAAAGGAAATTGTTTAGTTTTAACCTGGCAGAGTTCCCTGGCCTGGTTCACTGCACAACCACGTGTGTGCTGGTGCCAGCATGGGGAAAGGAGCAGCCCTGGGCCAGGAAGGAGGAGGCAGAGGAACGGGAATGGTGGACCTCCCTCTGAAAGAGGTTGTTGCAGGGCTGGCTTATGCCAGCTTAAAGTTTTTGTAGAAATGTGGCACATATTTAAAATCTCTCTCTTCAAGGAATATTTGTCTTCAGAGGATTAATGCTTCCCAGGGTATTCCAGCCTTGGCCATCTGTGGAGCATTGCTTCTCCCTCTCTGCCCCCAGCCCAATATACTGGCATAGAATTAAAGCCCTAGGAAACATGAAAGCGACAGGCCTGGGGATTTTGTGACAAATGCAAAAATGCTCATATTTGTCAAACCATTAGCAAAGGGGCACAGCTGTCGTGAGAGTCTTGACCCCATGCCAAGTACGCTCAAGCCTGCTGAAGGTTGCATGCCTGAATCATATTCACTCTGGCAACTCCCATCGAGATCCCTTCTGGGTATCTGTGACAGGTGCCCAGACAAGCGCAGTTGACTCCAGGATGTCCCGAGGAAGATTACTGCACATTACCTGAGCCATAGATATTTGCTAAAATGCAGCACTGTTTGCATGTGGCTACAGCACTTCCAAGGACAGTCGGGCTCCAGTGCTGCAGCTGCATTTGCCCAACATGGAGCCTGAACGCAGAAGTCCTGCTAGACATGAGCCAGCTCCTGTAGGTTGAAGCAGAGCGGCTCTATGCCGCCTGACTAGAGCCTGCGGTGCTGGAAAGCCTAACACAAGAACAGTGGAGCAGCTCTGGGTAGCAACAGTCCTGACCATGCCCAGGCTCAGTGGTGGCCCTGGAACTGGAGGCAATAGCTACAGTCCCAAATTTGGAAGAAGACAAAATGAAGTCACAGCCTTCACTCCTCAGGGTTGGGAACGAGGGAAGAAGGGAAGAAGGAACAACCTTGAAAGTGTGGAGCAAGAAAAGAGGAGGCAGAAGTTGGTAAATCCAAGGGTGAGGAGCAGATGACAACAGGTACCTCTGTAGCAGTGTTTCAGGGTACCATATATTTGGTAGCTTCTTTCACTAACCCCCTTTACCCTAGGAGAGCTAGGTAAAACACAAAGCAGACATCTAGGGTTTGGGTCTGATAGTCTAGGCTGAGTCTACTAGAGACAAGGGCAAGGCTGTTAGGAATCAGTCAGGCTTCCTGGCTTGGCACTGAGCTGATTGGTGCTCAATTCTCACAGCACAGAGCTCCAGACGCTCTGTTAATAGCTAAGCCCAAAGCATTTCATTTTGACTAATCGTCCAAAGTTCAGGGCTGATCCCAAAGTCCTTGGTCAGCAAATCTGGCTAGAAATGTCATGCGATTTGGCCTCTACCAAATTCCCAGAAATCTGTGGGCTGGAAATGCCATGAGGATTAGGCAAAAGTGAAATCTTTCTCTTAGTTTATCTAGATATATTTGTCCCTGCTCAGCAGAGCAAATATGTTTGCTTTCCATATTTGCCCATTAGTTTAAGGCTTTTTTGTTACTGCTGCCAATTTTTGGCTACTTTAAAGCCTGACAAATCTTTCTTCTCTTTAGTACCATGTTATGTTTGTTGGGAGCACTGATTAATCCCTTTCCACTCTCGTTCTTCGAAGAGCAGCCTTCACTGTAGGCATTTAGGAGGAGTGGCTTCAAGGCTACAGCAAGCCAGATGATAGAGCGATGTTTGAGAATGGAGCTGCCTGCTAAAAATAATCAATTCTAATTCTGGCTGGTTTCCATGTCACTCTCTGACCTTTGATCAGACTCTGCCGCTTTCATTCATTCTCAAAAGATGTAAATTTTTCTTATCTCTAGGATTTGTACTTCTGTAGTACTCTGTTGGGTGGGATGAGCGCTAAACACTTTGCACAGTGTGCATAGAGTGAGAGACACTTTCACAAGCTCTACTCTAACCAGCTCTGGTGACACAGGGAGGGGAGTGAAGCAGAAACTGAGGAAGGTTATGTTATGACTTAAGCCAGGGAGAGATGTCCTCTTCTCCATGTAGTTGTGCCAGTGTGAGACCCTGTCCCCAGCTATGTGACACTGACCTGCCTACCAGAGTACACCACCTTTCCCTCTTTAGACATGTTGATGGAGCAGGCTCATGTGAGTGTGCTGTAGTTTGCTTCCTGCAAAATCATTTGGATCAGTTCATCCATCCATCCACCTGGTATTGCTTGAATTCAGGATCCCTCATGGGATGTTTCATTGGCAGAATGGCTGGGGCAGTAACCTCTGGCAAGGTAGATGATGATGATGATCTCCTGGGAACAGCAACATCTTCTGCCAGCACAGCTGGATTTGTCCACAGCTGTGTAAACTTTGACTAGCTAAATCCAGCTAGTCAAAAATAGACTTTCAAATCAATCCCAGGCCCCTTGAGCTCAAATTGAGTGAAGTCTCCTCTATGTCACACAGCCCTTCAGCTGCTGGGAAGAGCTCCAGCAGTTAAAAACTACAGAACATGCAACAAGGGAGGAGGGGGTATCAGGCCTTGTAAAGCTTCCAGTCTCAGTGCTCCCTTCTCCAAACAGAACTAACACCTCTCTCAGAGCAATTTGAGTAAAAAGCATTAAAACTATTGCAGTGCTTTAAGAGAGCTAACATGATCAAGAAATGGTGAGTAAAGTTGATAAATACAGATGCCCACACACAGATCAAAGACAAAGCAGAACTCTCAAATGGCATAAACAAGTAATGTTATTAAACCTCCCTCAGCCTCTCCAGCAGTGGCTCCTTTAAGACCTCTGGATAAGTAAACTACTCTTTATAGCTACAGGTAAGCAAGTTTATAAAATAATGATCATGTCAATTGAATGCCAGATTTTTCCCCCATATACAGTAACTAATGTCTTTGCAGTAGTCGGTCAATGTGCTGTGATGTGCAGTTCAAACAGTAGAGCCAAGAAAGAGAGATGTTTCACAGAGATACTACTAGCTACGCATACATGTATGTGCCCACATTCACACACAGACACAGATCCTGCCCTGAGACTGGATGGGCAAATAAACACTTTTTCAAGGACATTTTCCAAATAAAATAATGAAGAAAAACACAGAACAGAGAAAACACAGGGAAATAAAACTGTACAGGCAGGTTTTCCCAGCTGTCAGCTAACTTGTTCTCACTAATTGAAGGAGGAAGTGGATGAAAAGAAAGGAAAATAAAATAATTTAGGAAATACTCCAAGTCTGAAGTTTAAGAGGTATATTCAGAGGGAGGGTTATAAATGCCGTGTGAGGCAGGAGGATTAGTTCTGTAGCTTGCCAATCAAGACAGACAAAAGCCGGGTACGGTGAAAATTGTTGCTGTGATCATTATCAGGAGGGGAAGAGATGAGGAGAAACTAGAACCTGTGCCTCCTCTGTGTTGTGAATACAGCTCAGTCAGTCTTGATGGAGTCACCAGGAAGATGTCCATTCTTTTCAAGGGATGCTGAATCAGACTAACAGTGAAAAAAAAAACATGCAGAGACTGGAAAGAACATGAACCACCCCAAGTAAAACTCATCTGGAGCACACGCAGGGACAGCTGAAATTCCAGAGCCTTCTGTTGGAAAATGTCTACTGAAGGAGCAGGGGGCATTTAGTGGGAACTGGCTTTTTCACGGCAGTATTCACCCATTATTATGCCAAGGATGATTTCCTTTTATTCAGAAAATGAAAAAGGATCTAAGAAAAATGTTGATGAAAAGAAAAAAAAATTGTAATTGAAATATTTTCCACTGGAAATAAAAGGAACTGAGCCATTTGCCTGCTGGCAATCAGTGTGTTCACTCATCCCACTCGAACTAACCCTCCACATCCCACCTGATGGCTCTTCCCCTCTACTGGAGACTGGCCTCCCAGAGTTGCAGTGCAACTCAACCCCCTGCCTGAGATCATAGGGAGAACAACCCAGTCTTTCCAGTCTGCCCCAGCTCCCCAGGTATTTTGGCACAATTTCACTGACACGGGCCTTTTCACTTGTAGAGGAACTCAGAACTGGAAAAACTTGAGATATTTGAGGTCAGAACCAAGCATGTCAGCAAAGCTGAGCTGAAAGGAATCTTGCACAATGTCTGTGTACTCCGTGCCAGGAAGCAGTTAGACCTAATACCCCTCCAGTTCATTAGCATCAAATAGACTTACAAGAAAAAAAGAAAAAAAAAGAAAAGACAGAAGCTGGCTGTCCTTATTCCTACAGATCAATTGACTTCTGTACATACATATCCCCTCTCCTGCTGTAATGGTGTATCCCCCTTGCACCTAAATGCCATTGCCTCTGGCAAGGGTGTCTCTTTCACATGAGGGATTACACTGCCTAATTGCCGTGAGCTATGGAAACCTAGCATTCTGCTGGGTCTGCAGAGCTCCTTTAACATTCATCCCATCATCCTCCCAAGTGCAGCTGGTGTGTTTCTCAAGAGCCAGACTGGGCTGATCCCATTCTCTGGAAAAGGACACACATTGTTACTCAGCAATGGGTGTGCTGGAAAGAAATTCTAGCTGTGGCAAGATTTCAGCAGGCAGTTGCAGTCTGCAGTAAAACTGAATTCAGTTGGCTATAGCCAAGCCTTATGTCGGTTCCTGGTGACTGTTCAGACAATCACGGTCCCCAGTGCTGACTGCACCTAGGCACTTGCCCATTTTCACAGGACATTCAGCTCTTTCTTTGCCTTGAGTTCTGTCAGTGGGCATTACAGCCACATTCAATGTACCCTTTTCTTTCTGATTTGAAAAAAACTATACTGAACCTCAAGTGAGACCATCCTGTACAGCAGATGGGCTGTGTTCAGCTCTGTGCGCGTGCAGATGCTGAAATGGTAAGAGTTCTGGCCAGGAGATCAAGAAATCCTGCTATGGGACATGTTCTCTGGTGTGATACACTGGAAAACAGCCATATACTTTTTAAGTGTCAGGCTGGCATATAGTCATATACTAGGTTGTTATAACCACTCTCTATACAAAATGCAAACAGTGACATAGTAAAAAGCAGCATTTGCAAAATTATTGTCAAACACTCTGAAGTGCTGACTCACTTTGCCATACAAGAACTTACTATCTCTTCTAGCAGTCCTCAGGTTTCCTCTCTACCCACTCTACACGCTCGGTAAGACATGACAAAAAGTTCATAATCACGTGCTTAAAGACTTTAGCCAGATTTTCAGCCAGTTATTTAAGTTGCTGTATGTAATAGCCACTAGCTACATGTATACAACATGCTGCTTGGTCAAGGACTCCACTGGCTCCGAGCAAGGCTCTGACCCAGCAATACACGTAACATTTTAGAAGAGTTTTTGATTGTTATAATTTTCAGTGTCAAAATATTCTTACTGAACACAAACAGTATTTTCAAATTCCACCAAGCTCAAAAAGCATTTCAACCACCTTGTTTTGTTCATACACATTTATGGAAACCCTATAAATAATTAGTACCTTCTTGAAGCTTCAGACAATGTAGAAACCCATCCCAGCTATTTCCTACCCCAATTACTCATTCAGACCCTTTTGTATGCTGAACTGACTCTTACAACATAACTCTAAGCATGTAAAATTAAGTGGATAAACAATTACGAGAGGTTCAATTTGGGTTTAATGAAAACTACATCATGTAGAAATCTAGGGAAATCAAGCTTTTCACAGCTTTTGAAAAGTTGTATGGATAGGGAAGTTTTGGTTATTGTTTGAGTCCAAGCCTGACAAGAAAAAGGGAAAGGAATAGACTGTTGTTTAGTTAAACTCTGCACTGCAGCCTGTCTGGGTTGCCTGAGCAAAAGAGGGTAACCAAAGAGTCCTTGTACTGCCCAAAGCTGTGAATTCTGTCCAGCACCAGATGGGACTTAATTCAGTCCATGGAGTGGTGAGAAGATTCCAACGCTGTTCTTTGCAGGAAAAATGAAACCCTTTCAACTGGTTAGTCACAGCCTCTGGGCACTTATGATTTTGTTTTCTTTATTACTTTGCTGTGAGTGACCAGAATTTTCCTTCACCAAGTCACTTGCATTTTTTACATGACACACATTAAAGCCAAGCTGACCAATACACAAAATCCCTGGGAGCTCTCTGGGCTAGTTGCAGACACAACGGTGATATGAAGACTGTTGCAGCAGCTCAGTTATTCCTTCCTGACACTTCATACCCACGGCACCCATCTGTGCTTGGAGTCAAGCAATTATTCCCTGAGCCTTCATACCAAGATCAGAGTTTTAGGAAATGAAACCAAGTATAATAATAATTCTATTCATTAAGGCTAAGGCTTGTAATGGTACTTAGCCATGAAAAGATGCAGCCAGTGGGATTTTCAAATTGCCTAAGTAGATTACACATCTAATTCCCATTGACAGCCAATGGGAATTAGGTCCCAAACTCCCTTAGGCACTTTTATAAATCCTATTAGGTGTCTGTCTGCATCTTTGTGTGCTTAAATACCTTTGTAAACCTGGGCAAGGGTGTGCTCCCATGCTCCTTGGGTTGCTTTTCAGGGTTTTGGTAATAGAACAAAGTCAGACCTTCTAGGTTATCTTGCAGATCTTATGATTTGGAGTATGAACTACAAATCAGGTAATTCTTTGCTACCTTTGGAACCTCTGACGTTAGAGCAGTTGACCTGCTGAGGTGTGTTCAGAGGTTGCTCACTAGTGTTGACTCATTGCTGCTAGAGCAACTCTTTTATAATCAGCTGCCCATCCCCTCAGCACTGCTAGAACAGGTCAGGGAGCTCACAGCAGAGCCAGAAAGCTCAAGCCTTGGGGTGTTGAACCTAAACACTCAAAAGTGCTTCCTCTTTATGCTGCCATAACCATACATACAGGAGATTACAATGAAGATGCAGTTCACGTGAATTTTGCTGTGGCCACAGCTGGTTTGTGTGCTTCTGGCTGAAAGGCACGTGGAATATGTGCAGAGTACTGATCGGACTAAGCCGATTCCCTGGAAGCACAATGGTGCAATTTTTAAAAGACCACAGCCATGGTTTTTCTAAGTCTTTGAGAATGCATCCTTTACTGAAATGGCTTTGTCACAATGTGAAACTAAGCAGGCCGAAGTGAAAGCAAACATTCCCCTCCTCTGAAAGGCTCCAGTGTGATCACAACAATACCAGTTGAACCCTACTCTAAGCTAGAGTAGTGCTGGTGACTATTTAGAAAATAATTAACTGAACTTTACATGACATTCAGATGTTTCTTGGCTCAAATACCAGTCTATTCCTCTGCTGAATTCTAGGGATTCTGCAAACAATGAAAAATATTTGCTTAATGGTAGACTTGCATACTGTGTTCTTGTGCTGAGTCACTGTATCTGTGAAGACAAATGCTGAGAAGAATGTTAGATAGAGAAACAACTTTGCTAGATAGACTTTGAGTGTGATGAAGATTTGTCATAAATATGAAGCAAACATGGAGTGTTTTCATGAAAATGTGTTACTGGGTTTGAAGGCAGTTTTTTCAGTTCCCCAAGGAGATTCTTCAAAGAATGTGGAATTTTTACTTTGTTGAGATAAAATTTCTAATGTAATCACTAGAAATGTTAAACAGTCTTTGGCTCTGATTATATCAAGAAGTGAAGAGTAGGCTTGAGAGTGGACTTAAGCTTGCTAGGCCATGTGCCCCCCTGCATTTCCATTTGCATTGCTGGCTATGGATTGAGATCAAAGTACTCACCTAATGCTTCAGAACAGTCAAGTTCTGGACACCTACTGCTGAAACAAGAGTTAAATCCAGTACCCTGTTCATATCCACTCACACCGTATTAATAAAACTGTGCTAAACAGCTTTCTCCAGCTCTCAGCTCTGAGGCTGGGATGGTGCAGACTTGATGGTTGATGCCTGATCCTTCATTGCTGTTGCTTGATTTGATAGTGCCTGATAACTCTTGTCTTGAGAGTGGGCTCAAACTTATGTCAGGGTGACAGTGTAAATGGATGTGCTACATTTTTCCCTGAAAATCTGAATAAGGAGAAGCTTGTTGCTTGGCAGCCCAGAGAATGTTCCAAGACCAAATTGCCAGCTTGTAAAGAGAAAGAGAAAGGCAGATAGATTATGAAAAACGCTTGGTTGAAACAATGGGAGTAAAAAAGAAAGAAAGAAAAAAAAAAGTACAGCTTAGTCCCCAGGGCATTTTTCCTTTTATTGATGGGTGGAAGGGCAGACGTCTGTGTGCATGTCCACATATGTGTGTGTACACAGTACTGGAACTGGAATTTCACATATCTGAGGGAAACTGCATTCAAAATTGTCATGAGAAACTGGATATTCAATTTATTCTAGAGAACAACATCTTCTAAAAAGCACCATGACAGATCTATGAAAACAGACAGACACAGCAGAGAACTAGAAGGCTGGTAAAAGAAGCAAAGGTTTCAAATTTGGCCATAGCAACTAAGTGGACTTATGAAACACTTGCGCCTAATATCCATGTTCTTAAAAGCATCTGTTGCCAGCCACTGCTGCCTGTTTTTCGCAAACAACAGTTGCAGTGTTTCAGTTTCACAAAGATGTTTTTGTTATGAAACAAATATGTGTGCAGGTGCATCCTAAAACAAATGGCTTAGATGCCATTAGTGGGGCTGGCTTTCATTTATGAAGCAGAAAATAAAAATGACCCAAAATAGATCTTTCACTAAGAAGGATTTATTCATGATCATAACTGTGGCCATGCTGAAATCAAGAAGATGGCAAATAAAAAGTACACAGATTGTGCAAAGGATAATGTAATCTCTAAAGAAGAGAGATGGCACCTAGTAAATATTGGTATGGAAAGATAAACTCTGAGCAGCAGCTGCGCGCTAGACACTTCCTCACTCAAAACGGAAGACTGTCTTAATGACTTATAGCTTGCAAGCTTCTCACTTAATGGAGCCTTGACTGGGACTCTCTGGGCTAAACCATTTAACACAATCCTTTTAGCATTAAATAGCTCCTACTGCCAGTATCATAAAAATATCTCCAAACACAAAAGCATTCTTCATATGTACTAAATATAAACTGCAATTGAAAAAGCTATGATGTCGGATGTCTCCTCAGAAGGATTTGAGAAATGCTTTTGAATGGCTTGTGCAGGATGTGTTTGTGCTCCAGAACAGGTCAGAATGGCTCAGCACTTCTAACCAGCTAGTCAAGGAGCCAAGCAGGTTTGCAGGGAAGTACACATCACTTATAGCAGGTACTCAGTGGCAAAGAGCTAAATAGTTTTTGAAAGATCTGATTACTGAATGGTTCCCTTTTATTGGCCATGTGCTTTCTCCATGGATGGATTCATTGGATGTGCAACAATAACTGAGTTTCATCCCATGGGTGAAGTCCATTTGGTGACTTAAGTGCAGTCACTTGTCAGGATGGATATTTCCACAAATGTATATTTTTCAAGTTTGCATGTCTTTTGTCAATACCTCGGCTCTCCAAGGGACAGCATGTCAACTTCCTACACTCTTACATTTGACTGGTACTGAAAATCTGTCTGCTATGGTTCTCTGAAGTCTGTTTGATGGGGAAGGCTTTTTGACAACTCTCCAGAGCTCTTACCTCTTTGTTTTTGTTGTGGTGGGTTGTTTTTTTTTTTCTCTTCCCTATAACAGATCCTTTTATTCAGGCTAGCAGCATTTATACTCTCTTTTTCTGTTCCTGTCTTCCAAACCAGCAAGCAGTTCCCAAACTGATGAACTCTAATGAACAAGCACCTCAAAGCTTAAGGGCTGCTAATACCTCCTCTCTCAACTCAGCCCTCAGCCTTCATCCAAAGATAAGCATTAAGTTCATGACACAGGAGGAGACAGTAAATAAAAGCCACACCAATGGGAACAAGAGAGGAATTGAAACTATTGCAAATGAAGAAAGCAGTAGAACAGCTAGTACAAAATTAACAAGGCCACTGCATTATGGTCTTGTGCAACATACTTGTTTTACTGGGTGGTACTGCGTGCAAGGCAAAATTTTAGATCTGTCTGGCAATTATTCCAGAAGGAGGAGACAGGCAGTTGGAAATGAGTGTCACTTTGTTCCCAAAGCTATCCTCAAGATCAGAGAAAGAGTAGATGGTAGCTGTCACTTTCTTTGTCAGGATCTAAGAATTAAAGGTCCCAGACACAGTAAATTCAATACTGAATGAACTGTCAAGAACCTCACAGAAGAACTTCGGAACTGGAGATGATCAATCTGTTTAATTCACTGCCTTTTACCTGGTGGTGGCCAGTACCAAATAATCCTCAGAAAGAAGCTGTAGTAAATGACTGTGGATAAGGTTACTCAACGTTGCAAGAAAATGTCCACTTAAATCCCAGTGGATCAAATCTGGTTCTTGTAGACAGCACAAGAAATACATGCTGTTAATGTATGGTATTTTTTTCCATCTGACATTCCTCTCAACTTGACAATAAACCTCATCAGTTTCACCTTTGAGATTGATTTTGCTCTTTCAACTTTCCTTTTAATTCATTAAACCTCAGTAGCTTTTATGCTGGTGATGGTGCTTGCAGTTTGCTTTTGTAAAATACTAATAGTCAACAGCAGCTTTTAAAGCCTTATTTTTGTAAAACAACATGAACCAAACCAACCACATTCCATGCAAGCAACTGAAATATAAAAGAAGGATGAGGGAAGAATGGAAGTAAAAGTGGCTAAAGCACCATTTCCTCCCCCTAACAGAAGTTACTCAGGTGGGAACCCTTCATTACAGGACTTGCATCTGCACTGTTTTCCTGTTGATGCATATAAATTATTATGTGAACTGATAGAGAGAAAAGAAACTCATTAAACAGCTTGGTTTTTTATTTGAATGTAGAAAAATCAGCAGCATTTTCTTCCATTCTTTTCCTTGGAACATGATCTAATTAAAAATTGTGGTAGGAAAAAAAAAGCACAGCATTTTAAAGGATTGTCTCCCACTTTGAGATGGAAAGCAAGTTTCTCTGACTAAAACTGGCTGGATAATTCCAGGCTGGAGAGTCCCAGCATGCCAGTCTGTGAAAATGTCTCCATCTACTGTGTTTCAATCCAAGTCCAGCCAAACATTCTGAAAAAGGAATTTGAAGACCATCTTGTGAACTGTTGCCATGGCAGTTTTAATTTCCAGCCAAACAAAAATGAGACCAATTTCTGGCTGTTCAAACACTGCTTTCATATCTCCCTATTTTTTTGTTTGTTAGCTTGCATCCATGAAAATATGTATGTATGACCTTTAAGAGAAAAAGTTGCAGTGATTTCATTGAGCATGTTTTACTGGCTTACCGAACAGCAGTTGCCCTGGACCATAGCTTGAAGATGATTTTGATTTGCCATTTCTTTCACCTGTTTAGGGGGCTATTTAGTACTGTCAAGAGGGAAGCATTTCTACAACTCTGTCCTCTCATTGTTCACAGCTGATGGAAAGCCATAGTAGGGCTTTATCTGATGGGACATGTAAGACATTTATGACACTAGTTAATATATATGAGAATAGCCAGACCAAAGAGAAACAAGGTCTTCAGTGAGCAATAAAGGAGATCTGTTTTCCTGAAGTTTTGTGTCTCGTGTGTAAGAACGAACAAACTCCCTCAGAAGCAGGAACACTGGTAACTGCTCTCCAAGAGGATTCCTAGCTATCCAGTTGAACTCCTACTACAGCCTTTCTCCTACATGCTTACAGCGGCATTCATATGGTATCTCTCTCCATACAGCTGTGCATTTTCACAAAACATAACTTCATATCCTTAAGCCTGCCACCCCTGTATCTAATTTGTTTGAAATTGGCCCAACAGTAATTGCCAGGGGACTGAGACACACAAATACAGAGATGGCAAGATCTCATAAGCTTTGTATCCTTAGGAAATCAGGCAAACAAGACTTTTCTGGCTTGGGATCTGGCACAAAGCTGAGTGACTTGGACTACAGTCAAACTGACAACGTAACAAATGGGAACACTTAGGCACTGCAACCATACCCAAGAATTCTGATCTCACTAGTCCGGCATGTGCTTCTGGTTCAGCCCTGTTCTGCTACCAGTTTTCTAACTCTGGCCACTGTCACAGGAATTTTGGAACTTGAAACCCAGACTGCTAACCAAGACAAACCTGTCAAGGGTTGACTGTTACAAAAAGCAGACAGTGGCCTGTCCTTTTCTCCTCCTCCTGTATAGTTTAAATGCTAGAGAGATGGATTGTTGTCAGTGGACAAAAGAACCTACTGGAACAGCTGCATAATAGCAAATACCAGCAACAATCCAGGCTCTAGATTCTTAGAATATACTGGAGCTAAAACAAAAGACTCAGGAATCTCAAGATGAGTTTCTATAAGAAGAATAATGATCGTGCGTGATTCATCTGAGAGAAGGGAATTCTACTCTGAGGATCAGTTCTCAAATACAAACTCCTAAATTTCCCTTGGAAAGTACAACAGCCACTTAAAGGAGGTGTCTAAGGGCATGACAAAGATAGCTGTGACATCAGGACATAATTCAGAGGGGTTTTCCCCATGTTTTACACTTCTAACAGTGGAAATATTTTAAAAACTATGGCTCCAAAGCCTCCCCAAGAAAAGTGTCAGATAAGTCCACATCATCAGCCTGAAGGAAAGCTCAGAACATCTAATATCAGCCATTAGTTGGCACTCCCCAAACCCCACGTTTTCATCTTAATTTGGAGCCATGCATACACTGCCAATTGCTAATATGGGAGAAAATGAGAAACCAAAAAAACCCCAAGTAGCTCTGTAAAAAGTGGAACTAATGAAGACTGCTTCCCTGGGGACATTTGTCTCACAGTTGATTGGTTTGATAATTAAATGGTAACATTTTGGCAGCGGGAATTCACCCCTTTCTAGACATCAGGGAATCCACAACAAAGAGCAACATTGTGAATGCCGTAGGCACAGGAAAAGCCAGAATTTATTGCTTACTGGACAATGGAGAACCCTGAGAAGAGAACCTTGACCTTAAATGCTTTCCATTAAAGGCTGAGCTCAGCTTGCACTACTTTTTCAGGAGCAGTAACAATAAGGTCTCTCCTATTTTGTCATTTATTTTCAGGAAACTTGTAAGAATTTTGCATAAATTTGTAATTCACTTTGAGAACCAACCACCTCTGCCTCATCTCAGTGAAATGGTTCAACTGTTTCAAAAGATTGTGAGGAGACAGAGTGAAATCCACAGTATGCCCACAGTACAGAATCAACCTTCATTTCTTCAGGCTAGAAAATAAAGCAGCACTAGGGCCGAATGCAGACTGATGTTAACATTCAATACAGCCTCCCTGCGGGGACTTCCTGCAAAAAACTGCTAGTGTTATCTTGGCAGATAACACTTGTCTGAGTGGCAGAGTTGTCCTCCCAGCTTCTGAGATAAGTCATCACCTCTGCCCAGCACTCCCAGTCTTCCACAAGCGTAACATGGGCAGTTGTAGTCTTGGCTCTAAGGCTTAAAATAGGATCATCTTCACTTCTTAAAAAACTGACGTTTGCTACCTACATTCCTTTATAATGAATCAGACAGGTCCTGGACATGCAAATGCTGTTAGTAAATGGGTGTAACACCTCAGCATAGGGGGAAAGAGGGCAGTGTTAGGAGGGATAAAGTTGGAATAGCGTACATCACTGCCAGAGTCTCCTTTTCACTCTCCCTACAGTTTCCACAGGGGGTATTCACTGCCAATATTCCCTGTTGCTGCCTGCACCCCAAGACTCTCTACTTCTGTAAGAGTGTGATATGGGCTCAGGTGCTGAGTGGGGGAAGCTTTACAGGCAGTTTTACGACCATGGAAGCGACTGGAGGATTTTGCCATTTTTACCAGAGGCAGAACCATTCTGTGGCAGAGCAGGAAGTCAGTTTCTGAAACAGCCCACCTAGTGACCTTCTGTTTGTAACATCGTATGTTTTTGTGTATGGGCTGTGTTACAGAAAGACAGATTTGGATTTGGAGAAGCTGCAATTGTTCAGAATAGCCTGGGACACTAACCAGCCTACAAACATAGAACGTTATTTCAATGTTACTTCTGTGCTATTGACTAATTCTTAGAACAAACAGACTACAAAATTCAGACTTCAGCTGTGTAAGTGGGTAAAAAGTGGAGCTTTATGAAATCATGAAAACCAATACTGCTTTAAATGAAAAGTTTGTCTCAGTCTGAGCCACTGCCTCCCTCCCCTGCCACACTGTGATTTTCCTTGACATTCCTCTTTTTTTCCCTGCATTTTAATTGTAAATTAATCACTGACTTGGACATCTCTCTACTGTGCATTAATATGGTTGATATTAACAACAATATTGCTCTCCAGGCATTTGGAATGTGCAAGACTTTTTGTGCACCAAATGGCCCATATTAACTTCTGGAATAGCCAGGTGCAAACTCTATCGCAGTGTTCAAATTAGTTCAATTTCTGTAACTGCTTCTCCTGTAATTGATGGCTCAAATTATAATAAAGTACAGTTCCTCTACATGATATATGTTACAACTACTACCTGTTATGCTGAATATTGCATTGCTTTGAAACTTCATTACCCTCTACCTACACGGATCAGATCTTTCTTTTAAAGGAACTACTTATGAACCAGAAAGTGTCTTCACATCATTCAGAAATTATACATATGCTCATGCACTTTATCAGTAGCTGACAGAATGGGGATGGCAAAATTACTGTCAGTCATGTTGCATGCAATCTCACATAAAGACCTGCTTTTTACTATACCTTAAAATTGACAATAAATGCCAGTCGTCTCTCCTTGCCCCATTACTGCATCCAGACATAGCTAGTAATGCTTAAAAGAAACGCACCTTCATCTTAACTGCTTTTAAACTCCAGCTTCATTCTCTCCTTCTTCTGCATATACTGTTATTCTTCTATGCCTGCATCTAAAATACTCTCTCTTTACTATTCTCTTTTTCTGGTGTATGATTATGGTGGGTCGTAATTTTTTTTACATGGAAACAAAGATTTGTAAAAAACAAACAATCAAATCAACCAAATTCTGATGGCTTATTGGCCCCTAACTGTTTCAGTTCAAATGTCATCCCTGGTGGGAAAATAGGGAGGAATGGGTGGATTTGCCTTTGGGGGTAGGAGCACCTTGAGGTGTGGCTAGAGCCTGGACCCTGGAAACTGCCGCTTGCAGCCCATCATGAGCTGGCAGGTCTGTTCCAGCACTCAGAACTCTGGGAGCTGCTTGCAGCTGCTCAAGGAAGCCAGGACTAACAAGAACATCAATTTCATTGCACCACAGCAGAATCTGGCGAACTTGCAGTTCATCAGAAATGTATTTAGAAATTTGATTTTGATCCAATATGGACTGAAGCCAAATTTAAAAATAACAACATTTCTAGCAAATCGGAAAAGTTGTGTTTCTGCAATCTCCAATTATAATACTTTATTTCTTCTTTAAACAGAGATTATAAATGTCTTCTACTCCTGAAGACCAATGTCCTCAGTTTATTCACAGAAAAAAATGAAGGGCAGATATCCAAGAGCAAGAGTCCTCACCCAGCTTGCTTTGCCAGGTGTTACAATATGAAATTAAGGATCTCCCTCCTCCCAGTCCATGATGGAAAGGCACATGGCAATGTGTCCCACATTTGCGGGGACAGCAAAACTGGTGCTGAGTTCTGTTAAACACCAACCACAAACAATCACCATAGATGTTGTGCTGCAGATTAAAATATCATCTCAGTGTTCAGAAGCATTCAAAAAGGCAAACTGTGTTAAGAACTCTTACGAAGGGAACTGAGAAAAAAAAACCATAAAACATCACTAGACTGTTCAGTGTCTTCACTACTGCATGCAGTGCTGGTTCTTCCCCTTCAGTTTCAGAATGATACAGTAGAATTGAAAAGGTATGGCACAACTTCTGAACAAGGAGAAACTAAGTATACTGCAAGCCTTAGGCACAGTGAAGAAAACAGTGCAGTAAGAAATCTACAGATTTCTAAATTTGCAACTGACAAGGAAAGGAGCAATAGGGAATTGTTGCATACTAATTCTCATAATACTTGAACTAGTAATACTATTTAGCACACAATTTAAAACATACAAAAGGAACTATTTTTTCAAACAACAGTTATAACACAGAATTCATTGCCACAAGGTGTTGTGTAAGCTAATCTAAAAGGATTCAAAAAGCAGTCAGTTAAATTCATAAACAAAAGTCCATTCAGTGCTCCTAAACAGAAAGCTTTACTACCAACGCTCCAGAACCAAGTCCCTAAGCCACAGAAAACTGAAAACGGGGAAGATGTACCTGGGGATTGATCCATCCACATTCACCAGTT
Organism: Gymnogyps californianus; assembly: GCF_018139145.2. Classification (NCBI taxonomy): domain Eukaryota; kingdom Metazoa; phylum Chordata; class Aves; order Accipitriformes; family Cathartidae; genus Gymnogyps; species Gymnogyps californianus. The sequence continues at coordinate 12,722,173 of NC_059484.1, forward strand.
CTTACATTCTTTACATGAACATCTAATACTTACTACTGTTAGTGAGAGGATGCTGGATTTGATGATCCGTTCAGGGTGTTCTTATACTCAAATAGATTTCGCTGAGATGTTCAGGAGACTGAAGCCATGAAAGTACCTATGTAAAAAGATATAATGGGATGTCAGAAAATGGGCAGGCAATCAGCTGTTTAGCTTTCCTAAATAGTTCAAAGAACCGCCAACTTTTAAAAGAGGTGACTGTTATTTGATCAGTAAGTGTAGTTGCAACTGGTCTTTCTCATGCCTGTTTTTGCTTGCTCTGACTAAACAACTAAAAGGCAAAAAGTTTACAGATATATGTTGTCTTTGGGTAAAAGTTTGCAGACGTATATTGTCTTCAGGCAAAATATGTTCATTTATGACACAAGCACACAAACAAGAAATACACTTCAGGAATATATTATTGACTAACTATAATACCCAGGCACTCTGTTCATGTCCTGTGACTTGCAAAGAAATAGCCAACAGACTTCCACTTCTCTTGAGAAGAAAATCCCCCCATCATGACTGGTCATTCAAAACTCACATCGAAAACAAGTTGATAGAGAACAGAAGTAAATGTATGTAATGAAACTGTCTGACAATCCTAATTGTAACATCACTTCACTGACTTCACTGTTTTCATTATACCCGGGGGAGCTGTGATTCCTGTTCAATACCCTGCATAGGCAATATTTGAAGACAGTCTTGCAATGCTTGTTGACAAGTATGTTAAAACAGTTAATGTTCTCCTGAGGCAGCTTTAATGTATGTGATTGTTCCTTGGCTTTTTGTCAATTGCCTTGGTCTTTCTTAAGAAGTGGAGACAAGGTTCCTGCATGTGCTGTGCCCCAATGGACTGTGCTACCTTAGTGCACATGCTGCGCCCTTTCATCCACTTTCCTGTGCCGCATTTCTTGCAGAAATCCCAGTCTCGGCCTGCAGGAGGAATCCAGAAAGTCCACCCGAAGTTCACTGCAGTCTGTACACCATGATCATCAAACAAGCTGTCATAAAGACAGAGTGCTGCTCTTAAATGAGTTTCTCACAATAAAAGCTGGATATAAAACTATATTCTAGTCAGACATGAGTTTTACAGCTGTGTTTTGTGCTCTAACCAGCTATTTGCGTAGACCTTTCTCCCTCCTGCGCCTCGCCTGGCTGTAGGTCAAGAAGTTCACCACAGGCTAGATGCTGCAGTGGTGTGAGGGCGGGTCAGAGCCGGGCTGTACCTGCACCCCAAGCCGAGAAGGGCACAAAGCCTCGGTTCCACCGCTGTGTGACAGTGCCTACGGAGCCCTCCCGACGCGGCCCGGCGAGGCGAGGCGAGGCGAGGCGAGGCGAGGCGAGGCGAGGCGAGGCGAGGCTCCGCCCGCTCCGCCGCCCGCCTGCCCCCTCAGGGAAAGCCGCAGCACTACAACTCCCAGCAGGCATTGCGCGCAGAGGCAGCGCCCCTCACTGGAGACTAAAATTCCCAGCAGGCTCCGCGTCCGGCCGGCGCTCGGCTCCCAGCAGGCTTTGCGGGGTGGCCCGGCCTCCCCTCCCCGCCCCGCCGGCGGGAAGACTACATCTCCCAGCAGGCCGCGCGGCTATGAGACCCTCCATTTCCGGGAACGGCGCCGCGTCCCTCGCTTGGCAGAGGCGGCAGCGAGCCGGAGCGGGCCTGGCTCGGCGGCGCGGCGGCGGCTGCCCGGAGCGCGGCGAGCGGGGCCTCCTGGGGCCGGCGGCGGAGGGCAGCGAGGCCGGGGAGGTCTCCAGGCGGTCGGCGCCATGCTGAATATGTGGAAAGTGCGGGAGCTGGTGGACAAGGCGTGAGTACGGCGGGGCGCGGGCGGGCGGGGCGGGGGGCTGGGGGCGGCTCGGTCGTGGCCCCACAGCCGGGCCCGTGCTCCCCCTGCCCCCCTCACAACATGGCCGCTGCCCCTCCCCCTGCTGAGGTGGGTGCCTCACACCCACTCCGTGCCCAGCTGACCCCCTTCCCCGCTCCCGCTCCCCGCCTCCGTCCCTGCTCCCTCAGTGACTGCCCGGTGTGGCCCCCTGCTCGTCCTCCCGGCGGGGCTTTGGCCCCTCCGAGAGGCAGGGGCTGCTTTCCAGGTAGTCTGTGGCCTTTCCATTATGGCTGGCTGCTTTCCCGCCCCTCTTGGGCTCATCTGGGCCCTTCCAGCTCTTGGCGAGCTGTGCTTCTTCTTTGGATACCCCCTTCTCTGCCAGGGTCCTAGGGGGTGTGTGCCCATTTTGGTACATGAGCCCTTAAAGTCTGTCTCTGCTGGATTGGCTCCTGCCATGGCCCCTTAGGGAGAAACAGACAAGTCACTCAAAGAAGGAAGGGAGTAAAGAACCACCTGTACAGCAGTAAATTTTCAGAGTGCTTCCAAAGTCGCTACGTGCTCTTTAAGTGTTTTCCTCCTCCCTAACGACAGGTCCCTACTGCAACTGCCATTGACTCACCACCCCTGGGCCTTTCAGAGGTGGAGCACGGTAGAGGAGTGAAATGCTCTATCCCACCCCTGAAACGCTTAAATAGCTCAGATATTTGCAAGTTTATTTCCTTGACTAGAACCTCCTCCCACTGCAAACTTGGCTGTGGTCTTGGTTATCATGATCACCGTGTTGCAGGTTGAGAATGTGACGTTATTGTTACTCAGCCACTCCTTTATTTTTGGCATGAGAAAAATTTGATATGGTGAAGAACTTAACAAAGATTATGTTTTACCTCCTTAAATAATAAATCTTTAGGCGCAAACTTGGTGCACTTTTCCATCAATTGTGGACTACTCAGAGGAATAACTGGCTGAAGGTGTGTAGATTAGTATATACCAAATGAGATTATGTGGACTAATAGTTGTATCTAGCCTTAGAAGTCCAAGGGCGAGTCTTTAAGAACAGGTTCCATTTAGAACATTTTTTATTTTTGTTTCTCCAAACAGTTCTTAAACTGGCCTACTTTATATATAGGCTTAAAGACAGCAAACTGAAGAGCAATGGTGGCTTATTCATGATTATCAAGTATTTTGCTTATGGTGCTGTATACCAGACTGAGACTTTTCTAGGCCAAGAATCAGATGACATTTAAAAACCAATGTGAATAAGACTTCTCCTGAGGAGGTTGTTTACTTTTTACAGCTTCTTGCATGCAAAGTCAGGCCTTGCTAAAGTAGTTTTAATAATGTGACAAATGAGGTATATAGTAGGACAACCCAAGTAGGCCTGTCTTGAGTTCCAGGACCTAAAAGGACACTTTCAGGGAAATCAAGTTTTTCTAAGTTTTGCTTGTGTACTTTATTTGTGTAGGATTAATGATCACTGTAGCATTATAACACTGTCACTGTTTTAAAAATGTTTGCTTTTAAGGATATTTCATAAGTTATTAAGCCAAACAGTACATCAAAATCTGGTTTGGAAAAGACATTTGATTTCCAAAACAGGTGCAAGAAGTGGACATTTCAAATAATAAAAAAATGGTTTTTGAATAAACTGCAGTTTCTGGGAATAACATTATCCAAATAAAGCAGATTGTGTATTTAAAAAAAGAAAAGAGGGGGGGAGGGGGGAAGTGGAGCCTGCAGAGTAAATAGTATTTAGAGACATCAAAATCAATAGTCCTATTGTGTGTGGTGCAGATTTGTCATAATGTCTTCTGTCTTAAGGCCATGACTTACAAAATTCTCTGCAGAAGAGGCTATCTGCCTCATAAATAACTGCTGATGCTGTGGCACGAACATACTGAACTTTAACAAGAAACTCTATTTCTTGCCTTAAAAAAGGAATATGATTATATGGGGATTTTGAAAATGTGCAAATAGCTTGAAATTTTGCTAGTTCGAACTTTGATAACTTTGTTGTGGTGGTTAGCTCTGCATCTTGGTTCCATGTTCAGCTGATACTTATCATCTTAGAATTTCAACTTACTCATCTGGGTTTTTTATCCTTATTTGGGCTTCAGGTGGCTGAGAGCTTGGTTAGGTCAGAGATATTTCAGGGTGGAGGACTTTTTATTGAACAATTTTCAGATTTTTGGGTGTGTGGAAGTTCAGTAAGCGATGATACATAGTTAAGCTACTATTAATTTTTTTTCAATGTCTGCAGGCTACTTTAACAGAAAAAAAAACTAAGTAAAAATGGTAACCTATTAAAATTCTTCAAAGTTTTAGAACCTAAAAATAAGTTAACAACTGCAAAATACACAGGAAAAATTCAAGTTTGTATTTAGTATTATTGAAGTATTTGGTATTCATGTTTTCTTCAGTGTGACAGAAATTGAGCAATCAAGTTCATTAGGTCAATTCTGCTTTGTAGTTCTCTTCACACTAGAATCACCTTTATTTCTGTTGTAGCATTTTCTAGTAACTCAGAAGTATGGATCTGCATACTTTTGTGCACAACACAGTTTTTTTTGATGCTGAATGGTGGTCCTTTTATGAAACTTAGGAGGACTATGTGATAGAGTATTAGATTTAGACTGTTCTAAGATGTGACAAGATACTTTGTTATGTGTCTTGTTCTCCCTTTTGTTAACCTCGTTGTTCTTAGTTGCTAATATAACTCCCCCCCCCCTTACATTAAGTGCCTTGATTAGTTACAATTGGACAGTAATACCTTGTTTCTAACTAGGCATTGTGAATAAGTTTGGGGCTTAAACCAAATACCTAGTAAAGCCTGTCTGTGCCTACTAAAATTTGCTTGTCCTAAGCTTTATTCTTGCAGTTTCTAAATAAATGTCAAACTTCCACCCTCCAGTTTCTTCCTAGGTACCGCAATATGTGCGAGAGTTCTTCAAATGTGTGGAATTATATTGAGTTTCTGTTGAGTTTCTGGTTAGCTTGTAGTTTAGAAGGTGTAGGTCTACTTTTTCTTATTTCTTCTGGAATAAATTCTATTTCACATTATTTTATTATATGAATAAATTAACTTTTTTAGATGTTCACTTGTATGGGTTCTTTTTCCCCAGTAGGTCAAAACTGAATTGGAAAGTAAACAAAAGAATTGGAAAATTAGTGCGGCCCTCTGTGCTCAACTTGTTTGCTCTATAACAGTAAACTCAGTTTAAATGGCAGAGGTTTCTGATGGCTCAAGTCCAGGGTGGTGCTTGATACAAAGTTAGTGAGTCAGGTGGCAGTTCTGAGTCACTCCTGAAGTAACATAGTAGACTTTTTGTTAGATTCTGTTTTGTCATAGACTTAGGTTAGGTCTGCGGTAGAAATATGTAGCCTAAGCATTATATGCAAGAGGTGGCCAATTTTTCTGACCTAATGAGCTGCATACCAACATCTTAACATGACAGAGTACAGAGGCACACATCGCATACTTTACGTAGCTGGTGCGAGTGTGAGCTCTAATAACATTTGGCAGGTGGGAAGTGTGCTGGTCACCAGCTATCCCGCTGCTCTGTTGCACGATGGGGGTTTTGCAGCTTTGTCTCTGGATGACCTGGTGACAGTAGTCCTGGATGTTCTGTGGCTCCCAGAGCACGGGGTTCAGGTTGCCCCATGCCTGCTCTGAAACAGCCCTGTAATTGTGATGAAACTTGAGGGTAAGTGTTGCATTTGAACTGCTTGTGAGCTGCATGAAACTAAGGATCTGCAGGCTGGCCAGTACTGTGTAGAAGCAGCTTATGTGAGAAATGTTGTATTTTTATTGGTATAGATGCATCTGTACTTTGATAATCAAACCATCAAAGGACCCAACCAAGTATCTCCCTACTGTGTGATAACAGAACTGGCAAAAGGTATTGTAGTCCCTGAGATATAGTTCTGGAGTCCTGGCTGTGGAAATCTAGAGTATTACGCAACTTGGTAACTTCCTTTTTTAATCTTCTTAGACAAGTATATGTTGTGCTTTGTGTTCCCTGTGTAATTTCTAGGGGAGTTCTATAAAGAAAACCCCATGGCTTTTTCAAAAGAAAACAAGGAATATTAAGAAACCTTGTTAAAACAATTTTTAGCTTGGCAGAAGCAGGAAGATATTAGCTTAGCCTTGTGGCCAAGTTCAAAAGCCAAGCCGTCATATCTCTCTCTAGTTTTGTTGAATTCTCTTTTCTTGAAGCAGAATCTGCTGATTCTTATTTTCCTGAAATGTTACTGTATGTTGTTAACCTAGCACAAAGTTCTTCTGCTTAAAGCAGAAGACAGCATTTGTGCATACATAGTTAGTGAGGCTAGTTGGACTCCTCATACCAATAATTCCTCTCTTAAGATGTCATCGTAACTTAACGTTTTTGCTAACTAGTTTCTGTCACAGACATGTAGGACATGCAGTAAGCAGGATGGAAGATCTTTGGACCCATTGAGATGAGATCACTCCCTGTGTCACAATGTGATGAGACTTTACAGCCACTTTCTTTAAAATTTCATTGCCATTCTTAGCTTTTGTCATCTTCTACATGCATGACCAGAATGTGAGAGCTCATTTTAAGCACCTCCCACACATCAAAGGGTAAGAAGCAGTCTAATTAAAAATTTGGTGAAGGTGACAGATCTGTATGTAGTAAGGATGGTGTAATCCAGATGTTCATTTGAATTAGTTAAGGTGGGCGAGATAGTTGTCACCAAGTTTTTGAGCTTCTTGGATGTATACTTAAAAAGAAGAGGACAGAGCCTGTGAATTTCTTGCCAGTATTAGGAATATGAAAGCCATCATCCTCCTGTTTTTTGCATGCCCCATCCAGTTCAGTTGTTTGTCCACCTAGCTGAGTCCTAACTGCTTTGCTAGTACTGCTCTTAGCCACACGCCTTTCTAGTGACCCAGCAGCAAAGTATTTGCACTCCCTCATGTTGTAGAGTGGGAGTTGAAGCATTACAGAGCTATGTTTTCATACATGTTGCAAGCTCGATGAATTTCCCAAGTATGTAATATTTTAAGCTGTTTTTAAATGGAGAGCAAATTGTTTAGAACTGATTGTAATGCTTGTACGGATACTAAACGCTGGAAGCATTTATAACACTTGAGAATTTTTGTAGAGTTAGGCACTAGGGTCCTCTATTATTTGTTCTGATGTTACATCTATGCAAGGAGGAAGGATTTTTAGTGTTAGTGGAAAAGGAAGGATTAAAGGAGCTGCTGTCATCAGCTCCATTACAACTAGGTAGCGGAGAAGTTCTTTTAGTTAATAAACAGCATGTTTTCTTTAGTGCTTCTAATTGTACAAGACGTAAAGAGAAGGGTAAATTATTGGTAAAATAGAGTGAATTACTGCTTCGATTTTCATTGCAATTCCTAGCTGTAGCCTAAAGCATGGCATGTAAATTAGACCTTGGATGTCAGCTGAGGAGTAGAGGTTTCTGGACTACCCCTACTTCACAGATGAGGAAAACTAAAAAGATAATTGTGTTAAGTAAACCAAGTCACTCAGTTGATAACAGTTACAACTCTAGATTTGCTGACTTCCAGTCTCATATTGTTGTCTGCTAGCTCATGCTATGTCTGCATTATACTTATTAATATGGTAAATGCATACCAGTAATGTACCCTACAATTACGTGGCTTACAGTTAACTTTCAGTTGCTCATTGCCTGTAGTATATTCATGTTTGACCAACATATAAGCAGGATCCTACGTATACTCAGCTGGCGGTTTTAAATCCTCTTGCCTAACTACTTTTTTTTTTAATGTGCCTGTAATTGTTCTTGTTTACGGGCAATTTTGTTATGGTTCATGGATTTGTCCACCCAGACTACTGAGCTCTTCTGTAAAGAACTGCTGTTTGCTGGTTTAGTAATAGCAGGTATTATGGTAAATGATCCATCGTATGATATATCCAGCGAAAGGGTAAATAACTAACACTAGTCCATTGCTATCTGACCTTCCCGTAAACTCCCTTGCTCCAGTTCCAGGGTCATTTAGTTTTCTTTATATTTAAGATTTATTTTGCTTTGCCTAAGCAAGATCTTCAGAGCAGTGAACACTTCCATCGTTTTATGTAAGGGACAGTTAACCCTCACTGCATGCGTTATCCTCCTATTGCTGCTTAAGAGATGTCCTGCTGATAACTGCTTTAAGAACAGCATTTTGTATCATTATTACAAGCAAGGTGATGATTATTATCCCAGCCCTATAAGGACTCTCCTCTCAGAGAGTGAGAGAGAGAAGAAATAGTCCTGGGAATGCAGTGGGAAAGACTGTATTTGAACATGTCATTTGGCTCTGCAGCAGTGCGTGGCTGTGTCTGCCAAGCACTTGTCACAACACTTATTTCTTAGGGCTTTCCTCCTTCCTTTAAAAAATTTCCAAAAAGTTGCTGGTTTTAGTAAGTAATAAAAATGGTTAAAGTCTTTGGGCCATGTAATTTAGTATTGGTGATAAGCATCTTTGAAAGTATTATGCTCTGTTATCTCATGTACGTAGATATGTCATTCTCCTGTTTGAATATTCAACTGGTGGCGTAATCAAAAGTAGGCAAATATTACAAGCTGAAGTATATATTAAGAGTTAGCATAAGGTAGTTGTGACCAAACACACAAGTTTCATCAGCACACTCCTTCAAGTGGTGCTTTTGTTAGTGCTCTTTCAAATGTATTATTGCCATTTTACACCCTATGGAAGCTAACAGTAGTTTGTATTGCGTTGCATAAGGCTAGCTAAGGTGTTGGCCTTATGTATTTTCAGGGAATCTAAATGATGTGTGTATGTGTGATAACTTCTACGTCCTTGAAGTATTTTTAAAACATAGCTTTGCATTGCTTTGACAGAAGTAAAACCAGGCTTCTGCTTGGGAAGTAAATGAAGCTGATCAAAGGTAAGAGCCTTACCGACATTGCTGTGTGCAACTGTGGTCAAAAGGATCAAGGTGCTTAACTCAGTTCTGTGCTAATTCCTCTTGGTTGTGTTGCCAGCTAGTGTATTATAAAATATTAGCTGATTTGCATAATTATTTCATATACAAGGTATAATTACTTCCAAAGCAGTGTGCAAATGTGGAACACACTACTGCTTTCTCTCCTCAGACTTGCCTATTTCAAGGTGCAAGTCTAAGCATTGCAGTTGTCCTAAAATGCAGTCTTGAAATTCTAATCTGATTCTTGTATCTCATATCTGCCTCCATTCATTTCAAGTTTTAAATGAATTTCTGTATTTATGTGAAGACGATAAGCTTTTGTAAAAACAGAAAGAAGAGATGTTGGAGAATGAGTGAAGCATTGTCTCGTAGGATGGTAGGTGTAGAATACAAAAATGTGGTGATCTTAAGAGTCATGTGCTTCATTCTGGAACTTTTGGAATTTCTGTCATTGATTTATTCTGAAGTTTAGGATACAGCTTGTCCATAAGTCATAATACAAGAAGTCCCATTTGAAGCTGGGATACTGATCTCCAACATGCAGAACGTGACCTGTTGCTTCAAGTATGTTCCAAATACTTTGCTGGCATGTGCTTGATGTGAAACTTCAACTTCCAAATTACCACTGTGTGTTCCAAACTAATATTAAGACAGTATTTAAAAAAGGGGGGTGGGAAATTGAGACTCCTTGGTTTTGGAAAAAGTAGGACAGCTACTCCCTTTAATTGCTTTTTTACTAAAACAAAGATGTACAATAGCATAAATTTCTGTTTAAAGTTGACTGTTTTACAGACTTAGTTTAAATGCTTATCTCAAATTTTTTTATTCATAAGGCAAAACTGATATAGGGTAGGAAAATCAAAAACTAAATTAGTAGCAAATGTACCAAGTGGATAAAGTATTCAGTTTTGTGATTGGTCTTTTTCCAGCTCCTTATAGTGTGCTGGATCTTACTGACATTGGTCAAATATGGGCCCAGTTATAGACAAAGTTTGACAGCTGCAGTTGTCTTTCAGTTTGGAGCATGAGCTTTATTTACCTGTTCCATTTGGAATAAACAGCTGTAGTATAGCTAAAACTTTCTTTTAAGGATGCTTGGTAGTCTGTTTAGAAAGAGCAATTGTGTAGGAGAGCATAACCCTTTCATGACAAAACACTCCTATTCTGCCTCTCTGAAAAATAAGAACTGATTCTAACTGGGGTGTACTTTATTTTTTAAGGTACAAGTGTCTGTTAAGATAAGGTCATGTGAAATTGTTACAAGTTGGTAGTTCTGTTCTTTCCAGAAAGCTGTGTAGGCTGTGGTTCTCTGAGTATTTTTTCAATAACACTGTTAGAAAAAGTATTCATTACTTATTTATTCTTGCGTCGTGTGCTGTGTTAAGTATGGTGGTTTGGGTTGCTGTGCAGTGAACTGGATAGAGGAACAGATCCAGTTGGAAGCTTTCTCTCTTCCTTTGTCTCTCTCCCAAAAGGACTTTGTAGGTTTTTTGTTTTTAAGTCAGATTGGTTCCATAGACTTGTTTGCCATACAACTGCACAAGTGTTTGTGTCAGACATCTGAGGAAGCAGTGTTGAGATGGGAGGGAAGGGAAGGGGAGAGGAGAGGGACCGTTAAAGCTAGTGTAAGTGGAGGACACAGGAACACATGGCTGAGTCTCCCCTTGTAGTCGCTCTGAAGTCTCAAACGCCATCAGCACTATCACAAATATGAAAACACAGCCTAAGCCATGAAATCTTAGGTTGTAGTTTCACAGTCAGTGTAAGCGTAGGCTGATGGTAAAAGAGGTTTTACAGCCTTCCGTCTGCCACAGACTGCACACTTCTCTCTCCCTTTTGCTGGCACTAGCATACTTTCTGCTTGATGAGAGAATCTCTCTCTCTCAGACTAACCAGTTGTTTTTGCCAATTTAATTCTCTACTGGATCAGTTCCCTGGTATAGTTAACTGCATGGTCACGCAAATATTTGTACTGGCATAAAGGAAGGAGTGATATTTGGTAAGAATAAGTGGCTGGGGGCAAAGGAGGGCAAGGTACAGGTTTAGTGCTTGAAGTACACCCTTAGCATGTGGTTTCGCAAGCAGGTTGAGGAACTCTAAGATTATTCTTCCACTAAAAGAGAATGTCCCACTTTTATACCTGGCCATTCACTGTCTTTGCCTTCCTTATGCTGCTGTTGTGTAGTTCAGTATTTGCTTGTGCTATCTTGCTGATACAGCTAAAAAAACCCACAAGCTTTTAGGGTTCATAACTGATTTGGCAGCGTGCTGCATAAGCAGCTGCTTATGGCACCACAAGCACTTGTGTTGATAGGGGAAAGAACAGGAAGACAGGCTGGGACCCTTTTTCGATGATAATACATAACTTTATTATTTGAAACTGCACTGTTAGTTGTTTGTTTGCTGCAAAACTGCTCTAAAAGATCACAAATTTAAGTTCTAAGTTTAAATTTCTTGAGGTTGCTCTTCTGTTTTATATATCAGTACTTCAAGCTCCTGCGCTAACCTGTCTATGTTTGTATCACTGTTGTGTTGGTGGATATGCATCAGTATTTCTGGTTCCACTCTCAGGTCCCAAATTTCGGAGAAAGGATATAGATTGAAATGTAGTTGTGTGTCTTGTATAGTGCTACTTTGAATGATTCAGGCTGGAAATGATCTCAGGAACCAACAAATCTTCATATGAGATGCTTTCAATTCAGTTTAAAAGTGCAGCTAATTGTATTAGAAATACTGGTGGTATATATTGCAGTTATTACTGAGCACTGAGAGTGGTATTCTATGTAGACTGTTATTTTAAAAGTTTAAATCTTAAAATATTAAAAAGATTAAATCTTTTAAGATGTGTTTGGTTTGCCACTAAAAATGAAACTGATGTGACAACACCAGTATTGTTAGTGTGTATTTGTGTTTTAAGGAAACTAACTCAAAGCTGTTGTACTCTTCCCTCCCCTCATCCAAATAGTGTGTCCTATCCTAACCAGTTAAATATTGACTACATGCTTAACAGATATTAACTGGTTCATTTGGGATTCAATTAGAAATATTAATATATATTCAACTTGTTTAATGAGACTGACCTGCATTTTTTTTAATCTGTTGTAATAATAATGAGACCTATTGGGAGTTAGGGAGTATGGTTTTTTCTGTGCTCCGTTCTGAGTCATAACAATAACTGTTTTTCTTGTTGGTTGCTCTCCCGATCCTGTCAAGTTGTTGAGAAGCATCCTAATGTACATTACAGACTGTTCAGTGTTTCCTCTCAAGACATAACTTTATATTTAGTAAACAAATACAACCCTATGATTTTTGTGAAGTGTGTGTTTTGTGTTCTGTGAGACTACTCAGTTGAAGGTTTCTCTAAGTCCATTTTGAATGTAAAGAGAAGAAAAAGGCTTTTGATAACCTTAGATAATTTTATTGGAGTTGCAGTGGGTGGATGCATCTTCTGAAAAATAAATTACGTTCTTGGTAACTTACATCTGCAAATAGAGCTGATACCTTAATGATTGCTGTCACTTTAATTACTCCTTGTTTTGACAATTATTTAATTATTTTAACTATTCCTCCATATGATCATGCAAGGAGAGGTTGGAACACCACCCCCCCCCCCCCCCCAAAGGTGTTTATTGTCTAAATGAGTTAACTTCTATCACAGTGGTTTGTCTCTCCTTGCTACCAAACAGATGATTGCATTTCTTGAGACAGCTTGAAAACATAGTGCTAAAAGACTTCTGATTGGAAAGTGGAGTCTCTTAGCCTTTAAACTGCCAGTGTCAGGTTTTTGCTAATTACACGGTAACTGTAACTAACTTCTGTAGCTGCAGACATTAGATCATAAAAATCCAGTAATCTTACCATTAGTGAGGAAATAAATAAACAGTTCCTATATTGAACCATAGTGAAATTGGTTTGTTGTAAATACACAGTGTAATTTGAAATATCATCTGTATGTGGACAGGAACTAGAAACTGGGGCTCCGAGGCAAATGGAACAGCTCTTGTTACCTTTTTAGGACATAAGAGTTACTTGATCTCCTGGAGGAACCAGTTTAACAAATGATACCTATGAAAGGAGAGGAAACATCATTATCCTCCACAAATAAACATGGCTTGGCATTTTGAAAGTTAATTTGTATGTAATTTGCCAGACTCATTCCACAAAAGAATGATTGCTTTGAGTAAAAATGCATGTTTGTGAACTTGTGGTTTTTTAGTTTGCCAAGTTACCCTTTTTATTTAATGTGAGATACCAATCTGAAAATTTTGATGAAATAATGAATGTTAATATAACGTTGATATCGTAATACTTCACTTATTCTGAATGGTGTGTTCTTACTGCTTGTGCCCATTTTTGGATACTCTGCTGTGAATAGCTGTACAAGGACACTTTGCCATTAACTATTAGCCAAAGTTACTTTGTCCAACTGCTTAATACAGTAGTAGAAGGATTTCTGGGTTGTGACCTGCCTTCATAGAGAATTGAATGACAAAATAAAATAGGTATTAAGCTAATTTAGTCTATTTAGGATTATGATGACTGCTTTTTATTCTTAGATATACTTGTAGCAGGAAAGAAACATAGTAATTCAGGTTTATTAAAGGATGAACAATCTGAACTAGGAAAAGATTAGGTTTTTTTTTAAACAATTTTTTTGGTTAATTTACTGGCTGCAGTATAATAAGCTGAAAACTAAGTAATTGTGCCATTCCTAGGAACTGCACTTGAATTGATTTAAATCCTGTGCAAGTATTTTTTTCCCCAATGTGTTCTTGGAACAGTGAGGTTTGCTTTCCTCATGCACTTTTTTCCTTTTCCTTGTAGTAATTATTCTGGCATGGTTTAGTGAGAAACTTCAGTTTTGTCTTTCTAAAGAACCACCTGAAATCAAAGACTTGTTTATGGCAAACAGGACTAAAACATATCCCAGTAATAGTCCTGGAAGACACAGTAAACAGTGATAAAACTTGACAGGACAGGAGGCAGTGGGCACAAATTAAAACACATCAATTTGCATCTGGACAGAAGAAAACACTTTTTTACTGTGAGGGTGGTCAAACACCAGAGCAGGTTGTCCAGAAACACTGTGGGGACTCCATCCTTGGTGATATTCAGAACCTGTCTAGATGTGGTCCTGGGCAACCTGCTCCTGTTGAGCCTGCTTGAGCAGAGTGGGCAGGCTAGGGGCTCACAAGAGCTCCCTCCCAGCCTCAGCCATTCTCTGGTTCTGGCTCAGCTCTCTGGAACAGTAAGAGCTCTTTACAGAATACTAAAATGAAGATCAGCTAGAATATATCAAATGAAAGTGGACTGAGAAGGTATGACAGCCCTGTGTTTCCTAATGGTTTTGGGGGAAAAAAACACTTTACTATTTCTGCCAGTAGAAATACCATGAGTGACACAAAGTGCGTTGTGCAGCCCTTCTACAGTATTTCATTATTGTTTCATGTGCCATGAGCCTCATCTATAATTCGTGTATTATTTGAACTGTTTTGTGCTTTTGATTATATATGGTGTACTTATCCCACGTAATAAGATGTTACAGAAGAAATAGTGGGGAAACGGTTGATTGTCAGAACTGGTTGTCAGCATAACTTCATTATGATTATACTAAATTAACTTGATTAGGAGATGACCGCTAATTTAATGGGAGGAAGGCCTCCAGTTGGTGAAGGGAAAAATAGTTCTTATAGGTCTATTGTATGAGATGTACATCTGTTACAAAGGGCATCTGTCTTGGTACAAGACAGATTTTAGAAGACTGAAGAATAAGGTGGAACCTGGAATATCAGAAAATTTTGGATGAATGTTCTGTCAGGGTCCCATTTTAAAACAGTGTGGTTAGCAGGACGCCGTTATAGGCCAAGCACACAATAACACAGGTACAGCTGAACGAATGAGCAATACGCTCAAGAAAACTTTTTCAGACCAAATTAACAAGCAAACTATGTTGATCAGTCAGTCCCAATGAACTGAAAATTCAGGACTGAAGGCATGAGGGCAGAGCAAGAACAGGAAGAGCACTGTATTGCTTGTTATCCTCCCACCCCATGTGGATGGTGGAGAGGCGATGTGGGCAGGAAACATGACACCAATGGGTCACTTCATGTATCCTACGTAGGTTAGATACACATTGCATCAGCATCTTATACTGAGAACAGTACACATTTAGATGATCAGTGATTGGTTCACCAAAGAGCTAGTGAAGAAGACTGAAGTGGTAAGCCTTGACCTGATCCTGAGCCATGTATTGATTCTAGTTCAGGATATTACTTTCAGAGCCACTCTGTAATAGTGAACATAAGAAAAAATTTTTTTGTGAGCAACAGAAGCATAAAGGAAAAATATTTTTGGGTGCATTTTTAAAAAAGGTTGCTTACATAAAAATTAGGAATTTTAAAATTTTTTTTAATATTTCATGGGCATGCTGAGGAATGGAATCCTTGCAAGTGATGTGGAGATAACAAAAATCCTATATTGGTGCCTCGTAACAAAACTGTTATCACTTCTCAAAGACAGTGATGAAAAAGAAACATCATTGGTGAAGAGGGTTAAGGAAATAATTCAAAGCAAAAACATGTATTTCAGAAAGCTGAAATGTCCACTTGAAGAAACTGCAAAGTTTAGAGTTCTGGTCATTTTGATGTAAAAATAAAAATGAGACAGGTGAGCAAATTTGAAGAACAACTTGTGAAAGGCATACAACCTAGTTCAAAAGAAATTGGAAGCAAGAAGTCAGAGAGCGCCTTTAGGGCCACTAGATGCTGAAGGAGCACTGGCAAAAGGTGAAGGCATAGCAGGAAATCCCCTGAATTCTTTGCTCCTAGCTGTAAACTGTTGGATACTCACAGTTTATTCTGCAGAATTACCACTGCATACTTGCCTTTACTTTTTTATAAAATATAATAGGCGTCTTTTGACACCATCAGAGATTACAATACTGAACAGGTTTCCCCTTGCACAGCCCTGCTTATGCTAAAGAAGTAGAAAGTACTCGCTGGGAGACTGCGAAGTCTTAATTGCACTTTAATTTATAAGATGTTGAATTTCTTGTTCTTGCTTGTTAGCAAGGCAAGGTGCAGGGAAGGGCTTAGTTTTTGAATAGCTTCCTTCCTAGGAAAAGGGAGATACTCTTGGAGACACTGAAACACAAGTTTAAAGGGCCTTGATTGTGTTCCTCTTATGGGTGTGTGTAGTAGAGTCAAGAAATAAGGTTCTTGCATCCAGACATACTCCGTGTAGTCTTACTTAAAGACAGCATCTTGCTTAAATTGTCTGACAGATGTAATGGTCTTTTCTGGATTGGATTTCAGTATTAGATATGAAAGGAAACGCTGCAGGTGCATTAGAGCTATTGAGTGTAGCAGGTATTGTAGAACTGCATAGAATAGTGGAATAGTTTGCTTTCAACTTCGAATAGTAAGCAAGCAGACTGTAAGGAACCGATTTTGAGAAGAAAAGCTGATCAGCTTCTCTGTAGTGACATCAGTATTCATTTTCTGATTTTATTTTAATTATTTTCAGGGAATAAAAGGCCTGAAATCTGATGTTGAGGTTGTGGGTTTTTTGCAAACAGCAACTATAGAATTAATTCCAGTGTGTTTAGAAATAAGATCAGTAAATGATAATGCGGTTCACTTCAGAAAAACAAAGATGAAGGTAGTAGTCTCAAGTGTCTCTCCTACTGAATACCTGCTGCATAGCAATTCCACTGAAAGACACTTGAATAAATGAAGGAAAACAACTGGTTATGAGCCTGCAATTTGATAACTTTGTGTAAACTGTTGCTTTCTCTTCCTTTCTCCTACTCTGAAAAGTGCAGTGCAGCTTCTGCCTCAGTCTTAAGACATTTTCCAGGACACAAGGCTGAAAACAGCAGTTGAAGGTTTTCTTGTTTAGTTGCTTCAGCTGCTACTTGGACCATACTTCTAGATTCTGTTGTTGATGAGATACACATCTCAGACTTTCTTAGGTAATAAGACGTTAATGCTTTGCTATGTCACAGATGCAATGTGAAGCTGTACAGAGTTGTAGCTCTGTAGTTGAAGGTAGAAGGAAACTGCAAGCCCTTCAAAGCTAGTCTGGGTGTTAGGGATAGAGTGCAACTTGTGTTGTAAAAGTTGAGTGTGTTTTGACATGTATGGTTTATGTGCGGTTGGGATGCTGTTGTCTGACTCTGGTTGCCTTGAGCCTGAAGAGGCAGGGAGAGGAGCTGGCAGGAATTAGAGCCCTCGGACGGGCTGGACGAAACAAGGGTAGTGCTTTCAGAGCAGGACTCCAGACAGATCTGGTAACCTTACCTGTACCTTGCCTATGGATCTGATCAGAGAAGAGCTTCTAACAGGTGCTTACTGTTGGCTTAGAGGAGTTATCTGTACTCAGGTTTACTTGTCTCAAAAAGATTGCAGAAGATTATTAATATTGCGAAGTACAGGGGTGCATGGGATGTCACAGTGCCAAAGTGATTATATAGTAGCAGAGAATGAGCAGTTTGTGTGTTAAAAGCTTCAGCGCCTGCATTGTTTAAACTTTAATCAGCCCTCCCTAGTGGAACAGTTAGCATGTGTTTAGAGTAATGCTTAATTTGTAAGAAATTTGGAATTAGGGCAATGTTTTAATGGCACTCAGATTGCAATGAAGGGATAGCTGAAACTACAAGGATCATTAAGCATGGTCCATTAATGTTGGGGGTGTGTGTTTTTTGGCAATATTAAACCCGATATTATTGCATGTGCATTCTTCTGTCCACATCAAATACTCTGTCAGTTAACAAATATTTGAAACAATTCTTTGAGTAAGGAAAGTTTGGATTATTTAGAATTCAGTGTGATTAGTAACACTGAATAGGTCTGCGCCATTCATAGGTGTAGTAACTACCTGCCAGTGTTCCTGCTTTTCAGAGTAAAATCTATTATCTGTAACTATTCAGCTAATATACTTCAAGCATGTATAGCATCAGGAGATTTCCTTGACCAGTTGTTGCATTAGTGTAAACTTAGAACTGTTACATGCTCTTTATGGTGTCGGAAAACCCTAGTATGAAGTTTTCTGGTGAACACATTTCACATGAATAGTGAGTGAACAGTTAGAAAGAGCGCAGAATTGCAGAAGCCTTAGAGGTGAGGGGGGCTTATCAAAGGAGCGGTATCTTTTGGAGATCATGTTAAAGCACTAATGACACAGCTCTTTTGACACTGAAAACTTAAGGTTGTTTTGGCAGTAGGAGACACATTAAGTACAGAGGTCATTATGCAACATTCTGGAGGGTTTGGAGTGTCATAGCTACTGTTAAGAGTATTCTTTTTACTGTGAGGCTGGTTTTTTGGTTTCTTTTTTTTCCTCCCCATCTTCCTCCTCCATCCAAAGTCACTCTCAAAATTTTTTATGTCAAAAATAGGAGGTCTGACGTACGCAAGTGGGTTGAAGTGACACAGCTTCAAAGCTTACTGTTGCCTCATGTTGAGCGTAACTACAACTTGCTTGTCCTCTGAAAATTTTTACCACTTTTATTTCTTGCTTTGAAAGAAGGATAAGACCTCATTCTCCTTGTAAATACTTCTCTCTCAACGTTAACATATTGTGCCCCAATCCTGAAAGCTCACTGACTGGGAGTACTTGTGAGTTGCTTTATCTGTTGAAGGTTTCTGTACACACTTAAAGTACTTGAGCTGTGGGCTTGAATGTGGTATCTTAATACTTTGTGCATACAAAGGAGGAAGTAGCACTAAATACCTTATTCAGAATGTGGCTTATGCAACACGTTAGGAACACCTCAAATGAGCTTGTTATTTTCAGGGAAAGTTACTCTTAAAGTTATATGAATGCAACAAAGTACAAAGAAACACAGTTGATTGGAGGGCTTAAGCTATGGTGAAGAGTGTTTCAGTCCCTCACTCCCCAAATAATGTATTTAAATTTTAGCTTTATGTTATAATTGTCTAGCAGTGCTTATTGGGATTGACTTTTTTGTGCTGGTATTTTATTCATATAAAAGCACTGTACAGAAAGTGTGTTTTTAATTAGATTTCTCTTGCTCTTTGTCCTACTTGGTTAAACATTTGTTTTCAGTATAAGTCATGTTACCTGCTTGGATCACAAATATGGAAAAATTAAAGATGCAGCACTTGATGGAAAATACGTAGTGGCTCTTGCTGAGTCTTGAAGGAGGAAGTGCGATCTGACTGAATTCTGTAAAGAAATGTAGTTAACTCTAAAAAATATTTTTAAAATTGTTGCAGCTTGTTTGTTACAGAAGAAAAAAAATCTGAAGTGTAAGGAACAGAGTAGCAAAGTAAGTCTGAGGACTGAGCAAAAATAAATCTAGTCATACGATTACAGCATACATATGGAAATCTCTTTAGTTCTGCACTTACAAAAGGTTATCCAAGTTTTGTAGTTCTACTTCTTTTTTGACTGTATGGCCGCTATTGTTTACATATAGTATATTGAACTTTAAAAGCAATTAAATCCACAGGAACAGGAGCTAAGAAGCAGTGACTTCAATCTGATATGCCAGATGTATGCTCACATAGGTGCAAGGAGACTGAAAACTTGCAAAGGGCAGTAACAGTGTCGCCTTTCTGTCTGAATCAAAAACAGAGTTGCTGTTTTAGCATGTAACTGTCCCACCGAAGTGTCAAATGTTGCCTGAAAGGCAGCTTTTTTCCACTTGTTTGTGAAATTGGTTTTCATGCTTAAGATTAATCAGATTTGTCACAAGAATGGTTTTGGTGTAATTGTACTCTAATTTCAACTAAAATTTGAACTAAAAAATGTAACCTAAAAACTAATACTGAAAAACAATGGAAATACTGTTGTGGTGTTCTTACAATGTAAGTTAAAAGAGGTATTTTGATTCATTCTACTTGCTGGAGTATAACCTTTATTTTGGTAAGTCACCTTTTGAAGAAGGTTTTTTGAATGAAGTATAATAAGCAAAACAACAACACTTACTAAGCCTTTAAAAATGGAACTGCGGAAATGTGTATTTGAAGTGAAGATAGTCTAATCGTTGAAGATTAGAGGATGCTAACTGAAGAATGTTGGGGTGAGTGTTTGGAACTAAAACATCCCATAAAGAATGGGGAAATAAAGAAATGGGCCTGGGCTTTAGATGAAGAAATACTTATATAGAGGTGATACAAAACCACAATCAGTTAGTAGTAACATGGCAAAATCCTCAGTGAGTTTGAGAAGTTATTTACCGCCACATACTGCCACTCTGCAACTATTGACAAATTAAGATATTTAAAGCAGCCATGTATCTGTTGGTGTAAACCACAAGGGATGGTTTTGTATAAGAATATGAAAGTATTAACACATACTGCAGGGAATCTGCAGTAGGAGAGATGAAATCAGTCTTAAATCAACTTGGGGGGGGGAAATGTTCGTTCCTTGCACAAATATGCTTTAAAACTACCATGTAATTAGTTGCCTCATGTTTCCAACATCTGTAAAAACTACTTCAGCTGTAGCATAGCAATTACAAAAACATTAAGAATATAGCAAGCTGCAATTGGGTAACTTTTGAGAGGAGGGGAAGCTTTGAAAAGGAAGACTTCAGCAATGTGCAGTGGTGGCTTCTATAAGTGGGAGATCTTCTGAGTTCTCTAACAGGCTTCAATTTAATTCTTAAAGTCACTGTTCTTTTTGAAAGTGTGTGTGGTGGATTTTCGGTTATCTTGTTTACTTGGTAGTCTTTTGTGATTAGAAGTTGTAAGGCACAGGAAATAGCTTTATAGTTCCTTCCTCCCACAAGTCCATAATTCATTTGTGGCCATCAGGATGTTTTTCTTGGCTTATCTCTTTCTGTGCAGTTTGCCTTGCACATCTGCCACATAAATTATGAAACTGTTAACTTGAAAAGCTGAAAATGTATTTCAGATCCTACTGTACTGTAATGAAGATGGTATCATTGGTCAGAAAGAGCATAATTGCAACTTGCATAGAAGGTCTGTAATAATACCTGGTATTCATGTACTAAATTGATTAGTGTCATATTTGTAATGCTTCTGAGGAGTGGCATAAAAATAAGTAACTTCAAACGGTCAAGTATCAGCTAATGTTGCGCTGTTACCTCTGTGTAACCTGAGGTATTTCACCAGGCATTTTGGCAGATGGCTACCCATCTGTTTCTTCTTTGAACGTGGACTGCTGGCTTCATATTTGGTATCCATATGTTTCATCTGTAAGGCTCTAAATCTAAGCTGCATGTTTTATAACAAAAGTGACATTACTGACAGGAACAAAATGAAAATGCATTAAGTTTGTTACATGTTTTTTAGTTAGTTTGTCTTCACCAAGCAAGGAGAGAGATGTTGGCTGGGATTGAATATATGAGTTCACTGAGGGGAAGAGCAGCACTATCTTTATTTTGAAGGCGATTAATATCTTTTGCTCTGAATAATTGTTAGTAACATTAGGTACATAAATTCCTGGATGTCCATTATATTGTTTGGGAAAACAGGTGGATAAATGATGTCTTCTTTCTGTCCTCTGTGAACCAGTCTGCATGTTGAGCTTTCTAAGGTAGTAACAGACTGTCACAGAGCAGTGAAATCTGGTGCTGAAATGCAGCTTTTGGTTTGACTTTGTCTTAAATCCTTCCAGTTTCTTGGGACACAAGTTTGGACCAGTGATCAGCTTTAATCCCTCAGAGCCTGAAGGAAGCGATGCTAACAGAAGTAAATGGAGTTAATATATGATGCCCCTTTTTGCGAGGTGCTGGCCCCGAGTGGTTTGGGAGGTGATGCTGTGCGGATCGGATCGTTTCTTTTTTAGCTCACCAGTTCAAATGCTCTGTTGAAAGTATTTCATGCCCAGATGGATAAGTATTAAATGATTTTTTTAATTGGAAAAAATGTTTCTGGAAACTAATTAACAATTTAATAGATGCCAAGATTCCCACACCTGGGAGTAGGGGAGATATATCCTGTACTCGGACAAGTTGTTTAGCTTTTTTATTTACTATGTACTCTCAGTAGTTGAAACTAACTTCTGCACACAGTTTAAAAATGGATCATTTAATATGAAAATAACTTTTTAACATTCTCAGGAATGTTTCCATCTCTTTCCAATCCTGCTTTACAGGAACCTTTTAATCTAGATACTAAAAATAGTTTAGATGTATGACTCGTAGAAGATGAATGGTGGGGATAAGATGGTGTGTTCCCTTCCCTCCAAAGACTTCATCTTAAATGCATGTGTGTCTGTGGGTGGGGGTCTTTCAGATAACTGTGTATTGTGAAAATGTTACTAGGGTCTGCCTTATCTCTTCTCCAGATGTTGAATGTTCACGTTGCTCATATTATTTTATAGTGCATTTGTTCATTCTGTTTTTAAAAAACAAATATGGATGCAGTCTCAAATGTCTAAAAGCAAAGCTACATTATACTTATTTTTTTCCCTTAAGTTGTCAGCCCCTGTACTGATTTTTGGGAAATCTGAAAATAAATTGCTGCTATTGTGTTTGGATAGTATTCCTAAAACATGCGCCATGGATCAGATGAACAATAGCTAGTGGGTCCCTATCTTGTCTTATAGTGGAAGACTGCTAGCTTCTCAGCTGAAAGGGAGCAGACAACCCAACTGTTAGGAGAAAATAAGCTGCTGGAAGACAAAGCCAGCACTTCAGCTGTAGGAGCAGAGCATTAGCTCAGCCTCCCGATGTAAGTTACTGTTGCCTTTGTTCAGAGGTTTATGTTGAAGCTACCACCATGCTGGTAACAAACCATCCATATGAGAAAGCACTCCTGTTCTTATCTATGTGCCTTTCCATAAAAATCGTAGAGATGTTTAGATGGAGGTATGCAAGATGAATAAATGAACCAGCTGCGTATGTTCTTCCTTATTCAGTTAAAGCAGACTTTCCTTATGCTGTAATTTAATGGTTTCTTAACTATTAATTTTTGAGATGCCATTTATGGTCCTTTCTGGTTGGACAATGCAATCTATTCATTTTTAAATCCAAGAAGCACAGCATAGAGCTGTGCAAGTGTATTCTTTCTGGGTTTTGTCCACGTGGACTTTAGAGACTGTTACTGTAACGATCTCCTTTGCTATATCACCAAGCGAGGTGATGAGATTTTATTCTGATTCAGTAACATTGTTCTGTCATGGACCATATTTAAAGTTTGCTTTGCTTTTATTCACTGTGAAAGTCATAGGAAATGTAGAGAAGTCTTTCTAAAAATAAAGAAGCTGCTAACAATTACAGAAAGAATGAGATTAAAGTATTAGTATATGAGACTGCCTGTTGAAAGGATAATGCTAAACACAGTTATTTAAAAGATAAAATTATGTTGTGTCTGTTTTGGCATCTTAAATAACAAAAGGTTAAAATATTTGTTTCTTGCTAGACTTCGGTACCACACTACATAGTGCTGTACAGTAACAGAACTTCTGTTGTCCTCTGTTCATCCAGACCCCTCCCCCTCTAAGAGACTGATTTTTTTTTTAAAAAGTATGATTTCGTTACTGTTGCTATTTGTTTCAATAGCATTAATGTTCAAACTATATGTATGATAGACATACATGTGTGTAACGCTTGCATTTTTTTCTTCTGTATTTAGGCTTTAAACAGATATTTGCAGAATGGTGTCATATTGGAAACTGTTAATGGTGGTAAAATGTAGAAAGTTTCTCATCTCAGCTTTTAGTATTTTAGTGTTCCCAGTTGTAAAATTAAAAAAAGGAAAACAGAAGGTGCATAATCCAGTGATGTCCTTGGAGTAATAGTTAAAGGCATAATATTATGCACATAGGAGTCCCGTGTATACATGATATTGTAATTGGTTTGAAATGTACATTGAAAAAAAAAAAAATTTAACTGTGTAACCAGGTTTCTTGTTCCTGCTGCTCAGTCCCTCAGCACAGTGGGCAGCTTCCCAGAGGTTTGAGAAGTGTTTCTAATTAGGCTTACCCTGTCCAATCCAATACCTTTATCATCACTATAAAGAAACTGTTGTAATGTACCCTCTCTGTGACTTCTGTTTATTTTAGTTTTCACAAGATTAGACATGGCATTTCACAAATCTTCTGTGGATCTAATGTCCAGAATTGTACCTGTGTCCTCAGTGACACCCTACACATCAATAGCAACTCTAATCCTAATGGTGATTTTAATGGAGTGGTCTGACTCTTGCCCCAGGGCATATTCAAGACTTTTAAGTTTGTGCAGAAACATTGACTGAGATCTGTTAGGCTTTCTGACTCCTTAATATGTTTTAAAGTAAGTTCCATTCTGGATGGATGGATGGATAGATATTTATTATTCTTTCATTACCTTTAATGTATAAATACCTTCTTTTCTCATGGCACTTATTTTCTCTATTGCAGGTTTCCTATGCACATGCTATTTAAAGGTTTCTGCATGTTTAAGACTGGTGCTATTTGAGCATTAATACGAAATGCGAAGTTTTACTTGTCATTTGAAGATCTGAAACTTTGTGAGATGTAGCTCTCTGCTCCTTTCTTGATGAATGCTTATCTTAGGAATACTTCCTTCAAAAGAACATTGCTCCCAAAATCTAGCAGTGAACTGTAAACTTAGTTTATGAGTTGTGATTTCATGCACTTGTATGTATTGTCAGGGTGATGAGGGAACAGAACACCACTGACCATGGAGTAAGTCTGGAAGATACAGGAGATGCTGGGCAGCATGAAGTGGAAATATCTAACTGTGTGGCATTCTTTTGGGAAGACCATGGGCATTGAACTATTTACTCTTGCTAGTGCTATATGCTGCATCCCGGGTTCTAACTCAAGTCTTGAATCAAGTGAACAAAGACAAAAATTGTTGCACCTTTTTCTTTAGCAGATTTGCTGGTAGTATATGTAAATCATTGTTATGAAATGTTGTTTGAGGGTTAACCTTAGAGTTTGGTGGTTAATTTTAGAGATTAGCTGAGAAAATAGACTCCTTCCCTTTCTGTTGCTGACTATGTTCAGAGACTTATGTTTCCACATCCATGTTTCCAAAGTGTTCCTGGTTCAAGGGATATGATATAGAGAGATTTAGGTTTGGGGTTTTTTTTCAGTGTGGAACCAGCGGTGACTGATGTGGGATGACTAGTTCAGGCACAACAAAGCTGGTTGTAATGTTACCACTTGGAAGCTATTACTAGAAGCAGTATAGTTACAGTTGTGTAATATTTTATAAGTGATGATAATGTCCTAACAGATAATTGAGCTGTCTTCAGTTACAGCATATGAATCTGTAGAGAACACCTTGTGGTCCTGAGCCATGAAAAATCTTCACTCTGAAACAAACATTTCAATTCATGACGTTGTGATTATTTAGTTTTTTAATAGAATGTTGGGTGGAAATACAACGATTTTACTTTCCTGGCATAAAAGTGGGGTTTTTTTTTATTTTTTTTTCTTAATCTGGAAGAGGAGAGCTTTCTTTTTCAGTATTTATTTTGTGGCTATTCTATGGAAAAAACACTGAAGAAGTGCTAATACGTTACTGAGAGCAGAGTACACCTCATCCTCACTAATATTGTCCTGAGCATTAGTAGCTTGATTCATGTATTACTATGTAAGGTCAGAAGCCTGAGCAGAGTAGCCAAAATACATCTATTAGAGCCTTATACTGGAGTATGTGGAAATCAAACACAAATAGAAGTTTTCTACAGATATATTTGTCACTCACTAGTGTTAGTGTATATTTATGTACACATTGTGGGTTACATTCAGTATCCCTGATAAGGGAAGGGGAAGACGGGACCCCTCTTAAAGTATGCCTTTTTTGTGTGTCATCCTGTGAAGTGTTCCTTCAGTCTGTAAAGCTTTATTTTCAAGCAGGCCATTCGCAAGATATCTTTCATTTCTGTGTTTCAAAGAATAGTGCTCAGAGGACAATCTCAGACCTGTAGGATTTTTATCCTCTTATGTCTGAAAGCTAAAGTGCTTTTCAGACTGTTGTAACTGTAAAGGTTGAAGTGGCAGATACTTGGTAAACTTTTTGGCTGGACCTTGGTAGCTTCTCTGATCCCCTTAGTTTTATATGGGTAGGTGCAGAACTTCTTGTCCCCTCTTGCTTGTCTGCTTGCTCTCCCTAACAGCAACTAAACATTATTTTTACCTCAAATTATACATTTGAGGGCCATGCAATACTTCCTCTCACCCCTCACATCCCTCTCCTCTCCCCTTCTTGCTCGTTTTCTGTTTTTTTAGCACACTATAGGATATGGCACCTGGATCCAGAAGACAGCTTTATCTCAAATTTACAAATCTCAAAATGTAACTTAGAACAAAATTTGATGCTGTTTACAATTGGCTGAATTCTTTGAAAGATTTTTCTGTGAAAAATGCAGACAAAATTGTGGACAAAGTAGTATTTTGGGGGTATTTAATCTATGGTACATCTATTCAGTTTCAAAATACATTAAAATAAAGTTTATAAAAGCATGTAAAACCTTAGCTTTTTTTTTGAAGAGGAAGTGTGTCTTATTGTCTGAAGTTGGAGGTGATCAGATATTTATAACTATTACCCACTGGCTTTTCAGTAGCAATGTGGACAAATTTAGTCTCAGACTTGAGCTACCTATTCAAAGTTGCTATAAATTGTAGATACAAACATGTAAAGTTGAGCGTTCTCTTGCAAGAAATTAAAAGCTAACATTTTGCTCATTGTCACCATGCTTGCTGTTTCATAGAGATGTGACAGTGCCCTCTCTTGGCTTTTCTGAACAGTTTTGGGTTTTTTTTAAAGAAACTATACTGAAATAACTTTTAAGGGGTACAATAAAGAGTAAAAATCATCTGTTGACACTAGTCTGATTTAATAGACTTAAAAGATATGTAAGACACAAACAGAAAAGAGTGCAACAATTTGTAATGGTAATGTCAACCCATTTATTTGCTGTGCCTTTATTTTGGATGTAACTTTCAAAATACACTTGTGTTTAATGTCTTTGTCCATGTCAAAAGTTTCTGTAAATGTGCTTGTCACAAGATTCCAGTTGTGCAGGGTTTCAGTTAACGATTTGGGGTAAATCCAAATGTAGTCTCGCAGATAACAGGGCGTTTTAAACACTGACTGCAAAGATACTTTCTGTCAGTCTTGACTGTTTGTCCATTTGTTTCCAAAGCGGACTGTGTCCATGCAATCCAGCACGATTCCCTGGAAGCTGCCCAGTATAAACTAATCAGAGAGCCCCCCCTGGTGTCTGAAAGTGTCCTCGGATATTAAACTTATATCAATCACAGGAAGTCTTGGCAATCAAGCTAGTCACTTTTTCCCTTCACATCTGGACGTAAATTATTTTTTTGTTGCAAAGGTCACAGGAATCATGGGTAGGGCATGGAATGAGGGCCATAGAAAACATGGGAAAGGAAGAATAAAACTGTATTTCCACCTTTTTAGAAATGGTTATTTTTAAGTGACCTGGAATGATGCCAAACTATACAACAGTTTTTTTTTTTTTTTTTTCCTTGAAGTTTACATTTGTTGCTGAATTAAACGCGGCTTAAAGATACTTTGTTTTGGAACGCTTTGTGCCATTAGATCTCATCTTGGCATTTGTAAAAGAGCTTTCTCCTAGTTGCTGAGAACAATAACTTTACTGCAGGAGGGTTTTAGAAATCGAGCATGTTTCTGTACTTACACGGGTTTAACTGCACCTTCTTCTTTCTTCTGGCATTACTCAATTTCCCTTGTTTTCCTTCCATTTCCCCCTTTCAACCCCAGTGCTGCTTTAGTCATGCACTTTGAGCTCTTCCATAGCTAGTACTGGCATTACTTTTTTTTTTACAGTAAGTTTGCATCTTTTCATGCATTTTCCATTCTTAAACTCTCTGCTCTAAGAAATGAAGGAAATGCTTCGTTTTATGCTTCCCCCCCCCCCCCCCCCCCCCCCCCCCCCCCCCCCCCCCCCCCCCCATCAAGTCTCTCAAACAAGCGCTTAAGGAGGGGTTATAAAAACAAACAGAACCTTTCCATTCAACTCCCTGCCTTTCCTTGCTTCGGACAAGGGAACTAGTGTGCTGAAAGCTGCAAAGCGCTGAAGCCTGTAGCTTTGGGGTTATGTTTTTTTAACGTTCTATGCATATGGGAAATAAAGATGGTATTAGTTTACGTTTGTATGTATGGTAAAGAAAACGTCAGAAACAGAAGCTTGAGGTACATTTAGCATAAATGAATTTGTAAAACCTTAATTGCTGTTGTTCGTAACTACTGCTGTGTTCCTACATGCTTTTTTTTATATAGATAGGTTCTGTTAGCTTGCTGATTATTTATTCAGTCATGTAGCTTACGCTCTCTTTAGACATAAAGTTGAATAAAATCATACATCAGAATCTGACAGCAGGAATTCTCATGCTGAGAATCCAAGATTAAGTCCAGGAATTTTATTCTGTTTTAACAATTACCTTCTGTGTCCCCTTTCAGACTTAAGAGGATCTCATTCTTGTTTCTGCTGTTTATAACTCCCAGTTCCAAGATCTTTTGTATCCTTATGCCAAATAAAATTGAACGGGTATTGCTTGAATGCTGCTTTGTGCCAACTCCTACATGGACAGAGGGATGACTATTAAGCACGTTGATTCCGCCCCCCCCCCCCCCCCCAGTCCTTTCAGGTTCAGAGGAGTTTTTTAAGCCACAAATGCCTTCTCCACATTGTATTACAAGCTCATTAGATCTTTCGTACAGTTTAATCAATTTGACTTTATGGGATGGTTTGTGTTGAACGCAGTCATCTTAGAGGGTTTTTTTTAGCTTCTGAAACCAGTTGTACAATGCACTTCTAACAGTTAAGTAAACTTTCAAACTTCTGATACAATAGGTGTAAACACGTAATTTCTAAGTTATTTCAAATACACTACAAAGTATGTAGGGAAAGCAGAGGCCACTAGGTTTCCTTTTACTGATGTTTCCATTACTATTGTGTGCTATATTGCTCCATAACTAGAAAGCTGTTTTTCAAACATTCTCTGTATGAATGATGTTTTGGGCCTGTTCACTCACTTTAAAATAAAAGGAAAGTCATTGTGTTATCAAATGTATCTGGATGCTTTTAGGGGCACAAAGGAGGTTGCTGGGCTTATAGTTGAAGGTTACACATTTGAGAGATTAAATTAAAAAAAAAAAATCACATATTGACTATTTTAATATAACCGATATGGAAAAATTGCTTCCTTTTTCCAAGTTACATTTTTCTATGAACTCTCGTAGAGACAGCCTGAGTTCCTTATAGTATTTGCATTGCTTTAATTGTAATACAGAGTGCTCTGCAGCTTTTCTTCTTTTGCTGTTTTCTCTTAATTAAATAAATTCAAGCTAGGAAACAGACTTTCTAGTGAATCTCATCTCCCTTACTTCAATCTTCTGTGGGATTTTTTTTTTTAATTATTATTTTACTAACGCCTGTTTGGTACTGATATTCTTGAGTTTCTCTTGTAGCAGTCATCATTAAAAAAAAATCTGCTTCTGATTGAGTTATAAAACCTCTTGCAAATAACTGTACACCATGCAAACCATATCTAGTTGGGGAAGCTATCAGCTTTGACTGTAGTGGTTCGGTTTGGATTTTAATTTGACCAAAAGCCATTTTTACTAGACTGAATCCAGCTGTAATGTAATCCCTAGTTTCTCATCTGTATTCTTGAAGACTAATAGAATAGTAAAACCTTCTTAAAGATAACTTAAATGTGTTGTATAGTGTCCTCAGGGTAACTTCTGCACTAAAGATGTTTTCTTTCCCACCCTGTAAAGGTATCTAATTAAGTGAGATACGCACTAGTGTCATTATTAAGTTTTCATGTGTTTCTCAGTTTTGATGCTAATCTTCATGTGTGTTAATTTTTTTCCTTTGCAGCACCAATGTGGTTATGAATTATTCAGAAATAGAGTCTAAGGTTCGAGAAGCAACCAATGATGATCCATGGGGACCTTCGGGGCAACTCATGGGAGAGATTGCCAAGTAAGTGATAATTTGGCTCAGTGATGAAGAAAAGAAAGGTGCATTTTATACAGGAATGTGAAATTTGCTGCTAAATCAACTCTGCGGTATGCTGACTGATAATGCTGAAAAGTTGCTGTAAATCAAGTCTTATTTTTTAATGCATAATCTTAGAACGTATTGAAAACTGTCAAACAAAAAATGAAGTCAAAGAATTTTTTTAAATTCTTGATTTTTATTTATGTAGCTTCATAATTCTTTCAATATATCTGACTTTTTTTGGAGTGTTTCTTTTCAAACTGCTTTCCTGTGACTTTTCCAAATAGAGCAAAACATGTCAAATTCTTCCTTGAACATTTTTTCTGTTTAAGTTTGGAAGTTGCCTGTTTGACTAGTTGCCGTGGTTATTAGGGTAGTCATATTAAACATAATTTTCGTTATAACTTAGTGAAGGTTCATCTGCTGCCTCAGATTTTTAGAATTTTGTTTTTCTTTTGTAGTACTGGTATGTAAATTACTTCTATATGAATAAGAAATAGGGATAGCTTTTTCCCTTGTAATGTCATCAAATGTGAATGGGCTTAGATCAAGCCTGCCATCTACTGTCAGCCCTGAGTCTTAACAAGCTATTGTGGCAAACCACGGAGAATAAAATTTCTTTACTCCTTTTGTTTAATTCTTTAGGGCTACGTTTATGTATGAACAGTTTCCAGAACTTATGAACATGCTTTGGACTCGAATGCTGAAAGACAATAAAAAGAACTGGAGAAGAGTTTATAAGGTGTGTATGTATATGAGCTGGAAGTATTCACGACTTTGTGTTGGTCTATGAAGGACATAATGCTTGTTGCTAGTATAATGTTCTGATGTAGTGTCTTGTTTAGATACTGCTATATCACTTACTCCACTAGCAACCTATAACTTCTTTCATAACTGTATGCTTTATAATTCTGTTACTGAAGTCAAAGATGTCTTTCAAATGCTGTATATGAAAAAATCAAAATTTTTGGTTTTAGAAGTGTGTCTAAGATGCTACTTAATGAACATAATAGAGCAGTTACATTTTGCTGATATTCAAGTATTGGAGTAGCATTCACATTTTGAATCTACCCAAAGGAGTTGTTATGGTGCTCCATGAGAAGTAGATGATAAGTTATTGTGCTATCAGGAGATTGTTTTTGAAGGTATTCAGGAATACCTGAAATAAAATGGAAACTAATCTTAATTTTCTGCCAGTTCATAATTCTCTAGAAATTGTAGTTTTGCTTTGAGTGGACCAAATTTTCTTGCAGATCTTATCATATGAGGCTTTTATGTCCTACTTGCGTTTTGGAAAAAGAACTGAATCATTTGCATTTTTCTTGTCCTTGGCTAATTAGCATGGTACAGAAACTTTTTGCTTAAGATTGTATCATGCTGCACTTAAAGTGGTGTTCAATGTTCACTGAATTATGCAGATATAACCTCATTTTTTAGAACTGATGTATCGGACTAGCTTATATTTTGTTCTTATTGATGCCAGGATTATAACAGGACAGAATTAATTCTGAGGCATGGTTTGTGCTTTTCACAGGTGCTTGATGTTTTGTATTCATAGTAATTGTTTTCCCTGAAGTACAATATAAATTAATATTTAATGCTATCACACATAGCTACTTAATGTTATAAAGACTGCTTGGAATTGCTTATCAGGTTTGGATAGGTTGAAATATAATGATAGTTTTAGCTGATAAAGGCACTACTTTGGAGAAAGTGCATTAATTTTTTTTTCTAGTAGAAATCCTCAACATAAAAAATTGCAATTAAAGTACTGTTTAAACTTCATTTGTTTTGTCACTTGCTTAAAATTGTCCTGAAATGCAGTTTTGTATATCCATTGCATCCTGCAGAAGGCTTCTTAAATTTCTGTAGGAGTTACCTTTCAGTGAAAACCATTGGAAAACTGTGAACAAAAGAGGCAGAAGAAAATGCTTCATTTAGCAAGGTTAACTTTTTCTCTTAAAGTGCTACAGCTATCTTTTAAAATAAGCAGTAGCTGATGAAGGTAACTACTTGTGATTTAGTAATAACAAATTAGAGTTTGACAAATACAGTTTTGGTATTCTAAAGAGCAAAACTTGCATGTGGGGAAAACGTTTTTTTTTCTGTGTGAACCCATATAATAAGCATTTATTTAAAAGGGGAAGTCTTATTACTTACTAATTTGGGGAGGGGGGTAGGTTTGGTTTTCTGTTGCATGTTTGGGGTTTTTTTTTTAAAGATAGAGCTTTTGTTCATGCAATCATAAGGTGCTTTGTATTTTTATAGTCTTTGCTGCTCCTAGCTTACCTCATAAGGAATGGATCAGAGCGTGTTGTTACAAGTGCCAGAGAACACATTTATGATTTGCGATCCCTGGAAAATTACCACTTTGTAGGTGAGCAATAGAAAAATCTTATAAGCAAATTAAAACAGTAGTTGGAGTTGTCAGTCACCTGAACCAGCTTAGAAGCTTCCCCAGTCTAATTAGAATGTGACTGTTGCCAGTTGTGTGAAGAGTGCAGAATCCAAGACGTGGGACCCTAGAGTATTAATTAGTGAAGACAAGAACTTGCAGAAAAGACTGGCTAATAACAACAGAACCAACACAACATGAGTGTTCGGGTTTATATTAAAATATGCACTAGAGACTGGTCCCCTGTGGTGTCCGTAAAGGAATAGCTTTAATCATATGGGAAGAAAAGGTTAGAGCTCCAAAACACACACATCTGTTTGAAGCTGGGGTTTTTTCCTCCCACCAAATAATATTTACAGTGCAAAGGCAGCAAGGCCAGTGTGTGTTTTGAATGTGAAAAAGGCTGGGAAAGGAGCACATTTAGCTTGTAGTACATCCCAACTGAAAGCAATTTTTCAAAAATTCAGTTTTGCAATAAGACTGAGTTCTTGCAATTAAACTTGCAAAAACTATACTAAAAAGACTGAGGAAAAGGGGTTATATTTTGAAGGGTTAAAATTGTTCAAGTGGAGAATATAATTTCTGTCTCAGTCTTTGTTAATCTTTTCAATGTTTCAGCAGCAGTTAGATGTTTCTAAATACACTATTCAGTGGAAACTATCATTTATCTAAGGATGAAAATCTGTGTTGAAACAAAATATTCGGTACTGTTTAAACAAATGCAGTGGACCTTAGTAGCCATAAGATCTTTCTCTGACTGCTGTGCTCATAATTCAAATTTTCTTATCAGTTTGATGTTCAGTATTGCTGCCTCTGAATTATTTTTTCCTTCCCCCCCCCTTCCATCCATCATCTCTATCCTGCATTACCTATACAGATGAAAATGGCAAAGACCAAGGCATAAACATACGCCAGAAGGTAAAAGAAATGGTTGAATTTGCTCAAGATGATGATCGACTTCGGGAAGAGAGGAAGAAAGCAAAGAAGAACAAAGACAAATACATTGGGGTTTCTTCGGACAGTGTTGGAGGGTTCAGATACAGTGAGTACTAGGCTTTCTTGGTCAAGGATTGACAATCTCGACTTTTAACTTGGCTTAGATAACACAGATAACTTAATCAATTTCTAAGATGCTACTTTAGATGCTTTTTCTTTATATTTCTTTAACTGTCAGTGTTACTATTATAAAAGAAATCTTCCACATTTTCCCCCACGTACAAATTTAAAGGAATTACTTTAAAAATCTTTAAGTTAGTCTTTTTTTAGATAATATCTAACTAGAAACTTACACAAATGACATTACTGCATTGGCTTAGCCAAAACTTAGCTGTCTTGTTTTTATCCATAGGCAGTCTCATTGTGAAATGAATGCTGCTGTAGCAGAAGCAGATAAATAAATGCCCTTGTAAGTTAGGGTTTCTTAGTCTTTAATTAAAAAAAAAAAAATGATGATACTTTCCACCCACCACAGCACAATAATTGCTTCACCTACTCCTGCCAACCTCCTTTAGAACCATTGGTTAATTTGGATTAGGGCTTTTAGGGCAGTAATACTGTTTGGGTGAAACAATGTAGATATTATATGCCATTAGACTTTTTAGTTTCCCAAGTAATACTGTTTGGATACTTGAAAGATATCTGTGGATTATCTGTATGAATTCTGATGTCTGTCAGATCTGACTTTAAATGTATGCACCAAGTACCTTGTAAGTGGTGGAGCTTATATTTCAGGAGTTTACCAATACGGTTGTTACTGTCTCAGTTTATGTGTTTTTTAAAATCTTGTTTGATTAGTACTATAGGTCCCATGTGCTTTTCAAAGGAGGGCTCCCAGAGGTAATACTAAATTTACTTTGTGTAGACATACTAAGCTTGCATCTGGATGTCAGTTGCACAGCCCAGCAGACCCATATGCAGGCTGGAAATTTGGTGCACCAGTGCTCATCCCTAAATTCTAGGGAATTGCAGCTGCCAGTGAAGAGGTCATAGTTAACACCAGAAAGAAAGCTCTAAACTTTTTGTTTAAAAAAAAACCAAACCACAAACATTTAAAATATGTATATTATATATTTAAAAAAGATGTGTGTGAAGGCTCACTTGGTCATCTGCTCCCTCATAAAAAAATCAGAAAACCTGCCATCAGATTTTCAAGAATCAAAATTCTGAAAATTAAAGAATCCAGCCATCACGAATCTCAGCCATCATTGCACAAGGTGCTAGTCCTATATCCAGCTTGGGTCTGGTACTTGCAATAGGACCTTCATTACTAAGGTTCTTTATTTAAAAACATACACACACAAACCAAAAACACAAAATAAAAAAAGAACCATCCAAATGCTGTTGACAGGTAGTCTGATATACCCTTGCTTCTGGAAATAAATTCACCCGTTTTGCTGAGACGACTGATGTTCTTCATGTGTGCAATGAGTTCTGTCAAACTATTTGCATCTTCATCATAGTGTGTTTGTAAGATCTTGGCCTTAGAGGACGTAATGCCATCAGCTTGTCTTTGTTTAGAGAGGACACAATTTTCTGACAGCCTTGGTTAGATAAAGGCGCACAACCAGTGCTATGTTTTGCTTATCAAGTCCAAGTGTGCAGCTTCCTCCTTGCTCCCCAGTCCCTGCCATAACGTGTAGCAGGGGTCTGAGCTTGAACTGGCTTTTATGTCTGATGTATCCTGGCATGTCGTCCATGATCCAGCTGTCAGTCTTGAGATGTTTATCTGTGTTTTCTTTGGCCTGAGTAAATCCTGGGCTGCTTTTATTAAGGGATGAGTCCCAAAGTCACAATGGCACAAGGCTGTGGTTTGCTAGAGTCAGTGACTTCTTCAAGAGACGGGTTTGGTATAAGATCTGAGTAGTAACTGTGCAGGATGTAAACTTCACCTGTCCCTCTCTGGTGCTATGTATGTTTTTCACTCTTCTTCACTGTGAGCCTTAAAATTAGATTTGCGCTCTCCTGTTTTTGACAGGTTGCTTCTCTGTGTTCCTCTGTTCTCCCTTTTTCCTCATATGCAGAGTAGTTGAAAATCTCTATCTCCATGCCAGGATATGTCTTGTTTTATAAGATTCTCTTAGGCTTTTGCTACCTGCTTGGAATTCTGGTGATTCTCTTTTTAGGAAATACTTATGAGTCACCGCATTTGTACTTTAAGTACATGTCCCTCCGTTCTTTCACTGAGCTTATCTTTTGACTTGCTCTATACAGAGTCGTGATCTATCCCTGTATGCTGGGTAGAAGTCTTTCTCCATATGCTCTTTAGTTATCATTCAAGTTTTCTCATTTAAAGGACTATCCTTTGTCTTGTATTTCATTTTTATGGTAAAGGATTTGTAATTATCCCTTCATTTGTTGAGTAAAGTTAAAAAAAATCTTTCCAGGAGCACAAAACAAACTTTTTCCCAGGTCAGACTTCTAATCTAAAAGATTCTAGTTAAATATAAAATGCTGCTTTTTTCAGAGTTTTCCTTAGTTCTTTTTGTCCTGAAAATACTGAGCTCTCGGAGTTTTTTTATTTATTTTAAAATTCCTATCACACAAGGAAACCTTCTAAAGGAATCTACATTAAAATGCTTGCGAGCCTGACATAAACTGAAATAAGGCCGTTTTATTCTCCTGCAAAAATTTAACAGTAGTACCTTTTAGCAATTTCTCCTTTTTCAGTGATAAAGATCTCACTGAGTATCTCGCTGACTTGTAACAGGTTCTCTACTTTGAAAAAGTTTGTCCATCCTTTATGGATCTAAACAAATATCATTGGAGACTTGCGCTTACCTCTTCAGTAAGAAAATACATCCTCTGGTATATGATATTATCAGACAGATATAACTCAGATTTTGCAGCTTGTAGTGCTGGAATCCATCATTTTCTTTTTATTAAAAATGGCTTAATTGAATACATCTTGAACATTACCTGAGCTACAATATAACTTGTATGTAACTTGAAGTAATGAATTTTTCACCATTCTTCCTTTCTGCTCCTCAGTTTTACTCAGCTTAAGTAAAAAAATGTAACTAGTGTTTCACATTTTTCAGTAGTACAAAAAAAAGTCGTTTCATGTGTGTGATGGCCCAAAATAGAAAATGTTTGCCTAAAAATTTTGTCTAGAAACTGAGCTATATTGGGTTGTTTTATATACCTGTATTTTCAGCAGAAGGTCTGATATAAGATCACAATACAAGTTAGTAAAGTGTGCTGTGCTTTTGGTAGTTGAGTCTTCGTTAAAATACAAGTGGTGTTTTTTCTTTTAAATTAAACTCAGGTTGGCTGGGTATGTATAAATAAACCCAGGCTTAGGTTTTTTAAACTTTCTTAACGAGATTGTACAGCAAATGTATTTATTTCAAGTAAAACTGTCAACTGTTCGTAAGCTAAGATACAAGTATGGAGGTCTTGAATACTTGATTAGAAAAAAAATGGTTTTGATTTCTTGATAATAGTGTTTAGTAAAGATGTACAGGGTACTTAGTGGCTGCTGAAAAGGTGTGTTGCTTTACTGCCTCTTCTTTTTTCATCTCTCTAAAAGGTTTATTTAATCACAGAGTGTGGAAAAGAAAG
This sequence comes from Gymnogyps californianus, assembly GCF_018139145.2. Taxonomy (NCBI): domain Eukaryota; kingdom Metazoa; phylum Chordata; class Aves; order Accipitriformes; family Cathartidae; genus Gymnogyps; species Gymnogyps californianus. The sequence continues at coordinate 12,758,858 of NC_059484.1, forward strand.
AACAGAAAGTTATCATGCATTGCACACTTATGTCTTTCAATGTTTTGGTAGTACGCTTTTATGTGTTCATGAATGTCAATGTATAAAAAAACCCCAGAACTATTTACCTCTGAGCACACAGCTTGGCCAAGAATGGAATATCATGCATTAAGTGACTGTTACAAAACTGGCACGTCCCATTTTTGATAAGCTGCTTATGCAGCCAGGGTTGATTGTGCCTCTTGTGCTTCTCCAGCAGAGTCCAACAGTATCCTGATGTGCTGTGCTGTGCAGTGCATTAAGATTGTGTCGTCGTCATAAACAAAAGTCTTTGAATCTGCATTCCTGCCACTTAATGATTGGCATTACATGCTGTGCCTTGCTGTAATAGTGTTGATTCAGCACTGTGGGAGCTTTCACTTTGCTTTGGAAACTTTTAACGTTTATGTATGTAGGGCAGGGGGGCTTGAGAGTGATTCCAGAAAGACCACAGGCTTTTTTTTTTTTCCTGTTATCTTTAGTATTTATTATCTTAATGCCTTACACAGGTGAAAGATACGATCCTGAGCCCAAGTCAAAATGGGATGAAGAATGGGATAAAAAACCAGCTTTTCCATTCAGCGATAAGTTAGGTGAGCTAAGCGACAAAATTGGAAGCACGATCGATGATACCATCAGCAAGTTCCGAAGGAAAGATAGAGAAGACTCTCCAGAAAGGTGCAGGTATTAGAGTTATTTTAACGTGAATTTATTCTGTGAAATTGCTATTATAAAGCTCTTTGCTGATTATTAGTTACAATACTCTGCCATTCTTTTTGTCTGTATGGAAGCATGTTTGGGTTCAATAACTGCTTCCTGGACTTCTTATGCAGCTCTTACTGGCCTTGGGGAATAATGTAGCTCTGTCAATAGTTAACTGCTCTTGCCTGCCTTCCATTACTGCCCCTGGCATAGATAGCTGCTGGCAGAGCAGGGAATTTGGCTGAAATTTCCTAAGCTTTTCCTTGTCTCAGCAATTCGGTGGTCTTCCTTGCGCCAGTATACTGGAGGCTGTCATTTAATGCTACAGTTACTCTGGATGCTGAAGTGCCAAAGAAGAGGGAGATGTAAAATTGCCTAGACCTATCTTGACACAGTGCTTCTTCCCTGAGCTGATCTCAGGAAGAACAGACTGCAGGTAACTTATTTAAAAAAAAAAAAAAAAAAAAAAAAAAAAATTGACATTTTTAGAATTTTTTTTAGTTGAACCTTCTCAAGAAACTTGTTGTATTTTACATCAGGCCATTAAATTTTTTCAGTAAGGAAGAAAACCCACCCTGCTTTGCCTGCAGAAAGAACTTCACATACATCACACTTCAACAGGTGCATTGAATTTTATTATCTGGAGATCAAATTCATACTTAACAGAATCTGAAATTGCTGTAGAGAAAGTGCTCAAGTATACTGAAATAATTCCCTTTTGGGAAACAACTTAAAATTCAAATTTGCACTGAGATTTGATTAATATTTTTTACAGGAATATCTTCGGATACAGTCACACACACTTTTATATATATATATGCATAAAAATACACATGCACATGCACACATGTGTATATATTACAAAATTCAAGCAGTTTTGCACGGAAACAAAAAATAATTATAATGGTAGCTTTTCTGAGAAAAAGGCAGTATGGTCTTCTTGCTAGGGCATTAATAAATCATAAAACTGGTGTTCTTTGCACACATCAGAGTTCCCTCTTAGAACTTACTATCAATAGACTACAAAGAGAAGAGATCAGAAGAAAAGTAAACAATTTCAAATTTAACAATGATATATTGCTGTGTGCTTTTCTGTACTTACCTTTCAAAAGCAACTTGTCACATGACGTCTGTAAAGCTCACTATCCACATTTCATGTAGAGGATGTACAGTAAACATTTTTTAATCTTATTTCCTTTGCTTTATTTCTGAATGGCTCCTGGTCTCTTACATGTGCTGGGATAAAGTCTGGAACCTTCCAGTGTTTTAGACAGTCCTTTCTGCAGTCTAATCTTTATAAAAAGCAGCTTATTTTGAGGACTTCTCCACTGTACATCTCTGCTCCAGGTTACACTGATCTTTTTTCTCTGGCTAGTATTACGTTTTTCACTTTTGTTTTGCTCTTGTAACCCTTGTCCCTTCTTTTTTATTTTTCTTCCATTTTTTGGTAAATGTCAGGTGCGGTATTTGTCTTGAAACTTATGGAAGTAATAAACTCAGGACTTGAAATAAAAGGAGGATTTTTTGGGGGATATACATGAGCAGAAACAATTCTGTGGTTGCAGGTTATCCTGCCATAAGAAGGTATCCAGGTTGCAGCAGTATGGCTTCTCTAACATTGCTTCGGCTACCAGCCTGAAACTTACTTTTGATTTCTCTTGGCATGGTGATTAGACAACATGGAAGGTATTTTATCAGTGTTGAAATGAAGGGGTTTCTTTCTACAGAAGGCATCAAAGGATCTAAGAAGATTGAACTCAAGGTTACAGAATGTCTGTCTATTTATACTTAAAGATACTGTAAATACAAATCTTATAATTCATGTTGTATTAACAGAATACTGTATTTTGTATGAAGTTAAATATTGAAACTGAAACATGAAATTTTAATTATTGTGTGATTTAAGCTCACAACAACATAACTCTCTTGTAAATGCTTCATGAAATCCATGCATTTCTGTGTTTTCACACTTCAGCAATTTTTTTTCTAAAAACACAAAAGAAGCCTCCAAAAATTTACTAGTTTATGTGTAGCCTGCTGCTATATAATAACATTGAATTAAGTTGCCATTTCCCTTGGAAAAGTGACTAAATGGTGATATTCGCTGAGCTGGCAAATCTGCTGTTGTATGTTCTGTTGTTTCTATCTTAATAGCTTTTTAAATCAGTATTACTTTAGTACTGTAAAGCTGAAAGGTCTTGAAGCACAAAGAATAAATGTGACTTACACATCTTCACAGTGGTTAATGGATTTTGGATGACACAGTCTTCACCTCCAATATACATAACCAGAAGAACTCGGCCAAAATTCTGGATTTCTGACTCTACTTGCAAAGCTAGTAGTTTGCATAGAAGGAAAAAAAAAATGCTTGAAGTAACCGTGCGATATAGCTGGCTTGAGTTTACAGTAGATTTCAGTTGAACTGCAGTTCACACAGCTAACTCTGGAGAAGCCTAGTCTGCTTCTTTTTCTTTAGAAGAAAAATGTTAGTACTGCTGTGGGGGAATTGGATTATCCCCTTGGAAGTAGAGAAGACAAGAAACAATACCCCATGGGGTGGGAAAACCTCCATTTTTCTTTCATAGTTCTTGTTAGTTCTTAGGTCTTAGGCAAATAAACCAATTGCTGCTCTGAGTCTAGCCTTGTATGCTGAAGTTCTATGTTCTAAATTACTTGCAGATATACAGAGGTGGTTCTGAAACACTACACTTTTTTCATAAGAATTCTTAAAACTCTGTCAATCCTTGTTTCTCCAGTATTCAGAAAGGTTGATGCAGGTAACAGAAAGGAAGCAAAACTTAGTACACCTGTAAAAGGATGCAACAGCCGTGTTTAAAGGCAACTTCCATGTAAAGGATTACTTCTGTAGTAGGGTGTAATTCAGATAGTCTTAAAGTATCAGTAAACTATTTTTATTGCCTTAAAGAATGTTCAAAAAAACCCCACACCACGAAAACCTTAAGGCAAAGAAAAAGAGCATGTATCCATACTTTGATTTCTGGAAGTTGCAACCATGTACTTCCTTTGCAGAAGTTTTTTTAATTATTTGGTACGATGCCAGCTATAATTTTTATTTTTAAGTTAGTTCCGCAATTCTCAAATGAAGCACCGCAATTGTACTATTCTGAGCACAGTAAACACACTTAAAGGGAACATTAATCTGTAATATTTTGTTGTTGTTGTTAATGTGACCATTAAAGAAAAATAAAAAACAGATCTCCTGAGACATTTTGGAAGCAGTACAGGTTGTCATAGAAAATTAAGCATTGTAATATTTGTCCTGCTTTCTGGCATATATGTTTAATTTCTTTTCTCAAAAGCTTTTAGACGTTTATTTTGCTGTAGATCACCAAAGACTCACTTTTTTTTTTTCATTCTTACATTAGTGAGATTGATCCCTACCAGTTCTGTAGCAATAGCGCCATTGATCAGACTTTAATCGTTGTTAATCACTTCTTCAACCCACAGAATGCGTATATGGACCACGCAGACTCTGTAGTGATGACAAGAAATATATTGCAGCAGGTTTTAAGGGACTGAGCCCTAGTTGTGATTGTCCTGGTCTTCGATACTTTCAACATGCATCTAAAAGGCAACATCATCCACACTCCTCCGAGGCTTTTAAGATGGATGTACTATGTATACCATGCTAATGTGCAGATCAGTCTTCTCTGGGGGCTTGTGTTAAAATCCTGATGTCACAAATGAAAATGTGGTTAGTGGTCCCCTCTGATGTATTTGTGCATGTAGGTAGGCGATCTGCAGAAATCCAGAACTGGAACAGTAGGCCTGTTGCAAGTCAGGGCTGAAGTGCCTTGGAAGGATAAGGTTAGGTGATGCTCACTTGTCTGTGTAAGGGTGGCTCAAGCAAATGCCAGTAGTCGCGAGGTTGGCCAGCAGCTATGATATTTTTCTTTTAAAAATAAAATAAAAAAAGGGAGTGAGCATTTATATTGACTGATGTTAATGAATTGAGCCATCCCCAGTGGTGAGGAGGTAATATGCATAGAGGAAATGACACATGCAATGTATTCGAAAAAGCCCACTATTGTTAACGGAGAACAAAGGCTACCCTCCAGAGTATATTGCAGTTACTGTCATATTCCCACTGACAAAGGGACAGCCTTTCTTAAATTTTGCAGTTTTAGTATTCTAGTGCATTATATTAAAATATAAAAACCTTCCACTTTCAACTGTGTTGCTAAGGGAATTACTATTTCAAAATACGTTTCAATATATTTAAGCTTTCTCTACAGCAATTTTCACTGTTATGTACAAATCTTATCTTGATGATAACAGGCAACATGACTGTTGGTGGGGGGCAATTGGTTTGTTTGTGAAAGACTTAAAATATAAAAGTAGAAAATGTAACAGATTAAACAAATATTACGCAGTGGCATCAAAAAAGTTTTTGCCTAAAATGGTGACACTTTTTTCTTTTACATTTTAAGAAAAAACGTGTGTTCTCTGATAGAAAATGAATAGTGTCATTGCATTGCATAATTCTGTAAACATTCTTTTTCCACAAACATTTTAAAGAATATAAAAGCCTGTTTCTCTGGAAGGGGGAATGAGTTGAAATAGGAATGGAATTCTTGAAGTCTGAAAGATAGTACCTGTATTTGGTTCACTGCTTTCTGTCTCTTGGTGTAAGTACTGAGCAGACCTGCCAACTTAACTTTTTGTTGCTGAGGTGTTACATAATGCGTGGAGGAGTTCCTGTCAGAAGGTAATTAAATGTGCTGCATTTAAACACTGATTTCCTATTATCCTCTGCCGTGGACTTGCAGTTACTGTTTAACAAAATAACTTGCTTTTCTTCATCACTTCTGTTCAATAGGTGCAATGCTGTGTTATGTAGATGTATTATGTAAGGGTAAAACATTTCTTTTCTTAAATGTAGTAAGAAGCAGCATTTTTATTATGAACCATCACTACAAGGATCTACAGTAACCAAAACTCTTGTGACTTAAGCCAAATGTCCGCTTAAGTCCATCATGAATGGTATTCTATCGGTTTTGGTTTTCTAGTGACAGCGATGAGGAAAAATCAAGAAGAGGTAAATCTCCCAAAGCTGAATTTAAAGACGAAGAGGAGACTGTGACAACGAAACACATTCATATTACACAAGCTACAGAAACTACCACCACCAGACACAAACGCACAGCAAATCCTTCAAAAACCATTGACTTGGGAGCAGCAGCGCATTATACAGGGGATAAAGCAAGTCCAGAACAGAATGTTGCTGCTCATACTGCACAGCCAACAGCAAAGGTGAGACAGCGGAGCACAATAAAACATGACTTTGGAAACAGTTTTCTTCTAACCTCTGAGACAATTTCTAGTTTAGGGTAGAATTTTTGTTTTGCAGCCTTCAGGGGAACTATTTTATCAAAAATGTTTACTTGGGGTTTTCAAAGGCAGTGGAACAGTTTAATTACAGAATGCCTTTTTGTGTGATTGCTTTAAGATGTAGAATTTTTTAAATGTAGTCATTACCATGTTTTACTCTCTTCAGGAAAGCGAAGATAAAATCTTATCCTGAAGTGTGAAGGATTCTCTGAACCTGCACACTTACTGATAAGTTATCAAGTTCTTCAGTTATCAGAAAAAAACCTGAGCCACTAGCTGTTCACTATTTGATTTGAAATTTAGCCAGGTTCCAGTGATTGTTGGCTTCAAAGACAAATCTGCCATCTCTCCAAAACAAAACAAAGCACCCAAAAAACCCCAGAAAACTTCTCAATGTCATTTAAGGTGAGTGATGATATCATGAGATGAGATCTATTGCGTGATTTCTTCTTCAGGCTTCTGTACCCTCTGGCAGCAAGTCGTCTAATGACCTGGTTGATCTGTTGTTTGATGGAGCTAGCCAGCCAGTTTCAACAGGTAGGCACATATTGGTTTTATTTTCTTAATGCGTATGTTGAACCATTTCTGAGGATAAGCTTTTTTGTTGTTATATAGACAGAGTAGTAGATAAATTGAGAAACGAATACTCAAAAAATTTAGGGCTGCCTAGAACCTTTAGTAGCAAGGTACTGTATATGCTATTGCATGGGACTAATAAATGTTAGCAGCACAAAGATTAACTGCCAGATCAATCTGTCAGAAACTGTGTTTGTAATGCAGTTATTTATAACTAACTCTAAAAGCAAGTGCAATCCATTCACATTCAAGCATTTCTTATAGTGCAATTCAAAGGCTAGTCAGCTGGAGCTGGATGATCTTCATATAAGCTTTCATGTAAAGTATATGGCAAACTTGTTTCTTTATCTTATTTTGTCTTGGCACTTGGTTGATCCCAACCTATATGCCAAACCTAATACCAAAAAGAAATTGCTACCTAAAAGTAAAATTATTCACTGTAAACCATGTCCCTTCACTCTCTAAATGTGCAGTTGAATTTTAACCTTCATATGGACTTACCCTTATGCTCTCAAAATGCAGTTTCTTCTTAGAAGTGTGTTAAATTTCAGTGCATTGCATACAGGATGGATAGGAGTTCAGGGGTTTGGTGGTTTGCTTTTCAAAACCTAAAACTTTAAAGACTTGTTATTGTGCTTAGGTTCTTAATATTGACAGTTTTGATTGTGGCTAGCACAGAATAGAAAAAGGACTTCCATGCTCTTGTGGTCTAATGGCACAGTTGGGAGAGAGTTAACTGTGGGCGGATTTTTTGTTTAAAGATCACTTTGAACAGCAAATAAAATATGAGCATGTGTCTCTTTCATAGACAGAAACCTTTCATGTAACTCTTCTCCATTACAAATAAGCAACTTCTATTATGGGACCGTATTCACATTGTTTGTAGAAGTGTATGTGTGTATCTTGGGGATGACAGATACTCAGCTGCAGTCTTTCTTTTAAAGACTATGTAAAATCACAGAGACTGTACCAAAAAATGGCAGTCCAGAGTGGCTGGAGGCCCACATGTGTGGCAAGGTGGCTGCATTCATGCATATGTAAAGACTACTCTAACTCACTTCTGTCTGAAGTTATGCCACTTCTGGGTGTATTGTAGTGGGAACCCCTGTAATATGTCACACTAGGTATTTTTATTGTAATGTACGAGCAAAGCCAGTGTTATGAGCACTCTGTGTGACACAGTTCCTTTCATCACTAGGCTACCAAAATGCTACCTCTGTAAGTGTTTAATAGAATATAAAATACATCAGAGCTCTATTGGAGAGGAGGGAAATTGTCATGGTAATTTAGTATCAGAGATCTGTCTCGATCTTTTCTTTCTTACTTGTGGTCGATCTTTAAAACTTTATTCACTTTTATTTTTGGGAAAGTAGATAAAGTTTGTATGTCTGTTCTGAAACGTGTTAATTCCTAATGGTTAAGAAATAAAATCATTTCATGCACCTGTTCTTTTAAGCACAAATGCCCCCAAATTTAAGGAACAACTTATTTTGTGTTATTTTCTATTTTATTAACTTCATATACAAAGGTGTTCATTGTACATTGGAGTTACCACAGTTCGTGGAGTTTTAAGATCCTGGATCAGAACCACTACCCCAAATCAATACTGAAGTTTCTCCTATCCAATTCTTATGGGAAAAGAGATTAGAGCCTTTTTTGGTTTTAGTTATGTACATGTGTATGTTTTTATTTTTATGTGTAAAAATAAAATCACATTGAGAATAAATGTTTCCACTGCAAAGTGAGCCTTCCCATATTTCAGACAGAGCTATGGCAGCTTCCATATTACAGTGTATTTGAATCTTTCATCGGTTTGGTTCTTTGCTGTAGTAAGCCTTTTTTCTTTTTGCCTTTTTTCTTCTTTTTCCAAAGCAGCATTTAGAAATGGTGTTGAGAAGAGGCATATTACCAGCTGGTCCTGCTAAATAACCTCTTTGCTGACCTGGGAAGGCAGATGGAAAGGGTTCATTTGTAGTGACAGATCTCGCATGGGAATCTTTGAGGATAGCTCATGTTGAGAAGATTAGCACTGTCCTTCACGTGCAGGTCACTTGTTATGACCACTGTTCCTTGCAGCACAGGGTGTGGGAACATTTCCAGTGTCATGCAAGACACAGGGAAAGGGTCAAATGCAGCCTTTGATCTGTCCTGTGAAGGAACTGGTAGGGAAGTCATGTGAATTCAGGGAACTCAGAATTTGCTTATCTATGTATTTTCAGGTGCAGAGATGTGGAAGAAGGTTGGTGAGGCTTGGGGGGTTACATGTTACTGAAGCAACACAATTTGTACGTGAGGGGGATGGTTGGTTGCCATAAAGGAGCAATCTGTTTGAGAAGACGTAGAATCTGTGGTTAGACCTGCTGGAAGTAATTTTTTGGTGTTACGGGAGATGAGGTTCTTTAATCTTAGCTGATGGTACCTTTCTTTAGAGAGTTACTGCATTCAGCTTAAGCTCTGCCAGCTTTCTCTGGAACTCAATTTCATTTCAAAATGGGCAATATAGGTGGAGGAAAAGTTGACCTGACTGAAAATGTTAAGGGGTTCTTTTGGGTTTGAACCTGGTTCTGTTTTTAAAATTAAATTAATCCCTAAATACTTTGTCAAACAGCCCAGGGATAATAGGCGTAGCATGAGAGCATTGATTTTTTTGAGGATGTGGTTGAGAGTATGTCATCTGTGTTGCTCATTCTGCATATAAACTCTCAAAGCATTAACCTGTTCTGAACTCTGTAAGGACACGTGATGAAAAAAAATATTTTAAAATGTTCATTGCAGTAGGCAGAGTAAACATGATCAGAACAGTTTTTTAGCTTGATACTTCACTGACTCATCTTACCCTTTTTCATTCTCAAGTTGCAGTCAGTGTAAAACTTGTATACAAACATATCTAAGATGCGTATTAGATTACTTCAGAATTTGAAGAAATTTCTTAACTGTGTGTGAAATCTTCTCCCTCTTGAAAAGGTGGTAAAAGGATTTCAGTAGTGCTATATTCCTGAAAATTCAGAGAGACCATCCTTGCATTCCCTTCTCATGTTTTATATCATATGCTACGCGCTCAGCAAGAAAAGACATTTCCCCTTGGAAGAACAGTTGCCTTCCTGGCAATGTCTACAGTAAAATAACATTAAAAAGAAATACAAGTACACATGTATTAGAAAATGAATGGTTCCTTTTATTACTGCTAGCCATTTATTAAAAAGGAGATGGTTCTAGTTTAATTAACCCAGTTGAGAGTAGCAGATGGGGCAGAATGTCTTGCAGCGATAAGACAATTCAGAAATGGCACCAGATGTAGGAAGCTGTCCCTGGTGGTGTTTGAGTGCAGCACAGATGTTCCAGTCCCACCTGGCTAGTTTCTAAGCACTGCAGGCTAAGCAGCTGTGATGTAACCTATATAATGTACGCATAACACTAAAAGCAAAATAATTGAACTGCTGCAGCTTCTTCTAAGGGTGGGACTGCTTGGAGGTGAAATCTTTGAGGACAAACAAATCAGGCCAACTTCTTAGCTTTCTCAGGTCAGTGGAATACCTACTTAAAAGCAGTATCTATGACAATTGGATGATTTTTTCCTAAACAGTGTTTTGTTGTTTATTTAAAAAAAAAAAAAAAAAGCAGCTTTCCAATATGGTTCTTAAATCTTTCTTCTGTTTTTATACCTTGGCTGTATTTTTTTTAGTGAAAAATTGTTACTATGCTGTATTCAGAAGTTACTAATTTATATGCTGTATACAAACGTCTGGTTGGAAAACTTAATGTTCCTGCTGTAGAAAGAAAGCAAACTTATAAAAAAATGAACACAAATGCAAGCTCTGTCCTTGAAATCCCAATTCAAGATCATTGCAGAATCATTCATGCTTTAAGTAACACAAAAACTAAATATAAGGAGACACGTAATTTTTCATAGTAAGCATAATAAATCAACTTTTATACAATAAGAATGTTTGGCTTTTATATATTACGCTTCCAAAGCTTTAATTTTACAGACTGCCAAACTAGTAGCATCCCTCGCTAGTTAAAAACTTGTTAACCTTTTTAATCTCTCTAAATTTATTTTTAGAAATAGCAAAAACTTGCATCTTTTAGTTCTTCCCTAGGAAAACAAAATTGCAAGATCTGCAAGGCAGTTGGAAATAATTAGTTTATTGTTGCTCAGGCTTGTATAAATATAGCATGTTGATGAACAGGAAAAACAGTGCCGACTTAGGGAGCAGAATCAATAAATCTATCTTGACAAATACAGAACAGCTTTTCTTCATAAATCCCGCATGCAGTTGTTGTACTGGATCTTTACACAATCCTGTAACAGCATTTGGCTTCCTTCTGTTTCTAGGTGGATCAACTGACCCATTTGGAGGATTTGCTGATTTTAGTTCAGCTGCTGCTTCAGCAAGTTTCCCATCATCGCAAGGTAGGATTAATTTACAGATTGAAATGCTGTTTAAGGGCAGAAAGAGGGAAAGAGATGCCACATGGCATTATTGAAAGTCACTTCCCTTTCCAGGGCAAACTGTGTTTATGTAACTGGACCACAAGTGCTATATTGAGTAAGGAAGATATCTACTGTATGGCACAGCATGTGTCTCATTGGACCTGAAACTTTTCATGAACTTTATTTCAGAAAAATGTTAGTAGGAGTTAGAAATATATCCCTGTTCATCTAATAATATAGTATAAGTATATAATAAGACTTAAAACATAGCTCCAAGTCTAATTTTGAAATGTACTGAAATAAGATCTGACTTCTGGAGTGGAAAAGTAAAACCTGAAATAAACAAGCATGGGTCTAAATGCTGGCTGAAGAGTGTTCACTAAACAATTAAAAAAAGAGCCCAGCGCATCCCACTTTTGCAGTTGTGGGCAAGGAGCTATATTAATTGGAGTTCTACAGTGATGAATGCTTCAAGATGACAGTATTTGTGTTTCAAAAATGATTGGAAAATTGGCTGTAGTGATAGGACCATTCACATTATTAATCATCATAGTCTTCCCAGTGGTTTATGTAAGGTTATTCAACTATTTTATTTGCAATAAAAACCAGTCATTTTTCTAATACTTCAAGTAACAGTTTGCAAGTTTTTCAGATACAGGTAGGTATTAATTAATTTAAAAAAAGAAGTTAACTGCTCTGGTGGGATAAAAAGACTTGCATGAAGTGCTTGATAGTCTGGTTTGCTTGCTTGTGATAATGCTGTGAACTGAAAAGTTGTTAGAAGGGTTTTACGCTGCTGTTTATAGTTTCCAGACATGTGCAGAGGGTTCAGATCAGTCTTAAGAACTTTAATGTTATGGGCAGGACAGTAAATTAAATGGGTAAGTTGAACAAAACCAGAAGACGGGATCATGTTCAATGGAAAATAGCAGCCCACCTGTGCTAGAAAAATAAGAGTCCCTAAAGATGTCCTCGGCTCCCACCTTTCTGCTACGATTTTAAAAAAAAAAAAAAAGTTTGTAATTGTTTAGACACACAATTATGTTGGCCTTGTCAGATGGCATAACGAGGGGAGTCTGAGACAGGCTATTTCCACAGCTTCCGATGATATCTGGGTTACTACTGGAAGGCCTGGTATGTTGGAGGGGGATTTAGTCAAGTTATGTTTTCCATACACAGTACAACCTCGCCGATGGCTTTTGAAGTTGCATATATGCATTTGTGGGATGAAGCTGACCAACACTTTATTTTAACAAAATGTTATTTAGCCAAGCTACAGTCTTTTTCCCTTTTAGGAGAAGCCTATTAAATGATCTAGATATCTAGATCTTACTTAAGTCAGGCATGAATGTGTCCCTGCCAATCACAAGAGCAAGATTTTAGTAATGCTTGTTGGGACAGCACTCAGTTTTGCCCTTGCCTGGTTGCATGGCATGCAGTTTAGAGCTGTCGTGTCTATACGGTTGGCCTAGTGCATGGGCAGTCATTTTGCATGCAAACATACAAGCCATTACATAGACATGGCCACCATCTGAAAAACGTTTCCCTTAAAATTGGACTGGAAAAAAAAAAATGCTGGGAAGCCACCTAAAGCAATCAGCTTCCTTTTGGTGGAGTGTTTGTGGGAGCCTACAGTGCTACCCAGACAGGACAGTGCTGCAAACAAACATGGAGTGGAGGGAGCTGGCTGGCTATCTTTTGTGAAGTTAATTTGGGCAGTAATGGTGGTGACTGGGGGTTCTCAGCCAGAGTGCAGGATTAAGTCCAAAATGAGAAAAGAATAGCAAAGAGGTTGATCAGCAAATCTACCTGCGAGCCAGCTTTTAGTCAGCATGTTTATATCTCTTCCTTTATTTTGCTGTGTTAGGAAAGCTGTACTGGGCTTGGATTAGTTAATACACCTTTAATTTGCTTGGCAGGGAAGAACTGCTCTCATTTTTTTACAGGCTTTCTTAGTCAAAACCAAGTTGTTTTGCAAACACAAAGCTGCCTACTATGCAAATAATTTCTGTGTTAATACAGTCTAAATTGATACAATCCTTTATCTGCATTAACATGATTAATCTATTCCAATCACCATTATGCAAGGGACAAGGAGTCATGTGAAATGATTAATCATTCCTGAACAGCATAAGCCCCTCTAGAAATCTTTTCCTTCTTGATTAATCATCTTTGAAGTTCTACTGAAGGGGCAAAACCTTATCCCTTTTACCCCCATTTCCATTATTGGTGCTCAGTGCACAGGTCTGAACGTAGAAGGAGCACACTCAGCATTTACTTATCTATCAGGAATATTTAAAGTAGGTTTTAATTTTTAATATGTAATACTAATTGAAACATTCCAATATAGCCCCTCTTTGTGAGGGAGATCAAAGCCAATGTTCTAGTAAGGCCCTAAGCTAATGAATATTAGTCTACTTTGTGCACTGAAGTTGTTGGCATACTTTGATTTTGTGAACAGATTTATGCTCCTACTATTTTTAAAATTCTAATATATAGGTAAAGATAAAGATGACTAAAGGTTGAAGGTGTATGTTGATAAATATTTACGTGGGGTGTAAAAGACTACTGCAGTTACCTTTTGAGTGGGTAGAATACAGTTGTAGAAAATTGCTATGAATGGCCATTATAGAACTAGCCGTTGTATAGGTTAGGAAGTGGGAACAGGCACTAGATTCATCTATGCCAGCTTTACGTGTTTGAGTCTTCATCCGCTCATCTAAAGAAATTCAAGGGATGATTTAACTGTTCATTAGAACTCAAAGTTCATTTCATATGGCAATGACATTGCCTGTGACTTAGCTGAAGTGCCAAAAGTATACCAGTGACATAATCAAAAAGCTGACCTGTACAATGGCCCAAACTTGGAACACGATTCACTATGTAGCAATGAGCTGTTTAAATGGCGTTGCTTTATTTTTAGCATCTGCTGTAGATGTTTTTGTAAGCTTTTCTTCCCCTATCACTCCTGTGAAGTAACCCTTTTCTTGTTAATAGTAAAACATGTGTTTCTAAGGGAGATAACATCTCCTCCCATTTGACTCAAAGGTTGTGACATATTCTCAGTTCACTGGTTTGTGTCTCTGGACATCTGCGATCCTGAAATAGGTACCCTTGCAGTTGTCTACAAGCAGCTTATACTCTTAGGCTCTTCACAGTAAGATAGAGAGCTGTAAGTTGCTGTGTTTTGATTTAAATGCTTGTCTACAAAAACCCTGGTATATTGAAATGAAACAAAGTTTAAGTGATGAACTAAGAGTTCAGCAAAGCTTCTGCTGAGAGAATTGCTAGATCCAAGACTGAATTTCTGCTTCGAGCCAAGGCATTTAGTTCAGGAATCAAATTTAGAAAACGTAATGTGTTTTACATGAGCACTTCATGGGATGGGAAGAAATTATTCCTTATCACCTCAAATAAGAATTCCCTGGCAACCTGCTTTCAAAGTTGTGGGTTTTATTCCCCTCAGCATTGTTTTATACAAAGAGCTACTAATTGTATAAACCAAATTTTGAAATAGTTGTCTTTGTTTTATCATGATGGAATTTGCTTTATCAAGTGGCTCATTCCTGACAACTGTTCTCTCAGCAAATACCAGAGTGCAGAGATAAAAAGTTCTAGGTGTTGTTTTGACCAGAGCCTCCAATCTACCCCTGAGTTATCTTTCAGTCGTACTTCAACTAAAGAAAGCCCGTCCCTACTTGTCTTGCATCCACAGGTGACATGTTATCAAACATCCTTCCACTTTCTGTGCATGGGTGTTTCATATTTCCTTTGCTACCTTGTTAAAATTGTTGGAATATTCATGAGAGCGAATGATGTCCAGATGGAGGTTCTACCTGCAGATGTTAATCTGGACGGACACAGATCAGCTCTCATTTGTTTCAGTTCATGGAATATGGCATTTGCTCAGTGCCTTTCTCTAAGTCTTCTGCCTTTCTTCTCTCTGTCTTCCTCCCGCACTGTTGCCTTTCCTTCAGGTACAGCAACAAGTGGAAATGGAGACTTTGGTGACTGGAGTGCCTTCAACCAAGCTTCTCCTTGTCCCAGTGCTTCATCTGGAGAGCTCTTCAGCAGCACGGCACAGCAGCCAGCTATAGAGCTCTTCAGTAGCTCACAGCCAGCTTCTGGCCAGCCTCCAACTGCTTCAAATTCTACTGATCTTTTTGATTTGATGGGCCCCTCTCAGACAACCATGACGTCTTCACAAAGTATGAATTTCTCTATGATGAGCTCCAATGCTGTGGGCATCAGTTTACCCATGTCAAGGTCACAGGTATGCTACTGTTTGTACAGTTTGCTAATGACCTTCCTCAATTAATCTTTTGCCTTCTCCTTAATCACAACACTGAAAATCAATCCATTCCACTCCTGGAATCCATACCTAGTCACTCAGATGTTGTGATCAGCATTTTGTAAGAAAGTTTTGTCCAAAAATTTGAGTAGCCTCCTAAAAAGAAAAGGTGTCAAATGTTCTTGAAAAGCCTCCTTTTATAATCTAGTCTTCTCTGAGATGGTGTTCGTTGTTCTATGAAGTGTTGCTGCTTTGTTGGGGGAGACAAGGTTGATGATATTTTAAACCTTAAAGCCATCCTCCACAGAATGTTATAGGTTTCCAGCCTCAAGTAGATGGAGGTGAGGACCAGTCTGTTCTCCAAAACACAGAAGCGCCTGCTTCAGTAGAGAGTGTTTTTTGGAAACCATAACAGGTCAGCTTGGTGTTAGGAGGAAAAAATCAGTATGTTTTGAGTTCAAAACTTGACTGCAGATGATCACTGTCATTCCACATACTGATATGGGAGCTGGATGCTAGCTTACAAAATACTCTTTTAACCCATTCTAATGGCATAACGGCACATGGCAACACTGCTTTGGAAGAGCTGAAGTTCATAGCTAAAAATCTCACTGGCTTTTTACTGTCTTCTGTGGAAAAATTAAAACTTGTTGTTTAGTCCCGATTCCTATTGGTAAATTGTTTCAAGTGGATCCCAACAAACTTTTCTTTTTTAGCCTCTGCAAAGCATGAACACTATGATGCCGAAGCCTAACCCTCTTTATAATGCAAGCACAGAGATGGTCCAGAAGAATGCAAGCAAAACTCTACCCTCAACTTGGTCAGATCCCAGTGTAAATATCAGTTTGGACAATTTAGTACCTGGGATGCAGCCTTCCAAACCCCAGCAGCCATCCCTTAATACCATGATGCAGCAACAAAGTAAGTGATTATTGCACTGTTTTGCATGCACGCTGAGCCCTGTATGTGTTTAGCAGGTTGTCCTTGAGATGGAGTATTCTGTCAATTACTGTTTTCCTATGTTTAGTGATAATTGTTTCTTAAACTACTGCGATGCTTCTGACACAAGTGGTATTTTCTAAATGGAGACTGACGTGCTAGGAGGCTGGTATCTGTGCATGTTTTTACTGTAGAGTTTGCACCACTGCTGTATCTCGATTTCAGGCTTCCTAATCTCTAGAACTTCTACAGTATGCATAGTAGCATGTATTGTTGTAAAATGCTATTTAAAACTTTTATAAAAGTTTTCTGAGTCTTCACACAGAAAATAGGGAAATGAGCGAAATAGCTACATTTTTGGCCGTTGTATCTTTGTTCGCAGCAGTTACCACATAAGTTTCTTAAAATACATGAGCACCTTCAGTATCGGATTCTGATTAATGATTTTTCTATCCTGTTCTCTTTTTTGCAGATATGCAACAACCTATGAATGTCATGACTCAAAACTTTGCAGCCGTGAACCTCAGTCCTCAGCCTAACATGATGCCTGTTCGACCCCAGACAAGCCCGTTGATGGGAGGGCCCATTCCTGTGGGGATGGGAATGCCCAGTGTGATGTCAGGTACGATGGGAATGACCTCCATGGGACCCACGCCTATGATGAACCAGGGGATGATGGGAATAAACATGAACATGGGAGTGCCAGCTACAGGAATGGGTTTGACGGGCACAATAGGCATGGGGGTACCCAATATTGCTATGACCTCTCTGACTCCTGGGACTGTACAACCCAAGCAAGATGCCTTTGCAAATTTTGCCAATTTTAGCAAATAAAGATTGTAAAATAAATCAAATGAAATAAAAACAAAATAAATGGGCAGACTGAATGAAGGATTTTTAGCTGCACAAATATAGCTGGGGAAGGGATGGAAAACACCGATCAATAATTTTTTTTTTTCTTTATCAGTTAAAGTGTCTACATAAAGAACCAAAAGCTATTTTCTAAGTGTTGAAATAACTAGTGTTCAAATTCTGGCGAGGTGAAAGGTTGTTCTAAGGAATGTGTTAGATGATTTTGCAAAATAATTTGTATTGAGACCATCAAAAAACCTTTCCTACGTAGAAGAACCAATTTTAACTTTGGGACTTGATGGAAGACTGGAATGGGGGTTGGGTAAAAATGTTTGAATCTAATTTTATACTTTTCTTTTTTCTTGAAGAGCTTGACTTTCTTTTCCCCCTCTCCCTGATCGCTTTGTCATAATTGGATCATTCCTTTTACTACCACTGAGTCCACAATTGAAGTCACTCAAGTACTATGATCAGTTTTTTATAAGAATATATATTTTTGTCCAAAAATGGCTTACATATGTGATTATGGCTAATTCAAAGGGACCTGGAATGTATATATACTTTTGCTAATGTTCCAGCCACACTGCTATATTACCCAAATTTTTATTGTAAAAATCCTCTCTCAGCAATTTGGTGATCAACAGATTTTTGGGGTCTTAACATGCTTCTGTTGTTATAACTGATATCCAGCATAAGTCTGGGATAAGCTTTATCCAAGACTGCTGGAAGGTTTCCTTTCAGAAAACTCCAGAAAATGCACTTTCTTGCAGTTCTTTTACAGTGGCACTTAGCATCCTTTGTACCACCAATATCCCTATGGAGCCACTGGTTTAGGGCATCGGCAGCAGTCAAAAGGCAAAAATATCTATTTTTTGCATCATTACAAAAAAATAACAAGGTGGATTACACTTAAGTTATGTAAATCTATAACCCTACCTAATCCAACAGCATTGGATCTTAGCTTTTATACAACATTTGGTGATTCTTTTGTGTAAATATGGCATTAGCAGCTGTGGAATCCAATAGAGGAGTAAAAAAAATATATATATTAATAAAGGAAACCTGTAGCAGTCAAAGATTTTACTGAAAACAAAAGAATGAATTAAGGTTTTTGGAGTTTTTGTTTTTCCTTCTGTAATTCTGCATTTAAGTTCACATGAATCATGATTCTAGAATCTGGAATACAAAGACATTGTTATATTCACAAGCTGGGAATATTGTTAAGAATAAGCACTATACTATAGGTATGAAATTTATTGCCTCCCTTTTCTTATGTTGGATTTCTTTTTTATTATTAAATTGATAAAGCTTTGTTTCCATTGTATTCATAATGTTCTGTTATACATAACATTAAAATGTTCATTAAAATCAATGTTGGGCTGCTTTTCCTTTCATTCCATTTGACGTTTATGAGAGCATTTGGGAAAAAAAATAATTATAATTTGGGCAAAGTAATTTTTATAAATAATTTAAAATTGTTTAATGACTTCTTATCTGAAGCCTTTCCTATCTGGCTCTACTGTTAGGAATTAAAAATGAAGCAGGCAAGATATCCTGACCCGCTCCAGCCTTGCTAATGCTCCATCTACAACATTTCTAATTAGGCAGAAATTCATGTACTTCAGCTAAGTGGTAATGAAAAGTGATTCATTTGCTGAATAAGAGATGAGAGTGAGTGTAATTAGCTGACTGCGGTTTTTAATCTTTCAACAATTCAATGTGTTTAAATTAGTTTCAAAGAATAGGAGCTTTCAAGTGTTGTTACATCAAAGTAATCAAGGCAGGCTTTAATGGCTGAGTAGGAGAGATCACTCTGGTTCCTGTTCTGAAACCTCTAAACTTATTTGGAATAATCATCTTCAAAACCTCTAGTTCTAACAGATGGGAAGACTCAAACTGGTTCAATATATGCAAAATTGTGGTGGGAAGAAAGCTAGTTCCTGGGGTGGTGGATGGGTGGCAAGGAAAACTAAACCTGTAGTCAGTGTTGCTATCTTAGTCGTGCTGAAGGGGTGCAGTGCTTCTCAATAGTCTTTAGAAGGTTTTCTGATGAGTGAGTGTATTCATAATGCTGTCCTTTTAAGGTAAGGTTAGCTGGTTAAATAGTCGGCTTTGAGTTGAAAGATCATGTCCTTGTTTAGCTTGCTCGCATCTCTTCAGAGGAACCAGGGATGTAGCTTCTAATCAAGAGGCTAATTATAATGAAGCATATTTGTCAGGGGTTAGAATAAGTCCAGTGGAAACCATTTGGTCAGTTTAGAATGGATCTTTGTGGTTGTGTCCATTATATCTTAGTCAAGAGTACATAGACTTACAGAGCAGTTGTAGTACTGAACTGATTCACTGCCCCTACCAGACATTGCTCATCTTGCTGATCAAATCCTAATTATGAAGAAGGCTGTATGGAGCGTGAAAAGAAGTTTTCTTTTTCAGCCAGCCAGTTTGTCTGCAGGTGGATGAGAATTAAGTCCTTTGAACCAAAATAAACATCAGAAAAGAAAACCCAGAAAGATTCCTTCAGAACATGGGGCAGGTGCATCCCCATGCATCTTCAGCCTGCAGTGATGAGAGCCTGTTGCATGGAAGTTTTATCCCATTCTCTCCCTCAGTTAAAGGACATGGATCATAGGTAGCGGTGCTTAGCAGAATATGGTTTACATCTTTAGATAAAGACTGAATATAAAATGAGTTGTGTTTGCTTAAAACAATATTGAACTTGTTTAAGATGGATATCATAAAATGTTTCCATCTCTGGTATTTTGGGTACAAGCAAAATAATATATTAAAAATAGAAATTATCTTTCCAGGTGAAAATACGGATGAACTACTGTGTGAATGGTGACAGATGTACCATTTATCGGCTGCTGCCCAATATGACTTGCATATAACCTAAATCATGCTACTATGTTAGTGAGTACAACTGCTTTCTTCATTTTTAAAGCCAGGTCCAGCTGTAACTGCAAACCATCCAGAAGCCTAGCTTTGGCTGGCTGTGTGCTACATGGTGTGCTATCATACTGGCGTGTATTTGGCTTTCCCCCTCTGCCCCTTGGCAAAAATCTGACTTCCTTGCTCTTCCCCCAGACTATTCACAAGTTGTACTCTACATCTTTTTTTTTTTTTTTTTTTTAAAAAGTGTGCTTATATTATCATGGTAGAGTCCAAAGTGCGTGAGGTTTAAAAACCCAGACTGTAAACCTTGTGACCATTGCCAGCGTAGCTACGTGATCTTTTCACACCAAGCTGAAAAGCAGCAACTGTCATGGGAGTTTGGAGCCTACAGGGAGTAAATAGAGGGAATTAACTGTTTGTCTGGTCATAAGAGGTAAACTTTTACCACCTCTGGATTCTGTAGCTTCTAAACTTAGCTCAGTTAAAATTAGTGAAATCCTTTGTAAAGGATGTCTCTGCTTGAGGAGAAAGGGGCATCAGAATCCAACCCTGTGTGTGTTTTTTATAGAATCATTCAAAAAAATGCATCTTGATATGTACAAAGGAGTAATAAATTCCAGCACAGGTGCAAGTTCAGTGATAACTAGAGCATCCACCATGTTCTACAAAAGAAATTATATTCAAAACAGCTAAACAAGGGTATTTATAGCAGCATCTGTTTCAGCTATATCTGTCAGCTAAGAACAGTCTGACACAGCTTAAGGGAGGTGGGGGAGGGATTTATCAATGAAGTGTTTACATAATGCAGGCAGGCATTGTATACTCAAGGTGATATCAACTATAACAGGATAACAAATATCTAAAGACACTTTTATTCTCAGAGGCCTTTGCTCCAGGAGTCACTCTACAAAATTGCCTCCATGTTCCTCTGTGCATGACTGTAAACACTTTTATAGCATATGACATTTTATACTACCATCACTTGGTTCTGATTAAAGCTTTTAATGGAGATGTGATTTTTTTAAAAAGATTTTTTTTTTTCTTCCTCCCAAGTTTTATTCCAAGCCATCACTGACTAAAATTCAGAATTGTTTCAGGCAAACCCATTGGGTTTGCACACACATTGAAACTCTTTGTTTTAAGCAAAATATTTAATTTGACTGCAAAGAAAACTTTTTTTTTTTTTGGTTAGTACTCAGAACTGTCAGCACAGTGAAAAATCGCTTACTGTACAGCTCCAGGTACTTGCTGACAGATTTGACTGGCAAAAACTAAAAGTGTGAATGAGAGAATTGGAAACTAAATACTGAATACCTGTATGCTTCCAATTATTCCCCCCTAGGAGCTCTGCCCGCGGCACAGGAAGAGTAGTTGCCCTCTTCTTCCTATACTGGTAATTGAAGGCGCAGTTCCTTCTTGGGGACAAAGCAGCAGTGTGCTGCCTGCTCCTCGGAGGCTGTCGCTGCGGGATGAGATGGACCGAAGGGCTGTGCAGTTCATTCCCATCAGCCAGAAACATGGAATCGGCGTCAATCTTTTTTTCCCCAAACCACTTGGATTTGGAGCTGACTTAACGTTTTAAACATTTCAGTGGGAGAAGGGCTTCCTGGGGGTGGTGATGGGAGGAGGGTGGTTATTGTTCTAGCCGTGCTGCTAAGACCTGCCTTTTGGGGCCTGCTTTTAGTGCTTTGAGGAAAGAAATAAGAAAGGAAAAAATAGTAAGTTGCAAAGACAACTAGGTGAGCCTGGTTAATGTTGTGAGACTGAAAAGGATGGCCTGTGGAATTTGTAAGTCAATCTGTACAGCTTGTTCAATGATCTGGTTACAGTTTGATCTAGCTGGGATGCTGTGGACGTTTGCTTCTCCCTGTAAAATGACCTTTAAAAATTGAGATGTGTCTCATTTTCATTTTTTATGTGGTTCTGCGTCCACTGTTCAGATGAGGAAGGGTAAGAGGTAAGAGAGAAATTCTGCAGAATGTGGAAAATGAAGAAAGGTGCCTTTGCAGAATTCAGTGTATCCCTGGGTGTCTGCAGCTGGAGGTTCTTTACATGGAGTAATCCAGGTCTCTACATCTGTGTAAGTTCTGTGTGTGTACAGCACGGCGAAGGCTCAGCTCATCTCTGTTTGCAAAAATGTCTTCACTCCTCACAAAGTTGCAGATTTTTTTTTTTTTTTTAATCATGCCATAAGGTACTGGTTCAGTAATTAACTGGTTCTTTAATAGAGCTACAATTACTTTGTTTCATGATAAGGGAAAAAAGAATGCATTCCAAGACAGAGCTACTTTCGACATCTGGGAACCTCCTAACAGCTGGCTATCTAATGAATATGCATCTGCTTAAGAGGCTGTAGGCCATTAATAAACCAATAGATATAAAACAGAAACAATCTTTGTCAGCTTCAAATGAGATTGGATGCAATGTGCTGTGAAGTGTCACTGTCACATTGAATCGAGCTGGGGAGGTTAACAGTTGCTCCTCGGTACCAGTGGCTCTGTGGCGGAGAAAGGCGGCTGCAGCCTCACGGCGAAGGGTGGAGGGAGAGGGCTGGACTCGGAAAGCTCTGCGGGTGCTTTCTGCTGTGTTTTGCCTCCTTATTTCTCCTGGTGGCAGTTGTGTTTGAGGCACTGGTGACCTTTCATTTGCAACTCCAGCTAGTCTGTCGTTTTTGGTTTGACAGAGGAAGATCTGGTTTTTCCTACACAAATGATTTGAGTGACACGGGAATTGATCACGTGAA
This sequence comes from Gymnogyps californianus, assembly GCF_018139145.2. Classification (NCBI taxonomy): domain Eukaryota; kingdom Metazoa; phylum Chordata; class Aves; order Accipitriformes; family Cathartidae; genus Gymnogyps; species Gymnogyps californianus. The sequence goes on from NC_059484.1 coordinate 12,781,658, forward strand.
TAAATGACTGGGGAGAAGTTACAGGAACGTGATAAAAATGCACCTATTTGACTGAGACCTGGGGCTTTGTAAGGAGACTAAGAACACCCCCTGAGCCATGTTGTACAGCAGAATTGTTGTAGGGTGAAATAAACACTCTTAAAAACAGTGATGATGACCTCATTTGACTGTATAAATATCTCTGACCCCTTAAGAGTTGTATCTGCACTTGTTCCAAGGTGTGTAGCATCATAAGTTGTCCCAATCTGCAGCAACGGTTGGGATCTTACATTTGTATTGTTCTGCACCTTTATTTCCTGTGGCAGCTCCCATATAACATGTGAAATGGATTTAGCATTGTTTTAGGCATCCTTATCCCTTCTGCACAACTGTCTAATCCAGCCCAGGTTACTCTAGTATGTTCTTCCTTTCAAGGGATAGTCATGCTGAACAGTAGCCTCTTGAAGCAGCGATAATCATTTTGATGAGAAGTGTTAACTAGGTAGAATTTTCATAAGAGAAAAACTATGATTCCATCTTAAGCCACAGTAATGGTACAAGTTACTGTCAACTGTTGAATAACCAGTCTGCAGGCTCCCCTGGGACAGAGGTAGGGGTAGCTTTTATTTTTGGTTCTGGGGAACGGGAGTAGCAGCCTTGTACCTCGCCCTGGACTCTGCTTTAGACTCAGACTTAGACCATATATGTCTTAGTTCCCAGGAAACTCTCTGTAAATTGAGATTTGGAATTGTTTTCTTTGCAACTCAGTTGTAAAGGGCAGTCTTACATTTAGCAGAAAGATCACTGTAGCATTAAGCTTTTTGCCCTGATTTACAGGTTTTGGTTATGAGAAAACGGAAGCAAGAAAAGTTGAGTGCTCTGTAATTACTGCAGGTCTTCTCTAGCAACTTCTCAAGAGAGAAAGCTATTGCTCTTTGTATCATCACATTGATATAATAATTTAAGCCAAAATCTGTTAAAAAGATTGACTTAATTCCTAGAATAGTACTTGTCTTACCCTTAGTTACTAGGTTTTAAAACAGAAGATTATTCAAAGTCTGTTTCAGAGTTGCAGCCACACTGGTGACAAATGTAACTTCGCAAACTTGAGGTTTTACATCAAGGGTTGATGTAAACCGGAGGTGTAAACTGGAGGTGTAAACCTCTGCGCTGCAGATGAGCATCTTTGTGCTTTTTGCAGGGGAACAATCTTCTGTTCTTGCCTCGGATGTGAGCGCTGCTGCACTGCCACAGCCCGTGTCCCTGGGCAGGAGCGAGTGCTTGTCCATTTTGAGTAGAGCAGGGTCAGTCACTGATGAGCAACCCACCTTCCCTCCCTCAAGAGGTCTGCCTTTCATCCCAGCATTAGCAGGACTAAGATGTTATGGTTTTATCTTTTTTGAGACAGACAAAAGAGCAAGCTGTAAAGGAGGGCAGTCCTTTTAAATACTTTAACTTATCAAGGTCATTTGTGGAGCTTTTATCAATCAGAAAGCTAAATTCATACAAAAAGCATCTATAATGAACCGAGCATATCTTGAATTTTATCCCTTCAGCTGAATACGAATTATCTAGGAAGGTGCTTCAGTGGCCACGTTCACCAAGTTCAGCATCCCTGTGAACATTTATAAAGTAAGCAGAGAAGCCACTACTGTTGTGGTTTGGCATCTATCAATTTTTTGTCTTTTTTCTGTAATTGATTTATTAATTATAGCATCTTAATGATCTATTTAAAATAAATAAACCATTTACACCATTTCAAAGGTATTTTGTGATGTTCAGCTGATATTAAAATAGCACCAGCCTTATGTGCTTTTTCAGCAAGTGACCTAATTAGTTAATAAAGTAATTGAATATTAAAAAGGATGTTGCAAGTGATTAAAATTTAAGAGCCTTCAGAACATTATTAAAGCTATAAATCATACATCACTGTTTTAATTTGCATAGCTACAGAATTACTAATGGTCCCACATGCATAAGCTACTTGGCAATTAGTCTTTTAACAAACTGTTGGTGATACTCTGAGGTTACCAAAATCTTTCCCCATTTTTGATTTGCAAACAAAATCCAGGATGAGAGAACACTAAGGGTTAAACTCCTAAAAGCAAGGAAATTCGGTTTGGTTCTTTCATGTGTTTCTTGCCTCTGTTCGCCCTTTGTCCCTCGCCCTTCCGGCCACGGGACCACATCCTCCCCAGTCCCACCGAGGTGTCAAAAGGAGAGGAGGAAGCGTCTGCCTCCATCTTGAGCTTCTTAAACTGGCCTCCAGGTGGTTTTCCGGCCCAGTTTGATGTGCATGAATCTCCCCACCTGGTGCTGGGACATTCTGCATTTTTGTCTCATACCTACGACTGTCATGGTGCCACTTTCCTTCCCCTTCACCTGGACTCCAGATCCATAGCAGCGCTGGGGGGACTGAGCAAAGAGAGAGGGGCTGCCGGTAGGCAGTCGTACTCGATCTTTGTCCCATGGACGTTGTCTTGGGGCTGTGGGAAAGAGCCAAACCAGGTGCTCGTCACCTTCCACCCCCTACGCCGGGGCTTGCAGCTCATGGGAAACCTTAAGTATCTGCAAACAAAAAAGGGTTGCAAAAATGTCACTGATGGGAGCTACCTGCTCTGCCTGCGCCACTGGGTACAGCCTGGTGGCCGGCGCAGCTGTGGCAGTGAGGGTCAGCTGCCCACGGCCTGCGTTCTGAGACAGGATGACAGTTTTCAACTTAGAGACAAACTGCTTTGGCCAGATGAGCTGCCCCGTCTCCCCTGTTGCCAGCAGCCAGCGTCTCTGCAGTGGTCGTTCCCGGCCTTGGGAATGCCGTCCAGCAGGGTACGGTCCAGCACACAGGCAGGGAGCGGGTCTGTCTCTGGCTTTAGGACTTGCAGCCTGACAAGAGAAACGACGGTGCTGCGGGCAAAGCGAATGAGCTGGTGTGTGATGGAGCGCAACCCCGACACCGGGCAGCTCAACGGCTAAACAGCCGAAAGCTGGCAAGAGGGAAAAGGACCAAAGCTACGGCCGCGGCCAAGCAACCAGCACAACCGCTGTGGGAGCTCAGCAGCTTCTTCCCCGGAAGGCAGCGCTGCGCATTGCGTTGCTGCCTCCTCCCTGCCCTGCACAGCCCCTGGGCTCCCTCGGCCCCCCCAGACTTGTTTGTTTGCTCCCACTCCAGGGACAGAGAGACTCACAGCAAAGGAGGGTGCTTGAGCAGTTGCTGATTTCCCCACCCTTTTT